>NC_141164.1:47656432-47991119 GCF_053477565.2 Lygodium microphyllum
TACGAATTTCGAAGTTCGAAGCATAGGACTTGGGTTTAACCTTTATAATGAGTTAATACATTAGATAGCAGTGGTGTTAAGCACATGTACATTGATAGTACAATGTAGACTGAGATTGTGACTATACCTCTCAATCCTGTGCAATGTTGAGTGTAGAAAATGAAGGTTGGTGCAGGTAGTAGTGGTGTCACATGTGCCTTCAACCTTGTAGCAGCTTGCCAGCTAGCCGTTGGTGGCAAGCTGAGCCTACAGGTGCACGATGCTTGTGTTTGGATTCTAACTATTGGCGTCGTGAGTCTTGATTCCTCACCACTCGAGAGCCTTTCAAGAATTCTAAGTTCTTGGGGAGGCCGTAATCGTTACTAATTGGAAGCCTAAAGGGCGTGGCAGCTAGCAAGAGCATGCAGGCAACATGCTAACTTGGGGAGGCCATAACCATTAGAACCTCAAGAGTAGGCAGCGCCACAGCAGTAGGCTAACTTGGGGAGTGCGTAGGCAGCAAGCCAACTTGGGGAGTCCGTAACCTCGAGAGCAAGGGCCAGGGCCCAGGTGCTTGAATCACTGCATAGTGCAGTTGCCAGCACTGTAGTGTCACGACTTACACAACGAGCGCACCAACAACACTCGTTGAAAGGCAACATGACACACCCTTGGGATGTGAACCAAGTCCTCGGACACTTGGTAGGGACTCTGGACTCGTCCGGAGCCTGGTAGTCATCTAGCGACTCATTACTCAGCGAGGTAATGGTGGCAACGGTCTGTTGGGGGAAACTTGGAAGTGTTGAGTGTGGCGGCACATTGGCGGGCTATCACTGGAGCTCATGGATGGTTGGCACTTTACAAATGTATTCACTGTTTAGTGTGATGCCTCCGCGGATAGCCTCTCGACTCCTTGTCAACATCCATGCTAGCAGCTCGATACACAAATCCCTAAAAGTTGAGAGCCTTAGCCCTCAAGATCTGACTCGTTCGAGGATGATATTAGCATTATTATGAAAAATAGGCTTGAAAGTTGAACTTGTAACTTGTAACTTATAACCCTATTTTTAATAATAATAATAATTAATTTTTATTAATTATATATGCCTTTCATAAGAAAGGCTATTATATTTTTGCATTTCTTTGAGAAGGGAAAATTTGTTATTCGCCCTTTTATAAGAAGTCTTAAATTTTTTTCCTCGTTTCTCTAGCAAGGAAAATTACCATTGGAAGGTCATGGCAAGTTGCAAAAATAATCCTTGTTTGGCACACTACACATTCTTTTTCAAGAAAAACATTTGATTTAAACAAAGAGCTAAATCTCATATGGCTTCCCCTTAGTTCCCACGCCAAGTTTGAGTGAACCTAAATAACTCTCTTGTATGCTTGAAGTAATGATGGTACATTTAACATACAACTTCCCTAATCCACTTTGTGACTTTTGCCACTTTATCTATGATAAAATATTCCTCCATAATTGTTCTCTTTGTTCTTGTAAACTTGCATGGATTGCATGGCTAATGTTCCTAAATGAAAGACCAAAATCGTATCCGAGTATCTTCAAGCTCAGATCCGATTGTAGTCAATGCCTAGGAACTCGAAGGTGAAGGACTTCACCATGAATGGGGGTTGGTAGTGAAAATGCAACAATATTGAATTTGAAAAAGACATGCCATAGAGTGTGACCCAAGCCACTAAGCAATAGGGCCAATGGTAACCTCACCGAGTTGAAGGCCCATCAAGCCAGTGCCATGAGGTAAGAGAAGGAGCTGCTCCCCCAAGGTGTCCCATCTAAGTCCAACACAAGTGTCTTTTGCTTCATTTACCATTTTGGCACTTGATCCTCCATGATCTCATCTTGATCATCATATAGAAGAGCTTCAATGAGTACAGAAGGGTGGTAGTGAGAGAGAGAGAGAGAGAGAGAGAGAGAGAGAGAGAGAGAGAGAGAGAGAGAGAGAGATCTAATTGAAATTGGCATAGCTACCAAGCTTTAGCATAGAGAGAGAGAGAGAGATCGAACTATGCTCTAAAAATGATTTTCTTCAAAATGAATCATAGAGCACTTGAGATGTCTTGCATTCGATGTGTATCTCAAGCCCATGTGGCATGTAGGAATGTAGAGAGAGAGGGGGGAGGGGTATGAAAACATGCATGCATCCAATGCATAATGCTTGCAAACTTGCAAGTTGTCATAGCTAGACTCATTATTTTTTCCAACTCTAAAACTAAATTTCAAATCTATGTAGCTTGGGAGTGACTTTATACATGCCATGTAGGATCAATCTAAGTTTGATATTTTTTCTAATTACAAGTTTTACATGGGTTGTGTTTGTTGGTTCATTGCTAGTGACAAAGACTAGAAGCATACTGTGGGCAATGGAAGGACCGATCTTTCAATTTGAGCCTCACTTCTTTCTGCCATGGGTCCATTTCATGTTATGGGATGTGGAGTTTCCTAGATCTCATTCCAATTTGCTCCTACATTTCTAGTATTAGCTTGTGTTCTTCATGTACTCTGAACTTCTTGAGAGTAGTAGACTCTTCTTCCTCTGTGTCACACCTATTGCCATTAGTTTTGATTTTTGGTACATGGTCTAGTATGGGAGCTAGCCACGTAGGGTGCCTTGATTAAATGTGTCATCGATTTTTATCAGGATGGTGTTGACCTTAGACTGTTTGTAATAGTAGCTATTCTCTAGCTTCCTTGTTGGTCATTCCTTAGACTTTAGAAGACCCAGCCAAGTTTTCTTCTTTGCTATAGCTCTAGACCTTAGCTATCTCCAACTAGTAGTCCACTTTTAATTTGGAAAGAGAGCTGACATTTTTCTTCTTAAAAATCATCTCATTATGAGTCAACCAAATCATCCAAAGGTATGTGCCTTTAAGAATGTCCAGAGTGTAGAGGAAAGGTTGTTGGCCTCACCTAAGATGAGCTCCTTTCAAGACAAGAGATAAGGTGAAAGGGCCAAATGATCAATTGTAGCAACCATTGTAATCTAGCTTGGTTGTTGGGGCAATTGATGAAGAAGTGAGGAATGGTTCTTTTTCCTTGTTGCACATTCTATACATCCATGTGCCAATCCCAATCTTCTTGACCGTTTATTGTGTCCAAATGGCTTTATGGAGTACTAGCCATAGGAGGAGAGAGATTTAACGGGAATTGAGAGGGATCAAACTCACTCGAATTAGAATTCCCATCATTTAGAATTCCAATTGATATTCCATCTCTTGTTGAGATTGGAGATGATTATAACTAAGTAGATAATCCCAATAATTATTAATAACTAATCATTTTATACAGTTATTAATAATGATTGGGATTAGCTATTTTTTTGTTATCTATATAGGTAATTATTAATAATTTTATATAATTAAATAATTTAGGTAAATTATTAATAGATACTTATTATGATTAATAGAGAAGTGATTAATAATTAGATAATAGATAACTTATCAATAATAAAATAACTTGTTCATAATAAGATAATTAGATATCTTGTTAATAATTTTAGATAATTATAATGGGTAATTCAATAAGTTTTCAATAATTAGATAATTATATCACTTATTAATAATAAGATACATTATTAACAATAAGACAATGAGATAACTTATTAAACTAACATATGATATTTGTTGTCTCATTAGGTAAGTACCAATTATATTGCTAATTAGAAATTCATTAGAAAACTAATATTTATTACATAAATAGTAATTTAAAATAATTGCAATTAGTTAGTCACTCATCATATTCATAGTTAGATATTAATAAGATAGCTAGCATAATAATATTAATAAGTAAATAATATTATTCAAATTTTAAAAATAATGAGATAAAATTTAAATAATTATATCATAATTTATGAAATTAGTAAATTGGATAATGATATTAATGATTAATAATATGATAATAATATCAATAATTAAATACTTAGTAATATTAATAATTAAGTAGCTAATAATAATTATATTTAGTAATATGAAAATAAAAAATTTAATAATTTACTAATAATTAAATGTATAATTAGCATAAAAATTAGATATAATTAATATTAATAATAAGGTATTAATTGTATTTGTACTTCACATAAGATATTGAATTGAAGCATTATAAGTAATTTAAGATAATTATTAAAAATGTAGTCATTATTAATAATTTGACAATTTTGTTATAGCGAGATAGTAGATAACTTGTTAATAATAAGTAATTAGATAACTTATCAATAATAAGATACATTACTAATAATAAGATAATGAGATAACTTATTAATAACTGACATATGATAGTTGTTATCTAATTTGATAATTATTAATATTATAAATGAATAAATAATACTTAAATAATTAAACATTAAAAACTTATTATTATTATTAAATAATTGATAATACTAATATTTACATATTAATTAAATAACTAGATCATAATGAATCATATTAATAAATTGATGGTAATTATTATTATTATTATTATTATTAGATCATAATAATAAACTAATAAAATTATCATATTAATAATTTGATAATAATATCAATAATTAGATAACTAGCATAAAATAATATGGCTTAGAGATTCTCCTACTTGACCCAATTTTGAAATGGTGCATTTCCATCTACCGAATTACATTCATATCATAATGTATTCAGCTTCTACTACAATGCATCAAATCTAAATTTGAGAAAGGAACTTACATTTAACCATACCTATCAATGCTCAAATTTTCATGTCAAAACTCTCTATGGCCTTTAATATCCTAACATGGTCTAGCTCATTTAGGTTTGATTATGCCAATGTGTATATTCTCTCCTCATTTAGAACATCACTAGTCTTCGAGTCCCACTCCAAGCATGAGACCATTCTGTAATGGAAAAAAGACACTATTATGTTGGATCAATGTGCTTGGAATATACATAATTGAAAATTATTGAGAGCTTGGTGGAAACTATTATTTTAGATTTATGTGCTTGAAAGATACATAATTGATAACAATGGAGAGGTGAAAACTTATTGATACCACTTTTCTCCAAGGCTTGTGTTTACAACTCTCAACAAGCATCGTTTTTTCTTTATTGACTTCTCAGTAATGTTGTAGTATGCCTTGACCCACTTGGATTCAAATTTAGAGTGAGAGGATCATGCACGTTTTTATTCAATTGGCCACATAACCATATTATGCTCATCTTGCACTTAGTAAATTACGGTTCCAATAATGTTGCTATAGTATGGCTTAGGACCCTATAGTAAAATGAATCATACAATAAACTTGAAGGAACTATCTTCCACTTGATATGGATGAGATAAATCAACATTAATGTTTTGTACCATGTGGGAATGGGTGAAGGCTTCACTTGCACGTGCATCCATGCCTTCGCATCCTCATTCAACTTATCAAATATAGATGTGTAGTTAGCATGATTATCTATATAGGTAATTATTGGGATATAAAATTTATGTATCAGTTATCTAATTATTAGTAAGTAGCAATTATACAAAATTACCTAAAAGTAATTATTAATAATTATTTAAAATGATCTAAAACTAGTTTTAATAATTGTCCAAAAATGTGTGTGTGTGTGTGTGTGTGAGAGAGAGAGAGAGAGAGAGAGGATGTGTGTGTTTGGGGTTTTTCATTGAAAAGGGGGTCGATAGAGCGATGTGACAGAGAGATGTAATGAAGGCAAGCGATTGAGAGATTTAGAGAGAGGAGAGGAGATATATAGAGAGAATGTAGGTGACATAAAGATATTGGGATTATTTAAAGAGGGGAGGGGGGATATTTAGAGAGGGAAGGGGAGAGAGGGTGTGTGTGTGTTGGGATTAATTTTCACCAAAAAGGGGAGCATCGCCAATCCCATATTTGGTTACTAAAAAATATCAAACACCCCTCTCTCTCTCTCTCTCTCTCTCTCTCTCTCTCATGCATGCACACATGCACGCGTGCGCACGTGCATGCACACATACACACACAGATCTTTGACATGCATTTAATGCTCCACTATCTTGAAGATAGTTATATAAGGCCACCCCCCTCCTATGATCCCCCTCTCAAATTGTGGACTTCTTATGTCTAGACAAAACATCCCTCACTCCCATGGCTCAATCACACACACACACACATACACGCATACGTTGTTGAAGGGGTTTTTGTAGAAAGGTCGAATCCACTGGGGATAAGAGGTAGAAGGAAGTAGACATAGGAGATGGAAGAGAAGATAGAGAATACCCAAGTGGTAAACACTACAAAGACAAATCACAATGAATTGATTCAATATGTATTAAAAGAACCTGGAATCGTCGCACTACTCATAAGCAATCTCTAGGCATTAGTTCTCTTGGAGCTCCTTCGTAGGACAAAACATGCATCAAAATTACAGCTTATTCTCTGCTGCTCGGAACCCAAATCTGATGGCTTTGTTGACTTCGAAAGGGGGGCAAAACCCCAGGTCACCTGATCACGGATCTCCTAGATCACTCCTTCTTCTTCTTTCAGTTCAATCTACAGTTTTCAGTTTACAGCGATCGCAACGCGCGCGATTTTGTCAATCTACCCTTCTTGTGAAAATCCCCTCATTGGCTGAAAAAACAACTAGCTTTTTGCATGCCATCCTAATCTAGAAGATTTTCTAATTTTTTGGATTTTTACAATAAATAATATAAAAAATAGACTAAAATTATCCAAAAATCTAGTATTTTTGGATAATCCATGTAACTCACACTAGTACTAATGGCTCAGATCACATTGACTCTCTAGATCAATAAAGAAGTCGAATGATGATGCATTCCATACTTTTTCACACTATTTCCTCATAACATCATGACATCCACCCCCTCTGAACCTGCACATCCCCGGTATGTGCCAAAATCCTAGTTATCACCGGTTTCTGAGTTCTCCTCATCCTTTGCAACCATATCCTTTACTTCTTCATCTTCCATATCTTCCTGGCTAGCCCCTGTATCATGACCACTATTTTCTTCCAATTTTGGCAAATCATAGGCAGTAGATTCTTGCCTTTTGAATAATTTAATTATTTTCATTGCTACCGAAAGTTTGATGGCTGTCCCATCCAGCTCATTTAATGCATAAGTAGCATTATCAAACACCTGTCTTACCACATAGGGTCCAAACCATCTTTTGGAAACTTTAAGCATGGCACTATGCTGGTTATCTAAACTGCTATCATAAACCAATACCCAATCCCCATCTTGTATGGTTCTTGGTCTCAGTATATGTCTTTTGTCAAACTGTTTCTTGTTCTGTATCCTTGCTGCCCTTAACTTTGCAGTTGCTGCCTCTATGTCTTCTAACTTTCTTTCCAACTGTCTAATGCGTAAGGCCAACAACTCCTCTTGATTCAACTCCTCCTCCCAAGGTAACACACTCCATGTGACTGTCATCTCTTCTATCAGCATGATAGGTTTTTGACCATACATCAATTTTGCAGGCATATATCCTGTAACAGCACTATGAGTTGTTCTGTCAGCCCACAAAGCACAAGGGAGCAATCGTGGCCACTCCTTTACCTTCTCTCCACATGCTTTTGCCAATGCCTTCACAATAGGTGGATGACCTCTTTCACTTTTTCCATTTCCTTCAGGGTTATAAGCTGATGTTAAAGTAAGCTTTATCCCCAACCATGCAAAGAAATCATGAGCCTCATCTGCATGTAGCTCACCCCTATCTGCTGTAATTTTTCCCACACAGCCATATCAACAAAATATATCTTCTAAGAGAAAGGTAAATATGGCATTTGTCGTCTTAGTACGTAGAGCTCTCCCTTCCACTTGATTAGTCAAGTCTTCACGAGCAAGCACAAGATACCTCATTTGCCAAAGACCTGTAGGCATTGTGACCAAATCCACCACCCACTTAAAATGAAGAGACAATGGATATGTGGGTTGCAATCCATCCCGATGTCTCACAGTTGAATACATTTGACATGTCGTACATGTTTCCACAAAGTGAGCAACATCCTTATACATACCCTGCACCAATATCTTTCTTTGATCTTTATAAAAGTACTCCACACACCCCTATGACCAGCCCACAAGCTTTCATGAAATTCTTGCATTACTTTTACTTGTGAAGCTCTGTCACCCAAAACTCGCAATGGCATACCCTATTTCTTTTTAGCATGTTTCCATAAGTATCTATCTTTAAAAAAAAATCCATAGGCTTTCCTCTCGATCTTCTTAAACTCCTCATCTGACCATTCATCTCTCTTTGTTAATGTATTGAGATATTGACCAATTCTCAACCACTCTCCTGCATATTTGTCTTCCAGAAACACTTCTACACAATATGTAAAACATCTAAAGTGTCTTCTCTTTGTTGTCCAAGCTTCTGTTAATGCCGTAGCAACACCTTGCATTGCTAAATTCACTCTTGCAACATCATTTTCAGCCATAAGAAAGTCATCTTCTTCCTCCTCATCCATAATCCCATCTTCATTCTCATAGCATGCTGGAGATAACATGTCTGCCACTGGGTTATCTCTTCCTGCAATATGCTGAAATTCATGGTTCAAAGATTTGATGTATGCAATCCACCGGAGCATAGCAATGTCCGGAGTAGCACAACTAGTAATCATACCCAATACCGGTCTCCATGACTACATGAGTACCCATAAAATACTCCTTATCACATTTAAGGGGTGTCACAATTCCCCATAATTCTCTTTTTACCTATGGATATCTTCTCTGTCGTTCAGTCAATACTTTTGCACCAAAGCGTATTGCGTATCTTTGCCCTTCCTCATCATCTTGCCCAATTGCCCATCCAATCCCGATTGGACTTGTATCAACAATAATAATGATAGGCTTTCCATGTGAATAGTTAGCCTTTCTCAACGTAGGAGCAGATTTTAAGAGTTGCTTCAATTTCTTCATTGCTTTCTAATGCTTCCTTTCCCAATGAAATTTCTGACCTTTCCTTTGAAGTTGATAAAGAGCATCGGCTACATGTGCAAAGTGAGGAATCCATACCAAATAGAACACACATGCACCCAAGAATCTACACACCTCTGATACATTCGTGCATACATCTCGCATTCTATCAATCCCATCTATTTTTTCTGGTGATGGCCTTCGCCCATAAGGCCCACACATATGCCCAACAATCAAAACCTCTTCAACTCCAAAGACAGACTTTTGTCCAGAAAGAGTTAAATGCACCTCTTCTAGACGTGTCAAAATCCTCTCACAATCCACAATATGGTCTACAACAAATTGTCTGCATCCATGAGCATCCATCTCTTCATTCTTTTCATCCACTGCACACCCTTTGATTGGAACATCATCCAAGAAGGGCATAGTCAATTGTGGTATAAAATCGCTAAGTACCCTATTCATAGCATTTGTCATGTGTGCCACTGAGTTTGTTGCACCCTATGGGAGAGTACACATTCGTACTAACCCCAAAGGAGCCTTCATGGTTGTGATACCCCTGCTTTCAATTGCAAGCTGAAACTGATCATACCTCGAGTAAAGATCACCCAAAGAATAGATCGCTTTGCCTACAAAAGCCTCTACAAATTCATCAACCACAGGACTTGCACCCACATTTCTTATGGTCACTTTATTGATCGGTTGCATGTCTTGAATAAATCTCAAAGCCCCATTCTTTTTGGGCACAGTAAACCAACGATTTGAGTACGGGGCTAAAGAAGACTCCAAGATCTTCATGCGAATCTTTTCATTTAGCAAATCCATCAGCTTTGGCAAGTAAGCTTTAGGCACTGGAATAGGCCTCAAGTTCCATGGTACATGTGGCACAGTAAATATGACCATAAGAGAGACAACATTTGGATCCACACAACCTATTTCACTTGGTTGAAATGCAAATGCCTTCCCATTTCTAGCTAATATCCACATAAAACAGTCTCTCTCAGCATGCAAAAGAAACCCTTCTACACCAACTTTCAATTCTTGTAATGTTTCAGATGTAAATTGATGACCTATATCTTTAGGATCCCGTAAGCTTGGCTACCTTGACACTTTTTCATACATACCCTCACTCTCTGGTGGAAGTGGCAAAGCAATTGGTTTCAGCTTTTTGTCAATTGTCTTATACTTTGTCTCCACAAGTGCTTCAGCCCATTGTAATCCTTCCTACTGAGCAAACAATGCTATAACATCATACATATCTAAAGACATACTGACAATACTCTGTTTTCAGCCTCATTTTCTACATGTATAGTTGCTAAAATTTCAGCCATAGTGTCAGTAATATTCAGCCCATAAAAGATGCTTGAAATGCCATCATTTTCAGCTAACAGCCCCAATGCTTTCAGTTTCTTAATAGCTCGTTTCATAGATATGCGTTCAGCCCTACACATAGCTTCCATAGGCTCAAACCAACATGAACTGTTTGTCGTAAATTGAGAATTACCAAAAGTAAATACATGCTTCATTTCATCAAGAGGCGAGTACACCCTCTGAACAGCACTACTGTAGCCTTGCATTACAACATTGCTTAACGAAAATCTAGGTCTTTGAATTCCCTTGCATTTGGAACCAAAGGAGACTCTCGAAGCGTATCACGATTTCTAGGATGATTAACACAAACAGTAAGAAATTGGACTGCTTTTCTCCCATCCTTGCTTCTGACTCTTGCATAAGTAGAACCATCATCAAGCACCTTTGTTTCCATATGTACACCTGCAATATAGGGTTGTCCCAAAATCATTGCATATGAGGAATATTATCTTGCACAAAGAAGTGTTGCTCTTCCTGTACATCACCAATCGTCACTTTTACATTAGGACATGCAGCATAGAGCTCCCCTGAAGAATTATTTGCAACCCTCAATTCGCCAACCATGATTAGTGTCTACAGGCCATGCACCATTTTCATACAATCCCCACTCAATGACATTTATCTCAGACCCATGGTCAAGTAAAACAACACAAGGAGTTTCACACTCCCCTATTTTCACTAGTTTCAGTGGTAGCTCTAGCCCAATGATTTCTTGTGTAGTGACTTCGAGGAATAAATCCTAGAGTCTCTTCTCCATATTGTTGCATTCGCCTTACTCCACCATGCATATTGCTACAAGACAACACATTTTCAGCCACTTTCTTCTCTTTTCCACATGATGTCCATTGATTAGTAGCATCCTACATAGACAATCATGAACTTACTTCATGCTCATATTCAGCCCGAATACCCAACAAACCACTTTCCTCTTCAAATTGCAGCAATGCACTAGTGGTGTCACCAAGAAACTGATGCTTCCTTTTAATTATGTCAATGATCTCATCATGGAATTCTTGCTTGGCAATGCCAAGCACCTCTCCCAAGGTAAATTCCACCCGACTATTTAAGATCCGTTCTTTAAGAACCTTCTTTAGATCCGTGGCTGTCTCAATGTCAGATTGCAACTTATGTCCTGGCTGCTTGCCCTTCTTTTTGCCCTCTTGTTTGTTATCCTGTTTTTGCTTCTGACTGACCTCTTCCATAACATGCTCGGGAGGTGGGTGATTTGCAACTTTAGGCTGATCCATACTTCTTCTTGTCATTCTTTTAAATGTCCTTGCAATATCTTCATCTCTTTTTCATTTTTCTTCCACTAGTATATCCGTGTTTTGTACCTTTGCTAAATATGCATACATTGAATATGCATCTACCGGTGATTCCCAACCAGTTATGCCATGAATGTCTTGCCTTGCATGAGACATTTCACTATCAGTGACCTTTCTCTTTTCAACTGCATGTAAAGCATGTGTCTATATTTCAGCCTTTGGACCAACCGTCACTTGGCCATGCATTCTATCCAACTGTAGACCAAAAGTAGAAGCATGTACCGCCGCATAAGCATTTCGGACAGCCAAGTCTTCCAACAACTTTTGCATACCTCCCTTTTCAAAATTCAAAGCAAGAGGCAATCCCGTTTCTTGTGCATGGATCTTGCCATCTTTCCAAAAGATAAGTTGTCATACCAAGGCCTCCTAATAGGTAGCACAATCCTTTCTCTCATGCTGCAAAGTGTCACACCACATACATCTTTTTCCAAGTTTAGGGGATGCTGCCCATCCCCTTTCCTCTTGTCCTTTTTCATCCAATTTTGCAACCTTCAATTGAAGATCCCACATCCCTTTGACCAATTCATCCAAGACATATTCCCTAACAGAGGGAACAATAGCAGGTACAACCATAGGGCTAGCCATAGAAGTAGGTGGCTTACTAAATACATCAACTGTCTTGCCCGTAACAGTGGGCAAGTTAGAGACATGCAATCTTTCTCTTCTTCTATGCTTCTTCACAAGTGCAGTAACAGCTTCCTTGACATGTCTCCACTCTGTTTTCAAACTTGTCTCTGTAGTCTGATCCTCGAGCAAATCATCAAGCTACTCTTGAAGCTCAGCATCAGCTGCTTGTAGAAACAATTCAATTTTTTGACTTGCAAGAGCTTGCTGTTCTGCAAGATCCAACTGCTCAAATCGACTTTCAAATTCTCTTAACAATTCTGTAGCCACAAGACCCTTATTGGGTTGTAAAACCCACTCTTGAAAAGTTTTGCACGTAATCAAACTGGTGTCCTCAATGTAAAATTCTTCCGTGAGTGTCTTCTTGAAGGCTACCTAGTCTGCATCCTGCAAGTATAATTCGATAATCCGTGCTTTCAGTTCATGAACAGTAACATGTAAAAAATACCGGCTCCATGCAAATTGAGCCACTCCAAAGAATTCCATCTTCTGAGCATAGGTATGTACATATGCAGATACATTCCTGCCATTGAATAACTTCACCTCATGCTCAACTGCTTGCAAAGCAATCATCACAACACTTTCTGTTTGAGCTGAAGCTTGTATCACCTGTTGTTGTTGTTGTTGTACTTGCATAAGCATATTCATATTTTGCACCAACTATTGCAAAACATCACTGGAGAATGTATTCAAAGATTCTCACATCTTGTCTTTCCTTATTCTCTAACGACCTTTCACGTCGCGTTCACCAATGTCGGAGGGGTTTTTGTCAAAAGGTCGAATCCATCGGGGATCAGAAGTAGAAGGAAGTAGAGATAGGAGATGGAAGAGAAGGTAGAGAATACCCAAGCGGTGAACACTACAAAGACAAATCACAATGAATTGATTCAATATGTATTAAAAGAACCTGGAATCGTCGCACTACTTAGAAGCAATCTCCAGGCATTTCTTTGTAGAACAAAACGTGCATCAAAATTACAGCTTCTTCTCTGCTGCTCGAAAGCCAAATTTGATGGCTCCTTTGGCTTTGAAAGGGGAGTAAACTTCCAAGACACCTGATCACGGATCTCCCAGATCACTCCTTCTTCTTCTTTCAGTTCAATCTGCAATTTTCAGCCTGTTTATAGCAATCGCGATGTGCGTGATTTCGTCAATCTGTCCTTCTTGTGAAAATCCCCTCGTAGAAGCTTTTTCTAACTTTTTTGGATTTTTACAATAAATAATATAAAAATAAACTAAAATTATCCAAAAATCTAGTATTTTCGGATAATCCATGCAACTCACACTAGCACTAATGGCTCAGATCACATTGACTCTCTAGATCAATAAAGAAGTCGGATGATGATGCATTCCATACTTTTTCACGTTGTGTCCTCATAACATCACGACAACACACACACACACACACACACACACACACACACACACACACACACACACACACACACACACACACACACACACACACACACACACACACACACACACACACACACACACATCCAAATATTCTCTTTCTCATGTCTGATATGCACAACCTCCACAATAACAAAATTTGATTAGAGACACGGAGGCATGTCACACATTAGTGGGCATGTCTAATTATTCATGAAAACTCACCTATAACCACATGAGGTATGTTTCGTTCAAATGAATTTGTAAATACCAATTTTGATGTGCTTTTCAACAACTATTTTTCCAAGTTAGTGAATTTTAAGTTTTTTCTTGTGGATTTTTAAATAGATGGACGGGATTACAATTGCATATGTTGTGGCTATGGCTACATTGATTTGTATAGTATTAGATTGCATTTTCAACAATCATTTACAAGACAAGTTAGAGCATCGTGATGAAGAGAAAAACTTTGCTCTCACACCACATACTACATGTAAGCATGGGCATAGCTCTCATGGTATAGTTACATAAATTTTCTTGTAAAAAGATATAAGTCCATTGACAAAGGTATAACTCTTGAAAATAGTAATATTAGAGTCATACATACGATGCATATATCACAAAAATCAAGGCGAGAAACATAAGTTGAAACCATATGATGCTACTAAAGGAACATGATTTAAATTAAACAAATTTATTTTATAAAAAATAATGAGATAATAGGAAGAAAGATGATCATAGGGATGGTGGCTAAGGATGTTAGCTACAATGTTAACATGCATGGGTTGATATTGAATCATAGGATGGAAGTTTTAGATAAAGGAATCTAACTTACTATACCTATCAAAGAATTGAAACAAAATGTATTTTATGGCACGTTGATTGATTTTACATAATAATTCTAAATCCATGGGGTCATGCTTCAAGGTATTGAAGGAATGGACAATGACCAATAACTCTTTATCATATGTGTGGTAACTCTACTTAAAAGATTTTAGCTTGTGGCTCTTGTAGGTAATAGGGTAGTCATGCTACATGAGTACAACACCTATTACTAATTAATTGGAATTAGTCATAATAAAAAAGAATAGATAATTACAATGAAGTAGTTGTAAGAGAAGAGCATGAGTTAAGAAATATTTTAAAGAATCCAAAGATTTTTGTTGGCTAGTCCCCTAACAAAATAAAAAATAAAAATTTATGCATCAAGAGTGTATAAGGTAAAGTAATTAAAGAAAAACTACACACAAATGTTATATAGAAATCAACTAATCCTCAAAAAGAATAGACTTCAGGCACATTCCTAGGAACATGCCATTTATTAATAGTATACACTTTCTTTGGGTCTATAGTAATGCCTTACATATTAACAATATGACCATTATATTCAATTTGATCTTGAAAGAAAATATTTTTGGCAAGGTTAGCATAAAGATGATTACCTTTTAGAAAATCAAAACTATTTTTAGATATTCTTTGTGTTAAGTCTCTAATTTACTAAAAACCAAAATATCATTAAATACACAATGAGAAAATATTGTTAATTAATAAAACTTTTATTCATAAGTCTACCAAAAGTGGCAGTTGCATTTGTTAAATTGAAAGACATGATAAAAATTTCGTAGTGACCAAATTATGTGCAAAAAAAGATTTTAACAATATCAACAAAGTCCATCCTATTTTGATGGTATCTTGATTTTAAATCAATTTTATGAAAAATTGAGGCTCTCTTTAAGTTATCTAATAGATAATCTATTATGGGGTATATCATATTGATTTTTTACGATGACTTTGTTGAGTGTCCTATAGTTGACAATATTCGTGCCTAATTACACACAATTATAAATCTTCTCCACTGAGAAACCAAAAATAACCTAGGGAGTTGCTGATTGTAGAACTAAGCTTGGAGCCACAATTCTATAGTGAGCAACTTCGGCTTTCTTTTTTTTGGACCTTCATTCTGTGCTTATTATGCATTGTTTATACAAGTATAATTACTATTATATGAAAAATATTTAATATACTATAATTTAAAAATTAAAATAAATACTTTAAGAAAATAAGAAGAATAAAATAAATTAGAAATATTATTTTCATTACATCTCGAAATATATTTACATAGAGTTTGGCTTGCATGCAAAATGAAAGAAGTCCAAGCTAGCAAAATTTGGACATCATTACAAAATACAAGTCAACTCCAACTAAATTTACATATGAGATGACCACTCTATGTGGACCATAAAGGCATTCAATCTACATTGGCTATCTGCAAAGAATATTTTTATTGGCCTAATTTAAACATGATGTAGCTCAATTTATGTCTAAATGCCTAATTTTTCAAAGGGTCAAATGATATCATGGCAAAAACTTTTGGTTTACTTATGCCTTTAATTTTCCCTATCAGTCCATTTAATGGAAATAGATTTCTATGGATTTCATCACTCCTTCACCCAATACTTTAGTCCATAAGTACATGATTTGGAACATTGTTTAGGTAAATTAGCAAAAAATGTTATTTTATCCCACACAAAAATACTTTAATTGCTCCCAAGCCACCAAGTTATGTATCAACATTATCTTTTCTCACCATGGTTTCCCCATATTCTTATCTCTGATCGACACTGTCACTTTTATAATCACATTTGGGTTGCCTTATTTAAGAATTCGAGTTTTTCAATAGATTCCACATTTTCTTTCTATCCTAAAAGCAATGGTCAAACCAAGGCTACCAATAGTACTATCCTAAACATTCTTTGATATTATACAATAGATAAAACTTTGTACATGGGTAAGAAGTTACATATCCCCATGACCATTATCGCTTTTGATATTCCTACTATCTACAAATACTTTCACATTTGACCATAAGAAACTTTTAGAGGATGTGATTGAACATATTAAACAATCTCCACAGTGCTAGACCATATAAGCTAATTGGAAACATAGAGTCATTAAATTTAAGAAAAATAATTTGGTATGGTTGAGTATAGAAAACCACCAAGTCTATACATATGCATCTAAAGATCAAATTGGCTCCTAGTCTCATTATAGTCCATTTCATATTGTGTAGAAGATTAACAATAATGCTTTCTAATTAGCTATACCACCACATTGGCAAATCCATAACTCTTTTCATTTTATTTTATTGAAATATTTTAAATGTACATGTGAGGTAACTCTGGTTATTGAGGAATATCCCCCTTAGTTAGATGATAATACTAAGCTTTTAGTGCTTAAAAAGATACTAGATCATGATTTGACCACCGGTAATCAATATCATAGTTACTAAGTCAAATGTAAAAACTATTTTATCAAAGAGTCTCAGTGG
Source organism: Lygodium microphyllum (assembly GCF_053477565.2). Lineage (NCBI taxonomy): Eukaryota > Viridiplantae > Streptophyta > Polypodiopsida > Schizaeales > Lygodiaceae > Lygodium > Lygodium microphyllum. The sequence goes on from NC_141164.1 coordinate 47,673,339, forward strand.
ATTCAAAAATCTTCTTTATCTCCAACTTATGATTCCCTAATCACTGCTTACTATACATACTCATATTGAAAGTCCAAAGGTGATAGATTCGTCGCACCAAGATAGTGACCTAAGAAATTCTATGGCTACCTTATTTTCCTTTGGGGGTATGTACCGATTTCCCATATTGAGGTAGTCTATATTTATTTTTTCTCTTCATTGATTTAAGTTTAGATTCGCTACATGGAGGAAGTAGTAGCATGTGAATGTCCACCCTTGCATTTATTAATCGATTATTTTTATCAACTAAGCAACTAAGGATAGTACTTGCTTTTTAACCATCAATGATTATTTTATTCCTCCATTACTTTTTAACCCCTTATGATGTTATAGAAGTTACTAAAAAATAATATAATTATTTTATTATTTATTTTATGGATTTTCAACATTGTTTAATTTTAGCATGATTGTAACTTGTTGTGCATTGCATATGACACTATTTGCTTATGCTTGGTAGTTAAATGGCAAAGACTAATGTGACTTGTGCTTGGTATGGTAGATTCTTAGGACAACATATTATTTTCAAAGAGTACTTATGGTGCACAAAGGATACTTAATCATTGGGTCTCAAGTAGCATGGAATTATTATATTGAACATGAATGCTTTGTAGCATGATAGTTGTATATGCACAAGCATTAATGGACTATATGAAGGCTAGATTATAACAGCTTCAAAATATTATTTTATTATTATTTTGATATACATTTTAAAATATATTAGAATTATCATTTTTAGATATTACATTTAGAGAAGTCAACTTACATTTGAGAAAATATTTGGAAAATATGAATCATGTAAGGAAGAGAAATGTATGTGACCTATTTTGAGATATATTTTGTATTTTAAGAACTAAGATAATCAAATCAAAATAAATATATGCATGGAGGATGTGCTCACCCATACATTGGGGAGGGGGGGGGGGAAGAGATTGTACCCAATTGGTCTCTCATACACATATTGTCTTTCAACTCTTCTCTTTTTTAACAATTAATGCATTTTCTTAATTTACTTCAATTTTGGTTTAAGCTATGGTGAATTCATGCAATAGGTGGAATGGATAAACCCTTATTCTAATAGTTTCTTTAGTTCAATGGCTTTAGTAATAGGCATCTTATAAGTCCTTTTTGCAATTAGCTTAGCTCTTGGGGTTAATTTTATCTCATGATCTATGTTATGAATAGGGGTTAGTTCCGTCAAATCTTTAGGATACACTTGGTGTATTCAATAAGCCCTGAAGGTTCTTTAGGATTAATGGGTGGTTCTACCTTATTTAGTTTGATCGGATAGATGGGTAGTCCTTTTCTCATACCCTTAATTAGTTGGCTAGCTTTGGCTAATTGCAATCCAGGGTTTCTTTGTTGAGATATTTGCAATCACGCCTATTGTGGCCTCTTTGTATGAGGCAGTTCTGGGCTTAGGACATGCAAGCAGACAGAATCCCATATGCACAGAGAGGGAAAACTGCTACCCATCCATCAACTATAAAGCATTGTACTTGACTACCACTTTTCATATGGAATGAATACAATGTCATGATACTTTGTACTTTCAGTTAAGTATCTTGTCTTTGTTGTCAATCCTAGACAAGATTGTGTTTATGAGTCCAAGCTGCCATCTTGGAACCTAATTCACTTGTGTAACAGTTTGTCTCTACTTGTCTATGTCATCATGAGTTTGGTCTTCATCTTTGATCCACCATAGCCACTACCATGCTCTAGATCTGGATCTTTTGACATGGTATCAGAGCTCACCTGAGCATGGCAATCTCTCCTTTCACTCCTCTTAGCTCCACTTCATCTTAGTCTAGCTCAGTTTGAGTGCATGACTCCCATTCCTCACTTGAATCTTACAGTCACCTTGTGGCAGCCATAGCCAGATCTGCACCTACCTTTGATTGAGCTTCTTGATCTCCCCCTACAGAGCACAACTCCACTTACTTTCTTTTAGGGGATTGCTTCTTGGCTATGGGTATTGCTGCCTATCACATAACAACACAACATTGGTCATCGTCTTGCCCGACATTCTGGAGATTGCACTTCGCTGTCCATTTCTATGCCTGTGAACCGGTCGTATGATTGTGTGCTCTGCTTGTCGCATGCCCTATCCTGGAACCATGGGGCTTTGATAGCCCCTTACCTAAGCTACCTCTACACTTGAGATTCGACCGAATCATCCACTCCATGCATGGCTATGATGAAAAAACCAGACGGGATGCAAACCCTAGAGTGTGGACTCCATGGCCAAAGCTCCAAATTTCATCCTTTTCACTTTCTCAAGCTCACTAGAGCTCCTGCCACTCAAGTCTACTGCCTAACCAGACCAAGTTCAAGCATAGTACCTACATAGTGTGTTTTCACACTGCCATTGTTTGTGTCTTTTGACACATTAGATTTCAACTCTATTGTTGAAAATTTTCAAAGTTTCAAGAATAATTCTCAATGGAATTTATGAAGACCTTAATGTGGAACTCATTCAGGAGAAGTATCATGATTATTGTTACTCATTTATACTACAATGGAAAAATGTCTAATCTACTTGCATGGGGAAACGAAGCTGTCTACACTTCAGTACAATCAATGATCTCATTAGAAGACATTGAAGACATCTCTGCTTCTTCAAAAAAGATGATTCCCTTGCTTGAGGGGGACATAAACATAAAGACTAATGCAACTAATGCAAGCAAAGTCAATAAAGAAGATGACCAAGAGAACGTAGAGGACCAAAAGATCAAAGCGGTGGACATTGAAGCTGCAAGAAAAGTGAAGAACAAATACAAGATAAAAAAGAGCAAGCTGGACTACATCGACAAGAAGACCTGCAATGAATTGAAGATCTATGTCAAAACAAATGCTGAAAACTACAAGGGCCTGTCGGTCCTTGACCCAAAATTTTGCTGAATTTTTTAGCCTTGTACTGTCTAGCCCTAATGCTTCTGACATAAGCTTGTAAACTCCTCATGTAGCCTTGTACTACAGCCTCTAGATGACTATCATGTTTATGGTACCCACACTTAACCTTTTCTACAGCAGCCTCTGGTGTTTTGCCATATTTATGATGTGCCCAAATTTTGCAGGTGTTGCTCTCACTAAAGACTCTACACAATTTTGTACTTTCTGGTTGTGATTGAGGAGGGGTGTTGAGATATTTGCAATCACACCATTTGTGGCCTCTTTGTATGAGGCAATTTTTGGGCTTAGGACATGCAGGCAGACTGAATCCTATATGCACATAGAGGGAAAACTGCTACCCATCCAACAACTATAAAGCATTGTACTTGACTACCACTTTTCATATGGAATGAATACAATGTCATGATACTTTGTACTTTTAGTTAAGTGTCTTGTCTTTGTTAGTCCTACACAAGATTGTGTTTATGAATCCAAGCTACCATCTTGGAACCTAATTCACTTGTGTAACAGTTTGTCTCTACTTGTCTATGTCATCATGAGTTTGGTCTTCATCTTCGATCCACCATAGCCATTGCCATGCTCTAGATCCATGTCTTTTGACATTCTTACCTTTTTATAAACTTGGATTAAGGTTCCTTTGATGTTATTAAAGATAATCTTTCCTTCCCCACAATGGATACTTGCCTAATTAGGGACTAGCCAATTCGCACTTAAGAGACAATTGTAAGTTTCCAAGGACAAGACTCAAAATTTTGTGTTTATGTATTCTTAAGTGGAGTTCTACATTTTTTATTGTTTGAGTTGAATAGACTTCTTTTCATTTTGCTAGTTTGGCTATATTAGTTTTGTAGTAAGTTTGCATTCTAGTTGTAGTTTCTTTATACACTTAAGAGACATGAAGGAATGAGTAGCACCATAATCAATGAGAATTTGAAAGGATTTACCTTGTTGCTCTATAGAAACTTGTAAGATGGAGTATTGGTATCCAACCTCTTGATTATTGATGGCCATATGGATTATACCTCTTTCTAATTCTTCATAAATGATAGAGTTTTTTATTTTTATCTAGTTAGGAAACAAGCTTAGCCATCTACACCTTGTCCTACTTCTCGTTATTGCCCTTGATTAGTGAAACTAATCCTTTTCAGAGGGTTGCATGGAGAATTTGCATCGACATTATTTGCCTAGAGAGGGGCACTAGAAAGTGCCCTAGTTAGTTGCACTTGAACCAATGAGATTAGACTCCTTGATTGACATTGACAAGATTAGAGTTGGGCAATTTGGGGTAGAGTGTAAAGTCTCTTCTAACAAAATTAATCTAACAAACTACTCCAAGAAAGCAAGAAATCAAATGAGGAAATGTTAAAGCATGGCAATGACATGTAAAAATACTTATAATAATCAACATCACAATGAATCCATGGCTACTACAAGAAAGTACAAGAGAAGTAACTAATGCTAATGCTAAGTGAGTTCTTGATGGTTTGACAAAATGAGAAAATTAAAGTTCTTTACAAGAGAGCCAAGTGCCCTTTTACACTTCTCTCTATAATCATTAATGTCACTCTTATCTTCTCCAATAGTTGTCTCCTCCAAAATTAATAAAAGACTATTGAAACCATTGTCCATAAGCATATACCTTCATTATAGACCATCCCCTCCTGAAGAAGCTTTGTCCTCAAAGCATTATGAGTGAAGAATATAGTAAAAATTAGATCACATAAAGAACTTGATCATGGATAAAAGTCATGTGAATGCTTCATAATGTACTAAAGTGTCTCCCATAAGAATGGTTAGAATATAAGGCTCTCGCTACTCTTCAGTTAGTCTATCTTTATGTCTGTGACCAACATTAGCTGGATACAGCTATACACGTGTGTGACATTCAATAAGTTGGTGTAGTCAGTGACTTAACCACAATTAGTCTTGGTTAGTCATATCTATGTGTGTAAGTCTCTTTCAGTTAGTATGAAGGAATAATAATGGAAAAAGAACAACAATGAGTTGAGGCTCATCTTCCGCTTTACTCTATCTCTCTCCCTCTCTTCCAATATGGTATCAGAGCTTGAATGCTTAAAGCCTGAAGGCTTGGCAGTGGCCATTTGACATCAAGACATCAAATCTGAAGAAAACATCATCAAAGGAGATTGTGCATGCAGCTCATTTTTTTGCAGAAGCTATATCTTGCTACATAAATGGTTTTAGGAGAAAGGACATGGTATTCTTGACCATTTCGATGTGATCTACAACTTTGTAGAAGAAAGTTTTTACAAATTCCTCACAGATTTTGAGATATTCAGCACAGACCTGTGCAGATTGGCTATTTACTACAGTAAACAATATGTGATTCTAGGGCACTGGTGGCTTTCATCCTAACAATGTATATGCCCTTATTATCATACATTTGAGCATGATGTTGGAAGGTTAAATGCTTAGTTTTAGAGCTTATTTGGAGGCCTAAAACAGTGAACTGGTTGTTGTCATGAATTTGGAAACAATATACCTACAGGGTTGAAGTATCTGTGATGCTTATTTGCTACAGACAAATGCTTGGATCATACCACTTGAGTGGTAGATGCTTTTTGGAATATTGTGAGTGTTGAAAGTCTAAAATTTGGACTGATTTATTGCTGGTTATACCAGGGTATTGACTGGTTATTGTTTGCAGGAAGGATACATATCATCTTCACTTGACATACATGCAATATATTTTGATCGATTGGACATGTATCAACTCCTGCATAGAGTGGCAACTAAATGAGATGTTTTGGGGCTGTTTTGAGGTCTGAATACTCTTGTTTTAATAGAAAAATACTGTTGGTTATAGTAGTGGGTTGGTTGTATTTGGTACTGCTACTTGCATACAGTACAAACATTGATACTTGTACGAATATAGTTTGTTGCTGCGATGTTTTGCCACTACCATAGAATGTTTTGAGCTTGGTTTATGCTCAGTTGACTATGTTTTTTAATTGTTGGAATACAATTTACAACAAGCAAGTTGTCAGAAAAACTGTCTTGAATTGCAGGAAACTGCCTTGAATAGCAAGAAACTGGTCCTGAATTGTAGGAAAACGAGTCAAATACTTACAGGTTGTATACATCACTGAATACCTAAGCTACAACTATGGAAAATGCTCAAGGCTCTAACAATATCACCCAAATTGTGGGAGAAAAGCTGGACAATAAAAAATTTGCATTATGGAATTTCAGTATGAAGAATTTTTTAGTTGGCAGAGGTTATTGGGACTTATGTATAGTTGATGAGGCTGAACTTGAAATACATGAAAGGAATCCAAAAAATGATCAAAAAAGGGCTCATAAGCTATGGACTGAGAGAGCATGCAAGATGTTATATCGGTTCTCCTTATGTATCTCAGATGCTATGGTTATATAGATTACTAGATGCAGTTCTCCAAAGGATGCATAGGACATACTCATGAAGAACTATGGAAATGTAACACATGCAAGAAAGATTCAACTAAAGCAATAGTTCAATAACATGTCTAGAAATGGTAGAAGTATTCAGGCCTACACTATAGAGATCAAGAACATAGTGGATTAGCTTGCCACCAATGGATCTTCAGTGTCTGAGGATGATATGATTGCAGTGACATCGAATGGGCTTGGCAAAGAGTATAAAGTATTTGATAAGTCTATTTCTATGAGAGCTAAATCCCCTGATTGGGATGAGCTGATTTCTTTGCTACTGCATGAGGAAGTTAAGCTTGGGATGAATACAGGTTCTAGTAAGTCTCAAAGCAGAGACACTGTTCTTTACTCTAGCTAGCGTGGTAGAGGCGGCAGAGGCCATGGCTCTTTTCAAGGTCAAGGAGACACTAGAAACACTCATGGATAGCATCGATAGAATGCCTGGCATGGCACAAATACACAGGGCAAGTGTGGATCTGGTGGCTTTAGAGGCAGGGGGAGATCACCCCATGGTAGAGCTGGTGGATTTCGTTCATGGTAGTCAAATGATCAATCAAACAAAGATAAGGACTGTCGTTACTGCGGCAGATATGGACACATTGCAAAGGATTGCTACAAGAAGCAGGGAGATATGAAGGCAAAGGGCAAACAACATGGGCACTATGCATCTTCTAGAGGTTCTCATGATGAGGAGGTTGACATATTGTTTGCCATGTAGCATGTGTCTAAGAATGCATCTAGGCAAAGTAGAGAAGAGAGATGGTACATTGATTCAAGGGCTTCAAATCATATGACACAGTATGGAGAATGGTTTGATGAGATGGTTGCAAATTCACATGGTTATGTGTGTACTGGGGATGGCAGCCTACATGATGTACTACATGTACCTACAATAACCAAGAATCTTTTGTAAGTTGGACAGATGGCAGAATAGAATCTACAGGTGAGATTTAATAGAGATGGATGCTTTGTTGAAGAATATGCTAATGGCTGCAAATTGATTGCTAGAGGCTGAAGAGATGGCAGAATGTTTACTCTTGATGCGTCAATTCCAAAATTGAAAGCAACCATGTTTGCACATGATGATGGTGCTATACATGATGTTGACATATGGCATAAGCGGATTGGCCATGTGAATGTACAAAAGCTAAAATCTATGTAGCAGAAGGAGATTGTGCTTGGACTGCCAAAGTTCAAGTATCATGACTTTGGACATGTATGTGATGCATGTTAGTTTGGAAAGCAAGCACGGTTTCCATTTATGGGACATGTACAGAATAGGTCACCACCCTTGCAGTTGGTACATTCAGATGTATGGGGTTCATCTCATAACGCTTTGTTTGGTGGTGCTTGTTACTATGTATCCTTCATTGATGATTTTAGCAGGTATACTTGGCTTTACATATTGATGCATTAATTGATGCATTCAAGGACTTCAAGAAGTATGTTGAAAATGAGTTGAACTGTAAAATTTCATGTCTTAGATCAGATGGGGGGGTAGAATATGTCTCTAGATACTTTGACAGGTACCTTGCTAAACAAGGGATTAGAAGACAATTAACTTCTAGCTATACACTGCAGCAAAATGCTGTAGCCAAAAGGAAAAATAGGGTACTGATGGAATTGGCAAGAGCTATGCTGAGTGAGAAGAGTTTTCCAAATGGTTATTGGGCTGAAGTAGTAGTGACTACTGTCTATGTGCTGAATATAACCCATACAATAGGGATTCATGATGTAACTCCATATGAGAAGTTGTATGGTCATAAGCTTGACATTTCACACTTGAAGGAATTTGGAAGCATTGCATATGTGCATGTTCTTGAGGAAAAAAGGAAGAAATTGGATCCTAAATTTGTCAAGAGTGTGTTCCTTGGTTATGCACAAGATCTGAAAGCTTACAAGTGGTATGTACCATCTACATATGAAACATTGATTAGTAGAGATGTTGTTTTTGATGAGCTGGCATCGTGGTATGGTAATCCTGTTGCAGTGGCTACTGATGGATGAACCAACACTAGTAATGCTAAAAATACACCTACAGTGAGTACATCTATGAGTGGTCCTATAGGTGATGGGTCACCTATAGTAAATCCTTGGTCAGGACGCCCGCAGAGCCGTACTCCTACGTCCACTGACATGGATATGTCAGTGAGAGGGGGAGATTGGATAAGGGAAAAGAAAAGATGCTTGAGGATGTGACAGGTCCACTTACAACATGTTATGAGTCATCCAGTAGTGATAGTTTGGATAGTGAGTTGGGCATTCCATTTGTTATGACGCCTAGAGCAAGGCATAGTCGTTATGTACTGCCTCATGAGAGGCAAGCTCAAAGTGAGCCACAATTATGGAGATATGAGAGAGTAGAAAACCAATTGATAGGTTTATATACAGTGGTTATTCAGCCCGCCATTATGCATATATGGCTAGTGTGACAGGTTACAAAGAACCTACAAAGTTTGATGATGCAGTTACAGATGATAACTTGTGTGCTGTCATGGATGAGGAGTATGCAACCCTAGCTGAAAATGAGACATGGGAATTGGTTGAGTCACCTGAAGGCAAAGTCCCCATTGGTTGCAAATGGGTGTACAAGGTTAAATGCAAGTCAGATGGTTCGTTAGAACGCTATAAGGCCAGGTTGGTTGCAAAAGGGTATGCACAACAATATGGCCTTGACTACGAGGAGACTTTCAGTTGGGTGACTAAAATGGCAACAGGTAGAACTGTCATTGCTTTGGCAGCATGCAAAGGTTGGAAATTTTAGGAAATGGACAACAAGAATGCTTTCATGAACGGTGATTTGGTTGAGGAAGTATATATGGAGCAGCCTCAAGGCTATGTTCACCCGGACTTTTCTACACATGTATGTAAGCTGAAAAAGGCTTTATATGGACTAAGACAAGCACCTAGAGCATGGAATGCTCGGATCGACAGTCATTCATAGCAACATGTATTTAGATTAGGTGATGCAGATCACAGTTTGTTCGCGAAGAAGATAGATAATGGATATGTGTTTCTGGTGGTTTATGTAGATGATCTTATCATCATCGGAGATGATGAAGAGGGAATTGCTGAAATTAAATCATGTTTACAGGCTAAATTCAGAGTCAAAGACCTTGGTGAACTAAAGTATTTTCTTGGGATTGAGGTAGTCCCTATGCCTCAAGGTATATGGCTGCTACAGAAGTAGTATGCTCATTACATGTTACAGAAGTATGGTATGGTTGAATGCAAGCCTACGGAGACACCTCTTGATCAGAATGTCAAGGTGCAAATTGATGTTGGGAATGACATAGAGAATGCGACCATGTATTGACAGATGGTAGGCAACTTGATATACTTGGACTATTACCCGTTACCCGTCCTAACTTATGTTATATAGTGGGGTGGATTAGTTAGTTCATGCAAAAGCCTCACAAACTGCATTTAGATGCAGTCAGGAGGATCATGAGATATGTAAAGGGCACTGCAAATTATGGGCTATTATATGCATATGGAAAATCCCTTTACTTGATAGGGTTTATTGATGCTGATTGGGCAGTATTATGATTAGTTGGTAGAGTAAGATACACCCTACTGTTGCATTGTCTAGTATAGAAGCTGAGTACAAAGGAGCTGCCTTAGCGGCTTGCAAAGAAGTTTGGTTAATGAAACTACTGAAAGACTTGGGAATACAGTTGGAAAGCAGAGTGAGAGTGCATTGTGATAACCTTAGCAGTGTTATGTTGGCTAGCAATCTTGTCTACCATGCTAGGTCCAAACATATTGAGGTTCACTACCATTTCATCAGAGAAATGGTTCTTATAGGGCAGATTGACTTGATTCATGTGAAGATTGAAGACCAGGTAGCAGATATATTTACCAAATCTCTTGGTAGAGAAACGTTCATATACTTCAGACAGCTACTTGGAGTTTATCAGATGGTTTGAACTTGAGGGGGAGTGTTAGAATATCAAGCTCCGCTACTCTTCAGTTAGTCTATCTTTATGTGTGTGACCGACATTAGTTGGATACAATTGTACACCTGTGTGACATTCAATAAGTTGGTGTAGTCAGTGACTTAACCACAATTAGTCTTAGTTAGTCATATCTATGTGTGTAAGTCTCTTTCAGTTAGTATGATGGAAGAATAATGGAACAAAAACAACAATGAGCTGAGGCTCATCTTTTGCTCTACTCTATCTCTCTCCCTCTCTTCCAACATGGTATTAGAGCTTGAATGCTTAAAGCCTGAAGGCTTGGCACAGTGGCCATTTGACATCAAGACATCAAATCTGAAGAAAACGCCATCAAAGGAGATTGTGCATGCAGCCCGTTTTTTTGTAGAAGCTATATCTTGCTACATAAATGGTTTTTGGAGAAATGGCATGCTACTCTTGAACATTTCGACGTGGTCTAGAACTTTGTAGAAGAAATTTTTTTCAAATTTCTCATAGATTTTGAGATATTCAGCATAGACCTATGCAGACTGGCTATTTACTAGAGTAAACAATAGGTGATTCGAGGGCACTAGTGACTTTCATCCTAACAATGTATATGCTGTTGTTATCATGCATTTCAGCATGATATTCGAGTGTTAAATGCTCAGTTTTGGAGCTTATTTGGAGGCCTGAAATAGTGAACTAGTTGCTGTCATGAATTTGGAAATAATATACCTACAGGGTTGAAGTATCTGTGATGCTTATTTGCTACAGACAAATGCTTGGATCATACCACTTGAGTGGTAGATGCTTTTTGGGATATTGTGAGTGCTGAAAGTCCAAAGTTTGGACTGATTTGTTGCTGGTTATACCAAGGTATTGACTGTTATTGTTTGTAGGAAATATACCTATCATCTTTACTTGACATACATGCAATATATTCTGACTGGTTGGACATGTATCAACTCTTGCATAGAGTGGCAACTAAATGAGATATTTTGGGGCTGTTTTGAGGTCTAAATACTCTTGTTTTAACAGAGAAAATGCTGTTGGTTATAGTAGTGAGCCGGTCGTATTTGGTATTGTGGAGGCCCAAGAGGAAAACCAAGGAAAAGGGGATTCTACTGCAAGAAAATCTATCTTATAACATCAACAAGCTTTTATTTCATTCTTTTGATGACCAAAACAAAGAAAACAGCAATTCTTAACGCAACATCATAGTAGATTTCTCCCACGGATTTGATAGAATCAACCATAATCTTCAACATCTTCATAGAATCCATCAATAAAACAAATAACCTAGAAGAAAACACAATCTTTGAATGGAAATCAATCACATAGTATTCATCTTCAATGTCTCCATAGTTTTCTCTCTCAATCTCTCATATACAGTTACACTATTTTGATAGAATTGACTATCTCTGGCTCTCTCTCTCTCTCTCTCTCTCTCTCTCTCTCTCTCTCTCTCTCTCTCTCTCCATCAATAGTACATCATCTCCTCACTACAATAATCTCATAATAACTCTCAATAACCCTTCTTAGGTCGTGGATGCACCTCCCAAGAGGTATGTCTGATATGATGAGTCACCAGAGCCACTACAGTGTCTCTTCATAGCTCACTACTATCACTATTACTCAGTCTTCAGCAGCTGCTTCTTCCATTTGTTTTAGCTCTGTTGAACTTAGATTCATCCTTTCCAAAAGGTAGAAAACTTTTCCAAAGTCACACATACATTTTATAGAACACGTACAGAAGGTCTACAGAATAGTACAATATAGTACTAGAGCAGCTACAGAACAGTTACAAAGTAGAGACAGAGGCTCTACTATAGAGAGTTTACAGAAGGAAACCAGAACCTCATAACTCATACTAAAACCATTCCAAACTATTCAATAAGCTTCCAAAAGATCTCAATCTTCATCAATCATCAATCCATGCTTCATACAGAAGATAATTAAAACAAAACAGAAGCTATACAGAACCAATTAGAACCTCAACAGAACCTATTAGAACATCACAGAGCTTCATATCTCTATTGAGAATCATCATGAACTTCCAAAACATAATCAATATCATCCAAAATACTCTCATACACTTCCATTATCAACCATACATCACTCTAAATTCATAAAAAATCAATCATTCAGACCTCAAAAACAACAAAAATCAGTCAAAAATTTAGTATTTTCCACTCTCAACATATCCCCACACTTAGAAAGGAAGTGTCCTCACGACCTAAGGAAAAGAAGAATATAAGTTCACTAAAGAGCTCAATGTTTTCTTCCATAGTATCTTCAATAATCTCGCCAAACCAGGACCCCAACTTGTCACCTATATCTCTAAAAAAAACTACTAAAGGAAAACTTCATTATTCATTAACTCATTTGATAATCATTTAAAAAGCCATAACAAATTTGTAAAGGATATAAGAGGTTTTTCTTTAGCTTTCCACCATAGGCGTTCCATCCACCATCAATAGTTTGAAAAGAGCTCTCGAACAAATTATTCAACCACCACGATCTCATCACATACAATTAACCCACAACACACACACAAAACACTAACACAACCATTTGAATGACACTTCCAAAAAGAGATATATATATAATTAAGAATCATCCAAAATACATTGCAAAGGCATCAATGAATGTGATCCCTTTTGAAGGCTTGGTGGTTTCGAAAACGATCCATGGCAAATGACTCGTCTACAAATCTCTTTGGAGGATTTTGAAAGAACTGCAGGCAGCACATCTTTTCTAGCAAAACAAGATATATGCTAGGGAGACATAGGGCATGAAAATACAGGACATCCAATTGTTGGGAGTCAATGTTTACATTGACATTCATACAAAGCTTTGGAATGGCCTTTTGATCGTTATGGGAATGCCTATGCATGTATGCTAGATACCAAGCAAAATGAGCTGTCAATCTCACTGAAGGATCTAGAGATTGTGAATATTGATGAGCAAAATGGAGGTAGTTCTGGTATGTTTGACTAGCAGTAGTCCAGTCCACTGGAATTAATGGCTAGTTAATCTGTGGTCCCATAATAGAATCAATCGAGCTTCATCCTCTTCTTTTGGGAATCTGCTGATCAAATCCATTGTACTCACTAACCAACTGAGGGGGTTGAGAAATAGAAGTGGCAGGAGATGGAAGTGGAATAAGTAAAAGAGGATGAAGAGAGGGGTAGGAAAAATCATAAAAGGAGGAATAAGATAAAGGAGTGGCTGGAAATTTAAGTGAATCAGTTAGGAAAGGTGTCAATTGATAAACAGGAAAAGTAGAAGGTATATGGATAAATGGTGAAGGGCATGGCGGAGAAGGGAAAAATACTTGATCTTCGATAAAAGAACAATAGATAAATATGGGAATTTGAGGAAAACATTGAGGTTGGAAAAGAAGAGGTAAGATTGCTATTGAATTGGTTTGATAAAGAGAAAGATAAGTATCATAGCGATGAGCCATTTGTTGATAGTACAATAGGCTAGGAACAGAGGGACCTAAGATAGATATTCTCTGATAGGCATAAAAGAAAGATGAATCAAATGGATGGTTTTTGGAAAGGTAAGCTAGGAGATCCACCCTCAGTTGATTGTGCTCTGCACATAGGTAGAAGCTGTATTCTGACATTGATTCGGGACCACAGAATCAATCATTGAGTGCCAAGAATTGTCAGGGCAAGGATTGTCAAGAAAGCATACAAATAGGAACCATACGTAACATTTGTGACATTTCCTTTGGTTACTTTGACAAAATGTTGGTCCATCTTTGTAAGCAGGTAAGTACTCCAATCAATGGCCACCCCTTTCAACACCATCCTGAAAGCTGTGAAGAGCTCCTTGGAAAAATAATAGGATGGTGTTTTGGCAGGCATAAACCTGTCTTGGAGGAAGTGGTAGACTAACTTCCAAAGAGGATCAGTGATCATGGAAAAATATACTCCTAAAGTATTTATCACTTTCTTGACATCCAGAATCTCTTTGGTTTGCTTCTGTAATAGCTTGAAAATCTCATCGTTGGAGAATAATTATCTAGTTGTAACAAAGGGCTCTCCTTTGTAGGGAAGAGACAAAGCCTTCCCTATCCCTCGGGGTGTCAATACCATGGAACTTCCACAAACTAAGCCCGATTTCTTGTTGTATGATGTAAGGAGCTCATCACACAGGGATGGATCATCTGGAATCAATGGGAATGAAGCAGTTACGAAAGTCGCAAGTCCTGCTTTCGCTATAGGTTCAAAAGGCAGTAGGGAAGAATAATCCCTACTGATCAACGGGACATACTAGATAGGAGGAGGAGCGTGAGGTGCCATTCAGATGAAAAACACACACACACAACACAGATAATCACAAACAATGCGTGCAAAAACAACCAAAGAGCTATAAAAAAGGAATCAATCAAAAGAAGGACATACATATACGTAACTAACCAATTTACCACCCTAGACAACCCACATTCTAGAAAAAATTCGACATGACCTCTACACATATGCGACCGAAAACTTCATGCGATGCAATAAACATGCACCCAAGACCTCGTATCAGGCAAGAAAGAAAGAAAACTACAAACCGTACCCGTAATCGTAACACATAAGCAAACCATAATACCATAAAAATCTAAATCAGGACCTGACCATAACCTTGACCAACAAGTTCAACTAAGAGAGGACTTTACGTGCCCATCCCACGAAACGTGTTTATTAAAAGGGAAAAAAAGTACAGTGAGAGATTTTTTTTAAAAAATGAAGGATTCATTTTAAGAAATTATTAACAATGGGTAACATTTTATTAGGTTATAAACCTTAATAAGAAAACATCAGTTCCTTTTTAAAATTTTAATTACAATTTATTAGGGTGAAACGGTGCTTTATCGAAACCCGGACTACGATTCCTAGATTGGGGTCTCTAAATGCAAATTCGTTAATTAAAAATTAATAGTGATGTGGAGAGATTTTTTGCCAGTGCGTACTTTTTTTGTGACGACAGGTTCATTTTCATTAAAAATTAAGGTGCCTCTTAAGCGCACGTAGTGCGTACAAAGTGAACAACTAGTTGATTTTTATTAATGTGTGTTTAGCACGAATGCCCGTGAAAAAGTGTGTGAATATATTTTATTTTAGCAATTAATTGTGGTTAAGGGATAATGAAAATAAATAAAGCTAAAAACTAAATACATGGTAGGGTTGTGTATGCAATAGACTGAAGGCGCACTGAGTAGTCCCCCAAATGCAAGGAATCCAGTCAAACAAAAACAAACACCATTGACTGGAAAAAATAAAGCACCTTAGTGTTTTTATTGGATTTTTATTTTATTTTTTATTTGTGATTTAAAAAAGGTATTTTAGGTGTGTTTGTATTTTGTATATTGGTTGGTTTTGGTTTATTTGTTTTGTTAAATTTTTTATTTTTTATTTTTTGTTTTTTTCCTTAGGAGCTTGTGTAGAGGGGCTACGTTGGTTGCAAAATGTGATTTTTTAAAAAATGAAGGGTTCATTTTAAGAAATTATTAACAATGGGTGACATTTTATTAGGTTATAAACCTTAATAAGAAAACATCGGTTCCTTCTTAAAATTTTAATTACAATTTATTAGGGTGAAACGGTGCTTTATCGAAACCCGGACTACGATTCCCAGACTGGGGTCTCTAAATGCAAATTCGTTAATTAAAAATTAATAGTGATGTGGAGCGTTGCGTGCTTTTTTGTGACGACTGGTTCATTTTCATTAAAAATTAAAGTGTCTCTTAAGCGCACGTAGCGCGTGCAAAGTGAACAGTTGGTTGATTTTTATTAATAGAAAATTGTGTGTTTAGCACGAATGCGCGTGGAAAAGTGTGTGAATATAGTTTATTTTAGCAATTAATTGTGGTTAAGGGATAATGAAAATAAATAAAGCTAAAAAATAAATACTTGGTAGGGTTGTGTATGTAATAGACTGAAGGCGCACTGAGTAGTCTCCCAAATGCAAGGAATCTAGTCAAATAAAAACAAACACCGTTGACTGGAAAAAATAAAGCAGCTTAATGTTTTTTCTGGATTTTTATTTTATTTTGTTTGTTTGTGATTAAAAAAAAAGGTATTTTAGGTGTGTTTGTATTTTGTATATTGGTTGGTTTTGGTTTATTTGTTTTATTAAATTTTTCATTTTTTTTCATTTTTTGTTTTTTTCCTTAGGAGCTTGTGTAGAGGGCCTGCCTTGGTTGCAAAATGTGTAATAAACCTTCTATAGTAGCCCACATGGCTAGGAAATTCTCTCAATTGCTTGAGGCTTGTTGGTGATGTCAAGGTGGTAATCTTCTCAATCTTTGCCAGGTCTGTTGCAATCCCTTGTACGGAGACAATATGGCCTAAAAGAACTCCTGATGAGATGCCAAAAACACATTTGTTGGGGTTGAGAGAAATCCCATACTCTCGGCATCTGTCAAAACATTGCTCTAGGTGTCCCCAGTGCTCACGGATCAAACTATAGACACAAAAGTCATCAAGATACACCTCAATGAAATCATGAAGATGATTCTCGAAGGCAGTCATCATTACTCGTTGAAAGGTGGCAGGAGCATTACAGAGCCCAAATGGCATCACTCTATAGGCATAGGTCCCCCATTCTGTGGTGAAGGTTGTTTTAGATTGGTCCTCTTCTATAATTTGAACTTGGTTATATCCGTTGAATCCATCCAAGAGGGAATAGAGCTCATGGCCTGCCACTGTGTCCAACAGTTGGTCTGTAAAAGGGACAGGGAAACGATCCTTCTTTGTCTTCGAGTTTAGCTTCTGAAAGTCTACACATATTCAAAGTTTCCCATTCTTCTTGGGTAACTACCACAATGGGCGAAACCCATTCACTCTAAGCCATGGGATAAATGAACTTTGCTTCAAGAAGTTTCAATAATTCAGCCTTCACCAGAGCAGAATAATTAGGATTCATACACCTTTGTCTTTGCCTTACAGGTTTGGCATCGGGCTCTAGGTCAATGTGATGTTGGCATATTGTGGGATCAATCCCCTTTAGATCTTTATATGACCAAGCAAACACATATAAGTTCTCCTTTAGTAGATCTCGCAGGACCACTAATTCTTCTTCTGGAAGATTGAGACCCACTTTCAGGTGATGTTCAGTACCGTCAGTATCTAAGAATGTCACTTGTCTTTCACCTTCCACTTCGTGGATGAATGTCCTATGGATTGCTTCTGGGTAGAGGTTTGACTCTTTCAAGAGAGTAGTATCATCGTCTGATGTTCCACTAGAACTAGTGTCCTCCTTCTGAACAGATGACTCATTCGTCTGTTGAGATTGCCGGAAGGGTATCAGAGCTTTGTTTACTTCTATGTGAGTGGTGATTTCTTTTAGACTTATGTATTCATCTTCAGAGGATGCGTCCAGGAATTTCATATAGCACGGACCTTCTAGAGGCTGTGGCTCTGGGGGCTTTGACTTCTGTTGACAGGGAGCATCATCATCATCTTTTCTCTGGATTGAACGGTGAGGGTGACATGAGCCACTAGTGAACTTAATTTTTATGCTTTTAATACATTGCTTATATAGATTCTGTATACTTTGTGGTCCATTGGCTAACCCAAATGGAACCATGGTCATTCCATCCAGCACCCTAAGATCTTCGGCCTCTGAGGTCTCTGTAGGGACATCAACAAGATCATTCGCTATCAGAGAAAATTCTTCATATGCACTTTCATAACCTGCTTCATTTTATTCATCATCATTTTCATCCTCTTTCTCTGAAGGCTCTCTCTCTGCTTCTGTAGAGGCTTTGTAGTAAGAGAAGAACAGATCTTTTGCCTCTGCATCTACTTCTACTTCTGTCACAACTTCTATCTCTGCTTCTGCCTCTGGCTCTGGCTCTATGTCTGTCTCTGCTCTGTATCAGTTCTGCCTCTGTTCTGTCTCTGCGGCTGTCATGTAACAGGGAGAATAGTACATCCATGCTTCTATTTCACTGTCAGAGGTGATTTCAGAAGTTAATTATAGTTAAGGTAGGAGGTATTCTCCCATGGATAAGGATTTTGCTTCCCTTGGCAGTTGGCTTATAGTGCTCACTGTTAGGGACCGTGCCTTTGTTTTCTTAGGAAAGATCTGCTTAACAGCCTCTTCATCTCCTGATGTACCATCTGTTACCTCCTTGGAGGAGTTAGTTATGACTTTGATGGATGTGGATCCATTGCCTTTTTGCAATCCATACAACTTCAACACCACTTTGTTGGGTCCTCTGCCTAGGGTCAGGGTCCCTTTGAACCAGTCCGTCCTGGCTCTTGCTTCAAAAAGCCAAGGTCTTCCCAACATCAGAGGGTATGAGGTCCCATAAGAATTTGGTTTGACCACCACATATGTCAGCCAATAGTCTCTTCCTGCAAGGGTTGTTTTTACGTATGGGAGGATGCCCAACAGTTTAATTCTGCTTTGGTCTGTCAATTTGATAAGCCATTGTGTAGGTTGAATTTCTTGCAACCCTAAGTCCTTCATTGTCACATCCGTCATTATGTTTACTGATGAGCCTCCATCAATCAATGCATTTGAAATGAATCATCCTTCTATCCATACACTAATCTCTGGGGTTCCAGGATCTAGGAATGCATTAGCCACATCTACTTCCTTTACAGGCTCTAGTTGGTCTTAGTCGTTGTTGAAGGAGTGATCCTTAGTCCACGTCTTCTTATCAATATGCTTTTGAATTTCTTTCGATAGCTGGGAGACAGCATCAGCAACCGTCAGAATATTAGGTTTTGATGGACCTAAAAATGGGCCGGCACTGGCTCGTGCACTAGCCGGACCTCTATCTCACGCGCTAACAACCCCACGGCCTCGCGGCCAGGAGCGTTGATGACACATGCATTGCCTTCCTAGCCATCTTGCGTTTGTATTACGTCGTTTGTAGTCTACTCTTCTCTCACCCACTACTCCTCAGAGGGAGTCCCTTGCACATAGCCAAAAGGCTCGAATCACATACACATGGGGTTCCTCTTACGGCTGAATGCCGTCAACCCTCTGCGACTCTCCTACACCTCGGGGATTGGCCCCTTGATGCGTCGCTCAACATATAAACATTTCGCACAAAATCCACTCAAGGTACCATTTAATCGTATACAAGAATGTACCATTGTCCTTACTTCTCTTTTCCCTTAGACCCCACGACTAGCCTATGGCTTAGGGTATCCCGTCTCTCACTCAACGTGGGTCAATATCCTAATGAAAACAATTGCTGTGCATCCAGGATTCCTGATACCTTTAAACATTTCCATGATTTATGTATTTGTGGATGCCAAGTGCTCAAACATTTAGCAAAACAGTATCGTGCACAAGTGCAAAAACATCCTTTTAATGGTTTCCAACTACTGTTCGTGCTTCGTTGCATGGGCCTAGCACCGAGGTGATCCTCGTGCTACTAAGCTCTTAATTTTAATTATCATCCATCCTAAATGCTATGAATAGAAATCAGCAACTTTCCCATCATCTCACACGGCATTTAGGCATATTTCAACTACTCTACCCTCCCATCGATCAAATGTTGCATTGTTGTATGGATTTATAGGGCATTTTGCCATCATTTTATGTGTAAAAAGCGGGAAAAACACACTAGAACAAGAAGGTGGGGTTGAACTGAGGCAAATCCTCATGCTTCATTCCCCACAAACATTCACAAACATTGCTCTTAATTTTCATTAATTTTCCGCACCCAAAATGCATTTTTCTCCTATTTTTAGTGATTTTTTCTCTATTTTCCTTGTATTTTTCCTTATTTTATTACCAAAAATTCAAAAAAGGTTATGGGTGGTGGCCCTTAGTTCCTTCTTGCAGCAAAAATGAAAATTTAGTTGGTGTTCCTATTCATTTTTCCATTTTTATGCCCAAAAATATCATTTTCCCTTGATTTTCCATATTTTACGTGTTTTAGTGTATTATTTTGAGCCACAAGATGCATATTTTTCTGATTTTTTGATTATGATCAGCAAGTACTCATGGAAAACAGCAACATAAACAATTTTTAGCCCATATGAACAACATTTTATCAATCAAAAGCCATGAAATCTCAAATTTCCTTTGAAAATTTTGAATTACCGCTTATTTGCGTGTTTCGGGTTTCGTGTCCATGGCTGCAAATCTAAAAATCAGCAGCACTTCATGTCCAGCACAATCACAAATCACCATTTCCAGCCCGTGGAGCAATCCGATCCATGCCGGACAAGCCTCCACTATTCTTTCTTCTTCCTTCCTCTTCCCACATGAACTTGCCTTTAGAAGAGAGAGAGGGAGGAGAGAAAGACTGAAATCAGAGATTTTCAAAGAGAGCATCATTGCGCGAGCGAAGGGCGGCGATAGAGTCAGGGTTCAGAGGAGAATCAATGCCCAATGTCGATTGGGGGGGTTGCTCACAGGCAGGAGGGAGCATCATCATCCATGGAGCGCAAAAATCGGACATGATGGCGCCTTCATCCTCTTCTTTCTCTCACCACGATTTGATGCTATCTTTCATGTTGCATAAAATTTCTTGGGCTCCCAAGGGTCATGCCCACTTTGGCCAAACTTTGGTCCACCTTTTCAAATCTTGCCCACTTTGTGGCTATTTCCCCGTCCGGACTCAGAATCGAGCTCTGAAAAATCCTGGGCGGCTTAGCATCCCGCATTGGCCAGTAGCTCGTGTCAACCCGCACGACTGTCTGAAAAATTATGAAAAATCAACAAGTGTCGCTCGGGCGCCTTTAAAGCACTTTGACGCTTAAAATCGTCCTAGATCGAGCCGCCGCCTTTGACATTGAATGTTTTTCCCTTGATATTCATAATTTTTAGCTATTTTTAAGCACTTCCCATCACCTAAATTCCGGTCTCATTGGCGACCACGGGATAGGGCGACTCAGCCCGTCGAATCCACGAACATATCTGCACATAAACAACCAAAGAAGCATCAAACTGATACAAAACATATATATAATAAAATTCAGTACAATGCTCCCCCTACCGCTGTACAGAACCAAGGCATGACATCCACAAGGAGTAGGCCTAGCATCATCTAATAGAAGATCCGAAGTGAGTCACTAACCAGCTGCTCCAACACAGCCAAACTAAAAAACCTATCCAAGAGGTTGCCCTAAGTGGTAGTCTGCACTATGTACCAACTAAAGACAACGCAACTAGGAGCTCCTACAAGGCGAGGACTCCTATAGCCTGATCAAAGAATATTTTCTTTCAGTATATTTCTTCTTTTAGGGTTTGTATTGGATGAACATACTTGGGCATGTAAAAAGGAGGGAGCTGAGCGTAGTGACCCAAGGAGAACAGGGCATCGGCCTCAGGACCTGTCTCGGTACCCAAGAACCTACCAAGCCCTCGCAAGGTGACACTTAAGCCTTTTCTAACGCTCACTTTTATTTTCGCTCCAACCTTCCTTGTTTTGTCATCATTTTTTTTTCAGCAAGAAGCCACCCCTAGGAAGACAAGGTATCGGCCCTAGGTCTGACTCGTCCCTAGGAACATGCCAGGCCGTCGCAAGGCAATGATCAACTGCTTATATATTTTCATTTCATTTCTTTTCTTGGGATAGGGGTTAGAACCCCTTTTTACACACCTTCGTATTTATATTCATATTCTAGGATGTATAAAAATTCTTGGCATCATCATTATTATCTTCTGGCAGGCTTCTCTAACTGCCTCACTACTAACAAGAACTCCTAGAACGACTGCCTAGCAGGCTAGCAGAACAGGGCCACTAGGACTTCCTTCTAAAACAGGTCTTTCGGTGTCTGACAATGTCTTTGCAGGAGGCAATGACTACTCCGACCTCCCTCAAACATACTCAACCTAAACCTGGGACTTCATGCCTTGTCAATAGATATATCGGGACAAGGGCCACAATTAAAGAAGAGGTCTTCTTCATACACAAAATTAGCCAAAGAATCGGCAAACTGATTCCAATTCCGTGGAATCAGCTGAAAGGACACTCTATCGAATTCGTCTAGCAGGGCTATGGCAGTATGATGGTACATACAAAGGATGGGGTTTCGTACCATGTACGTCCCATTGAGTTGATTTAAAACCAACTGAGAGTCCCCTTTCACCAATAACTGACGGATACCGCCCTTCTTTGCAATATTCAAACCCATTATCAGGGCTTTGTATTCTGCCATATTATTGGTAAAATTCACCTCGAGATAAGCAGCTAACTTCATGACAATGCGTCGTCGGGGGTCTCGGATGACAACTCCTACACTTCCTTTTTTGCATGCACCCCTGGACGCCCCATCAAAGTACAAGGTGTATGTCCATAAAGGGTTTACATATCCCGCCATCCGGAACTCTACTCGTAATTATGGTAATCGAAATTCAGCATATTCAACGGGTGGACTATAGGCTCCATCCCTCCATCATTATTGAATTCAACAGGGATGCTCGTCAAAATTTGTAGGCAGTGATGGCAGAAGACCTTGATCTCCCAAATAAATGTCCCGCCTTCCTGCTCAATCACCTTGTATCCTTTGCTCCACCAAATGAGCTTTCCCTGATGATACCTCTGTTCTAAATATGGGTGTTCTAAATAAGGGATCAGACGACCCATCAACCTCTATCACGATTTCCTTGCAGATGTTTGATCGATCTCGCCTAGACCTGCAAGGCAGTCATAGCATTAGTGCAATCAGAAATAATAAGGTTTAATCTTATTAAGATTAACCTTATTTTTAAATTCTATCCCCTCAAGGTCAACTAACAAGACTGTGGATTTATTCTTTCCTATTCTAACGATCCTATAGGGCCCATCCCATTTGGGCTCTAGCTTGCCTGGAAATAATTCACATCGTGCATCATAATACAGAACAAGCTGTGCTTTCTTGAAGGTGTATTTCTTGGCTTTGAGATCGTGTAGCTGCTTCATTCGGTGCTTCACCACTTCTTGGTGCAATAAGCTTTGCAGCTTAAGCTCATCAAAATGTGCCAGTGTCGTCAAGCGCTCAAAAAGTGCGTCTTCATCGCTCAAAGAATGATTGATGGCAAACTGAATAGTCGGCATCTCAATTTCTAAAGGCAAGACACACTCCTCCCCATATACTAACTTGAACGGGGTATGGCCAGTGGCTCGTTTGAAGGTCGTATTATAAGCCCACACTGCCACGTATAACTTTTTATCCCAATCCCGTTTCTTTTCCGACACAATTTTGGACAGGATGCCCACAAGCTGCTTGTTGGTGCTTTCAACTTGCCCATTAGCTTGCGGATTATATGGGGTTGTCTTGTTATGCTTGATTTGCCACATCTCTGTCAAACCTTTAATCACCTTATTCAAGAAATGGGTTCCGCGGTCCGACACTAATTCTTTCGGCGAACCAAACCGGCATATTATCTGCTCTAAAAGGAAACTAGCAGTTTCTTTAGCATCATCTTTCCTTGTTGCACGTGCTTCTGACCACTTTGTGAAGTAGTCAGTTGCTACAATGACGTACCTCTTTTGCGTAGTCGACGACGGAG
Organism: Lygodium microphyllum; assembly: GCF_053477565.2. NCBI lineage: Eukaryota > Viridiplantae > Streptophyta > Polypodiopsida > Schizaeales > Lygodiaceae > Lygodium > Lygodium microphyllum. The sequence goes on from NC_141164.1 coordinate 47,697,107, forward strand.
TAATAGGACCCACAAAGTCTATTCCCCACTTCTCAAATGGAAGTATCGCCATAATAGGGGTGAGTGGTCGTTTCCTATTCTCTCGACTATCATGTCATTGACAAATATCGCATCTCTTAACATACGCAAAGGCATCCTGGAATATGGCAGGCCACCAATAACCTGCTCTTAAAGCCTTTTGTGCTGTAAGACGTCCAGCAAAATGGCCACCGCAAGCAGAATCATGGCACTCTTCCAAAATGAATGGCACCTCGTCAGGCGTCACACATCGGCGATAGATATCATCAACCCCTTGCTGATATAATGTACCTGCGATCAAAGCAAATTTTAACGCTTGCTGCTTAATTTTCCTTCTGTCAGCTTTAGATAATTCGGATTCCGCCTCTCCTGTTGATAAATAATGCGTTATTGCAGCATACCAGGAGGGAATAGATGCCGTATCTATTTTAAATAACGACTCCATGTCACTACCTTCAGCCACAGATTATTTTGGCTCCCCAAAGTCCATAAGACATTCCACGATGCCTTGCAACCTTGGTGGCTTACTCCTGATTTCATAATCAAATTCCTGCAAAGTGATCAACCACTTCGCTAGACGATCAGGCGGCTGTAGCTTATTCAGCAACAATCGAAGTCCCTTTGCCTTCATATAAAGCACGACTTTCTCATAGAGAATATAATGCCTGAATTTCTTGGTCCCAAAGACCATCGCTAGACACAATTTCTCCATGTAGATATAATTGATTTCGGATATCCCCAGCTTCCGACTAGCAAAAGCAATCGGGTGGTACCACTTCTCTTCCCAAATTTGGGCTAAACAGCAGCTGATACTATACATAGTGGCTGCTGAAAATATATAAAACACCTCACCTCTTTTAGGTGCTTTTAAAACGGGCACTCTTGCTAGCTCTTGTTTCACATCCTCGAATGCTACCTTACAAGGGTCACCCCATATAAACGAACAGCTAAAGGACAATAAATTTGTAAGCGGCAACGTTCTTTCTGCTAAGGCGTTGATGAATCTACGGTAATAACCAACAGAAGACAGAAAGCTATGAACTTCTTTTGGAGTGCGTGGTGGGCCCATGGCGACTATAACTTTAACCTTCTCGGGGTTTGTCGCAATTTCTACCGAACTGACCACATGACCCAGCAACAGCCCATAAGGTACTCCAAAAACACACTTCCGTGGGTTTAGGGCAATGCAAAATTGTCTACAGCGCTCGAAGCATTTTCTTAAAATGATCAACTGCCTTCCTCTCACGGTGGCGGCCCCTAAGTCATCAATAAACACCTTCAACTCTTCAGGGGATATGTCACCGAATGTCTTATTTGCTGTTCGTTGCCACGAACTAGGCGCATTGCATAAACCAAAGGCCATCACATGGTACGCAAAAGTACCAAATACAGTGATAAAAGTTGTTTTCAACTTATCCTCTTCTGCAATTGCCATTTGGTTGTATCCTGCAAAGCTGCAAAGCAATCCATAAACGAATATATCTCCCTACCCGCTAATTGATCCAAAATCTGGTCAATAAATGGCAACGGGTAGTAGTCCTTAACTGTTTGCTTATTCAGCTCCCTAAAGTCTACACATAAACAAATTTGATTATTATTCTTCTTTCTAATCGCAACTGGCGAACACCATTCCGTGTGTTGCACAGGAAAAATCAAACCCGCTTTTCGAAGCTTCTGTAACTCTTCAAACAGCCCATCCCTCAGTTCGAAAGGCATACGCCTTACTTTCTGCCGTACAGGACAACTGCCCTCTTTCAACGGAATTGTATGAACATCAAGACTAGGAGGGATGCCTCTCAACCCATCATAACTCCGGGCAAAGATATCACGGAATTCCTGGATCAAGGCCACATAGTCCTCCCTTTCTGCTGTGCTGAGCATAGAACCTAATTTGATTGCCCGCGAATCATCAAGCGTACCAAGGTCTAGCTCGATAACATCTGCATCTCTTATACGATCTTGGCCCTCTATCGGTTCATTCAAAGTGATCTGATAGATGTCTTCTGTGGTGGATCCTTCTTTGGACTCATCACTCGATGATGTCTCACTAGCAGATAAATCTTCTAATGTCTCCAATTCTGTAGAAGATAGAGGAGCTCTCTCACTCTGCGGGGACTCAGGATAAGCGTCAACCACCACACGCTGGGCACCTCTGCCGAATATTAGCCGACCGGCGGGTATATCCACTTGGTAGTCCGCTTGCAAGATCCAAGGTCGTCCAAGTAATACTTGGTAACTTGGACGTCGTGCAAAACGAATCACCCTAAAGTCCAACAGGCATTCTACATTTGCAACAGTGACATGGACCTTAGTAATGCAGCCTTCCGGCTGTCTCAAACTATCATCTGCCATTCTGAGAATTGTGGAGGTATCTTTTTGGATCGCTAGACCTAACCTTTCCATCAGTTTAGAACTCATAATGTTAACAGATGATCCCGTGTCGACAATGGCATAATCTACTAATATCCCATCGACATAGGCTGCAACCCTTGGGCAATGCTTCTCAGCATGCTCAAACCAGTCATCACCAACTCGCGCAATACCCAAAGGTTCTACGATATACCCGGTACGTAGAATCTTTCTAAATTCCTTACGTACTCATGGGGAAAGCTTAATAAGCTGTAAAAGATTCACATCCGGCTTGACTTCGCAAAGAGAGCTCGCCAAATCGAATTCATGATAGTTTGATAGAGCTCGCTTTTCATGCCAAACCATCCGCTCTTTAGGTCGCTGAATTGGCTTTAATGCCTCCTTTTTAACTTTCACCTTCTTCTTTGGTGGTTCCTTATCGGCTTTACTCTCCACGGGCTTCAAAGGTCCCCCTTCCATGGAAGGATCCAAAACTTGCGTTCCTTTGTCGCCTTGTTTAGGGTTTCCGTTCGACAGGCTTATCCTTGTCGGCTTCTTTACCCTTTTGACCTCTTGTAAGAACAGCTCGCAAATTAGAGGTTTCAGCGTCGTGAACGCGTACAGCCTCAATCAAACTAACCCCACTACCACTTGGTAGCTCCTCCACTGTAGTTTTTGGTCGTTGAAGTATTTGTTTAGGCCCGTCCTCTCGCTGGGAATCATTTCCTTGGGCACGATGATTAACAGGCCCTGGTTGCCGACTACCTCATTGGAGGGAACTGATCTTACTCCAGCAAGTAGCTGCTAAATGGCCGGATTTTCCACAAACGTCGCACTTAACATTTGGGCAATTTCTTGGATAGTGTTGCCCACCACACCATTTGCAACTAAACCTCGAAGGTGCACCCTCCTCTGGGTATCTACTTCCTATCAAATTTTGTTGTTTTTTAAGGAAGTTGACATCAACGGCTATTTGTCGATACTGCTCCGTAATCATGTCGGTATAATGCTTCATCATGTCCTTAACCTCGCCAAGAACATTGGAAGAACTTGACTCATAGCCTTGGTCATTACCATGTCGTTCCATTGGCCTAACAATTCGATTAGGCACAGGTTGTTGAACCACAGGCATGGTGTTAGAATTGACCGCCTGGCCTCCACCACTTGAAGCCATTTGATTGCCCGTAGGCATCGACATGCTAGGGGGAGCTGGTAATAAAGGCACATTCTGTATCATGTTCCCTCTCCCATTAGGGTTAGCCATCGCTATCCCTTGACCACTACTGCCATTGGCCATTGCCATATTGTTTCCCAATACTAAACCCATATTTGAATTGCCTCGAGAAGCATAGGCTGCTTGTAGTCGGGATTCCACCTCTTGTGCTCGTGTAATGGCACTATCTATATCCCCCAAGGGGACACTACTCAACTGCAATTGGATATTAAAGTCCAAACCATGTAGGAAATATTGCAATTGGGCAGCTGCGGGGATGGGAATAGAGGTGTCCAACTTACAGAAAACCTCTTTTATTTTCTTCGCATAAGCATGAATATCCTCGTGTGGTTCTTGGCGGGTCACGTTGAGTACACGCAACCAATATTGCCCACCCCTTTCAGGGGAAAACTCCCTTCGAAAAGCTCCATAAAATGCATCAATGTTTAATATGGTTCCGGCTTCTAAACCATGATACCATATAACGGCTCTTCCTTTGAGAGTCATATTGAAGAACATCATTAAATGCCCTTCTTCTTGAATGCGACAGTTGAACATCAGCTTTTGAAACTCCCTAATGTGGAGTTCCGCATCTTCCTCAACTAGCCCATTAAAAATGGGTAGCGGGTAACCTAGAGCTGGTAAATCCGTCGTTCCTGCTAGAATTGCAATAGGCTGCGCCACGACGAGGATTGAATTTGCACTAGGAATAAGGGACGGTGGGGTTACACCTCCCGCACTTGATATAGACTGGATTATGGAAGGAAGGGGAGCACTAGAGCTTCCACCTTCTCCTAACTTGCTGCTTGTGGTCCCAAGGCCACTAAATCCACTCCCTCGTAAGGGTTCAGCACCGCTACGCTTAGGGGAATATCTCCTAAAAATTTCAGCACGTCGCCTAGCTCTTTCGTCTCTTTCTTGCTTTTGGATTTCTGCTAGACGATGCTTATCAATAAATAACGGATCAATCTCAGTATCCTTTGGCATAAACTGCTAGTTGGTCCTTAGACAACCAGGATTCGAGGACCGCCACTTTTAAGCGGCCCCCGTCAGACGCACCACTGATGGACCTAAAAACGGGCCAGCACTAGCTCGTGCACTAGCCGGACCTCTATCTCACGTGCTCAACAACCCCACGGCCTCGCGGCCAGGAGCGTTGATGACACATGCATTGCCTTCCTAGCCATCTTGCGTTTGTATTACGTCGTTTGTAGTCCACTCTTCTCTCACCCACTACTCCTCAGAGGGAGTCCCTTGCACATAGCCAAAAGGCTCGAATCACATACATATGGGGTTCCTCCTACGGCTGAATGCCGTCAACCCTCTGCGACTCTCCTACACCTCAGGGATTGGCCCCTTGATGCGTCGCTCAACATATAAACATTTCGCACAAAATCCACTCAAGGTACCATTTAATCGTATACAAGAATGTACCATTGTCCTTACTTCTCTTTTCCCTTAGACCCCACGACTAGTCTATGGCTTAGGGTGTCCCGTCTCTCACTCAACGTGGGTCAATGTCCTAATGAAAACAATTGCTGTGCATCTAGGATTCCTGATACCTTTAAACATTTTCATGATTTATGTATTTGTGGATGCCAAGTGCTCAAACATTTAGCAAAACAGTATCGTGCACAAGTGCAAAAACATCCTTTTAATGGTTTCCAACTACCGTTCGTGCTTCGTTGCATGGGCCTAGCACCGAGGTGATCCTCGTGCTACTAAGCTCTTAATTTTAATTATCATCCGTCCTAAATGCTATGCATAGAAATCAACAACTTTCCCATCATCTCACACGGCATTTAGGCATATTTCAACTACTCTACCCTCCCATCGATCAAATGTTGCATTGTTGTATGGATTTATAGGGCATTTTGCCATCATTTTATGTGTAAAAAGCGGGAAAAACACACTAGAACAAGAAGGTGGGGTTGAACTGAGGCAAATCCTCATGCTTCATTCCCCACAAACATTCACAAACATTGCTCTTAATTTTCATTAATTTTCCGCACCCAAAATGCATTTTTCTATTATTTTTAGTGATTTTTTCTCTATTTTCCTTGTATTTTCCCTTATTTTATTACCAAAAATTCAAAATAGGTTATGGGCTGTGGCCCTTAGTTCTTTCTTGCAGCAAAAATGAAAATTTAGTTGGTGTTCCTATTCATTTTTCCATTTTTATGCCCAAAAATATCATTTTCCCTTGATTTTCCATATTTTACGTGTTTTAGTGTATTATTTTGAGCCACAAGATGCATATTTTTCTGATTTTTTGATTATGATCAGCAAGTACTCATGGAAAACAGCAACATAAACAATTTTTAGCCTACATGAATAACATTTTATCAATCAAAAGCCATGAAATCTCAAATTTCCTTTGAAAATTTTGAATTACCGCTTATTTGCGTGTTTCGGGTTTCGTGTCCATGGCTGCAAATCTGAAAATCAGCAGCACTTCATGTCCAGCACAATCACAAATCACCATTTCCAGCCCGTGGAGCAATCCGATCCATGCCGGACAAGCCTCCACCATTCTTTCTTCTTCCTTCCTCTTCCCACATAAACTTGCCTTTAGAAGAGAGAGAGGGAGGAGAGAGAAAGACTGAAATCAGAGATCTTCAAAGAGAGCATCATTGCGTGAGCGAAGGGCAGCGATAGAGTCAGGGTTCAGAGTAGAATCAATGCCCAATGTCTATTGGGGGGGTTGCTCACAGGTAGGAGGGAGCATCATCATCCATGGAGCGCAAAAATCGGACGTGATGGCGCCTTCATCCTCTTCTTTCTCTCACCACGATTTGATGCTATCTTTCATGTTGCATAAAATTTCTTGGGCTCCCAAGGGTCATGTCCACTTTGGTCAAACTTTGGTCCACCTTTTCAAATCTTGCCCACTTTGTGGCTATTTCCCCGTCCAGACTCGGAATCGAGCTCTGAAAAATCCTGGGCGGCTTAGCATCCCGCATTGGCCAGTAGCTCGTGTCAACCCGCACGACTGTCTGAAAAATTATGAAAAATCAACAAGTGTCGCTCGGGCGCCTTTAAAGCACTTTGACGCTTAAAATCGTCGTAGATCGAGCCGCCGCCTTTGACATCAAATATTTTTCCCTTGATATTCATAATTTTTAGCTATTTTTAAGCACTGCCCATCACCTAAATTCCACTCTCAGGTTTGGTTTAAAAGTGTCTAGGTTTTTTACCAAGTCATAATCTTTGATAGGATCCACAGGCTTCTCCAGCCTGCTGGGAAATGGGGCTACACCCATTTTCATATTTCATTTTTCTTTTAATAATTGCAGCATCAGCACTTCCTCCATTTTTGGAAGTGCTTCTGTATCATCTATCTCTTGGACCGATGTTCTTGTTTCTAGGATTGTCTCTGTGACGCTCTGTGGCACTACAATGCTCTGTATTGCACTGTTCTGTTCTATACTGTTGTGTCCCTGTGTTGGCAAGTTGAACTTCACAGTCTTAGTAGGAGAATTATTTTTGTTCTGAATAACTGGTTCCTTCTTCTTGGTGTGCATGACAGCGGCAACTTCCAACTCTACCAAATTGGAGGTAGGCTCTTGTACCTTCTGTTGGCTATCAGTGCCATTGGCCTTTATAGGGGTTAGGCTTGGACAGTCCTTTGCAGTGTGGCCTTCACCTTTGCATCGGCTGCATAAGGGCTTGTAATCCACATATCATTTAGGGTTTGGATAATTTGGGGAGATATGACTCTTTTCTCCACACCTATAACATTCCACCTCTGATCTCTGACCACTGCCAGACTGTCGGCCCCTATAACTTTGAGAGGGAAACCTCCTTGGACCAAAATTAGGACCGAATTCCCTAGGCTTGGGTCCAATATCCTGTGTTGTCATTTTGGATTCTAGAAAGTTGAATCTTGCATTTTCATCCTTCTGTCTTCATTCATGCATCTCTCTTAAAGAGCAAATATCCTCTGTATGGTTCTTCCACAAACAGTAGGAACATAAGGCTCTCAGAATGGTTGGTTTTTGGGTACATTTAGTAGCTAAATGTCCCACTTGATGACACTTTCCACACCATATATTAGAGCCCATCACATCTCTTCTAGCTCCTACAGGAGTGGATATATTGGCGGTATTCACCTTCAGCGTCTGTAGCTACTCTGTAATCACATCCAGAAGCTCTTTCTTGATACTTGCATCTTAATACTTGCAACTGAGTTGGATAAGTAGTCCTTCAGATTTTCACCCTTGAAGTACTTGTAGGAGGGTTTTGGGAAGCTTTTGTAATTATTGCATACACTGGTTGGGTTGATCCAAAAGGTCCTCTATTCTGGCTCTGATTCAGAGCTCCTGTTGCTAAGACTTGGGGTTGTTCATTTCAATTGGTAGGATTCCAATGTTGTTGAGTCGCCATTGGAGGAACTGTTTGAGGCCACTGTTGTTGTGGTTGAACCATCATTTGAGGCACTGTCGTCTGTGGTGACCACAGTGGATTAGGTGCATTATACTGCGGCACTGTTTGCATTTGGGGATAGGGGTAGGGAACTGTCCCTGGGACTGCATTTGGTGGGTATACCATTCCTGGCATGGGAGGAGGTAAGACTCCTCTTCTTGGAGTCATTGACAGCCTTGCTTCAACTTCGTCATACAATCTTGCACCTTCCACTGCACCTTGCAGATTAACTGGTCTTCTCAATTCCACGAACTTGCGAACTTCTGGTTGTAGGCCTCTGAGAAACACTCCTTTTTGAATGCCTTCGTCTAGATGATAGTTAGTCCATCTCTTCAGGATGGATTCCATTCGCGAGACATAAGCTTCTACTCTTTCTCCAGAGGACTGACTTAGGTGACTTAGGTTCATGAACTCCTCTCGCATCCGCTCTTCAAAACCTTCTCGCTTGAATTTAGTGAGGAAGGCCAACTTCAGGTCGTCCCATGTGCCAAAAGTTCATGCTGCTTGTCTCTCATACCACTGAAACGCCGCGCCCTTGAAAGTGGCAGGGAATATTGCTAACCAATGCTCAAGGGTTCTGTCACATTGTTAGCCACACATGCTACCATGAACTTTGCTACATGAAGATCAGGGTCTTCATTGTACTCTCCCTTAAAAACTGGTAAATATGACTACATTTGTTGGCCCGTCATCAATATTTCTAGGACAAATTTGACTAGGAAGGGGACCTTGAGTCGCCATGGGGACTTTTGTAAAGAGTGCTTTTAGGATGTCAAAGGAAGCTTCTGCTGCAAGCTCGTTCTCAGCTTTGATTTTTGCCTTCTCTCTTCTCATGTACCTCTGGACTCGTTCTAACGCTTGCCTCTTGATTGCGTCATTCATCAAGGGCTTGGCTCCAACTAGTTGGTCTGTACTCAACAGTATAGTATCAGAGAGAGGCTTCAGTCTCTGGGAGATTCTCTGGCCAACATCTCTTCTACTTCCTTCTTTTCAACATCTCTGAATTCGGCTTTCAAACCACTACAGAGGGGGAGATATTCCGTTCTGAAAGTATCAAAACTCATTCTTTTTAGGATCTTGTTGTGCCATTATAATAATGCCAGCTTTTGAGGGTTTCAATAGTGTATGTTGTGAAAAACACTCTGTCTACCAACTTCCAGTGGGTTGCTAATTGGACAAACAAAAGATTGTCAGTGTACCATGCATCCCACGTATCTTGCTGTTGAGCATCCACAAATAAATTCCAACTCTTTTTCTTCTTGTTTTCGTGAACCTCTATAGACCATGACTCCTAAAGCTTCTTCACAATATCCCACAATGATGTCTGGAAACTTCTCAATGAATGCTAAATCTTCCATGGATGGTCATTCTCTCTGTTTCTGCTCTTTAGTTTATTCCCAAACAGTTTGCCACTAAGATGCAAGTTTCTGCTGCTTCAACAGGAAGAGGAAACAGTCCACCACATAGAGCATGCATCATGATGGTGATATGTTTTCGCCATTGTGGGATGAACTTCTTGTGGAAAGTGGCTTTGATGATAAGAATATCCAACTCTTCAGTGGAAGAAGGAACTTTGTAAACATCCATTGAATTCTCCTATTCTTGGCAATCCCATTTTCTTCATTTTTAGCCTCTTCTGATGCTTGTTGATGGCAAGTTTCCCTAGCTGCACACCAAAAATATGGAGCCCCAAGAGGAACACCAAGGAAAATGGATTCTATTATAAGAAAATCTATCTTATAACATCAACAAGCTTTTATTTCATTCTTTTGATGACCAAAACAAAGAAAACAACAATTCTTCACGCAGCATCATAGTAGATTTCTCCCACGGATTTGATAGAATCAACCATAATCTTCAACGTCTTCATAGAATCCATCAATAAAATAAAGAACCTATAAGAATACAAAATCTTTGAATGAAAATCAATCACATAGTATTCATCTTCAATGTTTTCATAGTTTTCTCTCTCAATCTCTCATATACAATTACACTCCTTTGATAGAATTGAATATCTCTGGCTCTCTCTCTCTCTCTCTCTCTCTCTCTCTCTCTCCATCAATAGTACATCATCTCCTCACTACAATACTCTCATAATAACTCTCAATAATCTTTCTTAGGTCGTGGATGCACCTCCCAAGAGGTATGTCTGATATGAAGAGCCACCAGAGCCACTACAGTGTCTCTTCACAGCTCACTACTGTCATTGTCACTCAGTCTTCTCTTTAGTCTTCAGCACTGCTTCTTCCATTTGTTTTAGCTCTTTTGAAATTTAGCTCTTTTGAAATTAGATTCATCCTTTCCAAAAGGTAGAAAACTTTTCCAAAGTCGCACATACATTTAATAAAACACTTACAGAAGGTCTACAGAACAGTACAGTATAGTACCAAAGCAACTACAAAATAGTTACAGAGTAGAGACAGAGCAGAGACAGAGGCTCTACAGAGAGTTTACAGAAGTTCACCAGAACCTCATAACTCATACTCAAACCATTCCAAACTATCAAAAACTATTCAATAAGCTTCTAAAAGATCTCAATCTTCATCAATCATCAATCCATGCTTCATACAGAAGATAATTAGAATAAAACAGAAGCTATGCAAAAGGTATACAGAACCAATCGGAACCTCAACAGAACCTATTAGAACATCATAGAGCTTCATATCTCTACTGAGAATCATCATGAACTTCCAAAAATAATCAATGTCATCCAAAACACTCTCAAACACTTCCATTATCAACCATACATCACTCTAAATTCATCAAAAATCAATCATTCAAACCTAAAAAACAACAAAAATCAGTCAAAAATTCAGTCTTTTTCCACTCTCAACATACTGCTACTTGCATACAGTACAAACATTGATACTTGTATGGATATAAGTTGTTGCTAGCATGTTTTGCCACTATCATAGAAGGTTTTGAACTGATTTGAGCTTGGTTTATGCTCAGTTGACAGTGTTTTTTCATTGTTGGAATAGAGTTTATAGCAAGCAGGTTGTCAGGAAAACTAACTTGAATTGCAAGAAACTATCTTGAATAGTAGGAAACTAGTCCTAAACTGTAGGAAAAGGAGTGAGATACTTACAAGTTGTATACATCACTGAATACCTAAGCTGCAACTATAGAAAATGCTCAAGGCACTAACAATATGTCCCAAATTGTGGGAGAAAAGATGGACAACAAAAATTTTACTTTATGGAAGTTTCGTATGAAGATTTTTTTAGTTGGCAGAGGTTATTGGGACTTATGTATAGGTGATGAGACTAAACCTAAAATACATGAAAGGAATCCGATAAATGATCAGAAAAGGGCTGACCAATAGCATCAACAGAATGCCTGGCATGGCATGAATACACATGGCTAGTGTGGATTTGGTGGCTTTAGAGGCAAGGGGCAATCACCCCATTGTAGAGGTGGTGGATTTGGTTCATGGCAGTCAAATGATTAGTCAAATAGAGATATGGACTGCCATTAGTGTGGCAGATATGGACACATTGCAAAGGATTGTTACAAGAAGCAGGGAGATATGAAGGCAAAGGGCAAACAACATGGGCACTATGCATCTTCTAGCGGTGCTCATGATGAGCAGGTTGAAAAATTGTTTGCCATGCAATGTGTGTCTAAGAATGCATCTAGGCAGAGCAGAGATGAGAGATGGTACATTCATTCAAGGGCTTCAAATCATATGACACCCCATGGAGAATGGTTTGATGAGATGGTTGCAAATTCACATGGTTATGTGTGTACTGGGGATGACACCCAACATGACATTCAACACACAGGAATTGTTTCATTGTTGATGCCTGATGGCAAGAAAAAGAGCTTGCATGATGTACTACATGTACCTACAATAACCAAGAATCTTTTGTCAGTTGGACAGATGGCAGAACAAAATTTGTAGAGGTGAGATTTACAAGAGATGGACGCTTTGTTAAAAAATATGGTAGTGGTTGCAAATTGATTGCTAGAGGCCGAAGAGATGACAGAATGTTTACTCTTGACGTGTCAATTCCAGAATTGAAAGCAGCCATGTTTGCACATGATGATGGTGCTATACGGGATGTTGACATATGGCATTTTGGAAAGCAAGCACGGTTTCCATTTATGAGACATGTACGGAATAGCTCATGACCCTTGAAGTTGGTACATTCAGATGTATGGGGTTTGTCTCATAACGCTTCGTTTGGTGGTGCTCATTACTATAAATCCTTCATTGATGATTTTAGCAGGTATACATGGCTTTACATACTGAAACACAGGGATGATGTAATCGATGCATTCAAGGACTTCAAGAAGTATGCTGAAAATGAGTAGAACTGTAAAATTTCATGTCTTAGATGAGATGGGGGTGGAGAATATGTCTCTAGATACTTTGACAAGTACCTTTGCTAAACATGGGATCATAAGACAATTAACTTGCAGCTATACACCGCAGAAAAATGATATAACAGAAAGGAAAAATAGAGTACTGATGGAATTGACAAGAGCTATGGTGAATGAGAAGAGTTTGCCAAATGATTATTGGGCTGAAGCAGTAGTGACTATTGTCTATGTGCTGAATAGAACCGCTACAGCAGGGATTCATGATCTAACTCCATATGAGAAGTTGTATGGTCACAAGCCTGGCATTTCACACTTGAAGGTATTTGGAAGCATTGCATATGTTCATGTTCTTGATGAAAAAAGGAAGAAATTGGATCCTAAAACTGTCAAGAGTGTGTTCCTTGGTTATGCAAAAGAATGGAAAGGTTACAAGTGTTATGTACTATGTACACACGAGACATTGATTAGTAGAGATGTTGTTTTTGATGAGCTGGCATCGTGGTATGCTAATGGTACGCAGATCGGTCGCTGTATACTCACGTAGTGAATCCCGGAAGGTCCCCAAGAACAATGAACTCTACCTTTTTGCACAAATTACAATGTTAAAAAAAAACATGAACGACAAGAGCAAGAGACCAATTGGGTTCAATCTCCCCCCATGCCTTGTGTGAGCGCTTCACAAAGTATGTATTTTATGTATATTTCCATCTTCATGCTCAATAATAGCCCAATTTACAAAAATATGACAAGCTTTTAGCTTTTGAGTTTGCTTTTACAAAAATAGGAATAAAGATAATGGACGGTGCCCGAAGAGTCTGGGACGCCCAACACAATGTCCAAATAGAAATAACATATCCGTGTGCATAGGCGCATACAAAATAATAATAAATAATCGATGCCTCAATAGACATGACAAAATATAGGCGTGGCGCCTATCAAAATATAATCCATAGGTCGAATACTCACTAGACTCCAATGCTTTCCTCCGCCACTGTTGCTATCTCTACACATCAACTGAAGCATTCACAATCGTTAGTAAAATAATACAATTAAACCGACAAAACTGAATACCTAGCAGTCTTCAGCTACATAAATAAATCAACTGGTTAGAAATAAATCCAAACCTTAATTTATTATGAGTGCGCACTCTAAACTCATAAACGTTTATTAATTTAATATGTATTTTGCAGAATCACCCGCTATGGAATCACCCATGTACACACTAAATTAATGAAACGCCTGAAAAGGACAGGCGTCCCCATCAACTTCTCGCACAAAGAATCCACTTTGTGTATGAGCCTTGGTCATCAAAGTTTACGTAATCCACTGTAAAACCTCACGGAATCCACCGTGGCACGGAATCCACCGTGGCACGGAATCCACCGTGAAATATGCCTCCTAGCATTACACACTAAATTAATGAAATGCCCGAAAAGGACAGGCGTCCCCATCAACTTCTCGCACAAAGAATCCACTTTGTGTATGAGCCCCGGTCATCAAAGTTTACGGAATCCATCGTAAAACCTCACCGAATCCACCGTGGCACGGGATCCACCATGAAATATGCCTCCTGGCATCAGGTAATCCTATTGCAGTGGCTACTGATGGATCAATCAACACTAGTAATGCTGAAAATACACCTATAGTGAGTACATCTATGAGTGGTCCTAGAGGTGATGGGTCATCTATAGTAAGTCCTTGGTCACGACACTTGCGGAGTCGTACTCCTATGTCCACTGACACAGATATGTCAGTGAGGGGGAGATTGGATAAGGGAAAAGAAAAGATGCTTGAGGATGTGACAGGTCCACTTACAACAGGTTATGAGTCATCCAGTAGTGATAGTTTGGATAGTGAGTTGGGCATTACGTTTGTAAAGAGACCTAGAGCAAGGTAGAGTCGTTATGTACCGCCTCATGAGAGGCAAGCTTAGAGTGAGCCACAGTTACGGAGATATGAGAGAGTCAAAAAATCAGTTGACAAGTTTACGTACACTGGTTATTCACCCCGTCGTAATGCATATATGGTTAGTGTAATAGGTTACAAAGAACCTACAAAGTTTGATGATGCAGTTACATATGATAAGTGGTGTGTTGCCATGGATGAGGAGTATGCAGCCCTGGCTGAAAATGAGATATGGGAATTGGTTGAGTTACCTGAAGGCAAAGTCCCCATTGGCTGCAAATGGGTATACAAGGTTAAGTGCAAGTCAGATGGTTTGTTAGAATGCTATAAGGCGAGGCTAGTTGCAAAAGGGTATGCACAGCAATATGGCCTTGACTATGAGGAGACTTTCAGTCCGGTGGCTAAAATGGCAATAGTCAGAATTGTCATTGCTTTGGCAGCATGCAAAGACTTGAAATTATGTCAAATGGATGTCAAGAATGCTTTCTTGAACGGTGATTTAGTTGAGGAAGTATATATGGAGCAATCTAAAGGCTATGTTCACCTAGACTTTTCCACACATGTATGTAAGCTGAAAAAGGCTTTAGATGGACTAAAATAGGCACCTAGAGCATGGAATGCTCGGATCAGTAGTCATTTATAGCAACATGGATTTAGATTGGGTTATGCAGATCACAATTTGTTCGCAAAGAAGACAGATCATGTTGGATATGTGTTTCTAGTGGTTGATGTAGATGATCTTATCATCACTGGAGATGATGGAGTGGGCATTGCTGAAATTAAATCATGTTTACAGTCTAAATTCAGAGTCAAAGACCTTGGTGAACTAAAGTATTTTCTTGGGATTGAGGTAGTCTCTATGCCTCAAGGTGTATGGCTTCTATGGAAGCAATATGCTCATTACATGTTACAGAAGTATGGTATGGTTGAATGCAAGCCTACGGAGAGACCTCTTGATCAGAATGTCAAGCTACAGATTGATGTTGGGAATGACATAGAGCATGTGACCATGTATTGACAGATGGTAGGCAACTTGATATACTTGGACTATTACCCTATTACCCATCCTAACTTATGTTATGTAGTGGGGCGGATTACTCAGTTTATGCAAACACCTCGCAAACCACATTTAGATGCAGTTAGGAGGATCATGAGATATGTAAAGGGTACTACAAATTATGGGCTATTATATGCATATGGAAAATCCATTGACTTGACAGGGTTTATTGATGCTGATTGGGCTAGTTGTGCCTATGATAGGAGGTCAACCAGTGGTTATGCATTTGGATTGGGCAGTAGTATGATTAGTTGGCAGAGTAAGATACAGCCTACTGTTGCATTGTCTAGTACAGAAGTTGAGTACAAAGGAGCTGCCTTAGCGGCTTACGAAGTAGTTTGGTTAATGAAACTACTGAAAGACTTGGGAATACAATTGGAAAGCAGAGTGAGATTGCATTGTGATAACCTCAGCAGTGTTATGTTGGCTAGCAATCTTGTCTACCATGCTAGGTCCAAACATATTGAGGTTCACTACCATTTCATCAGAGAAATGGTTCTTACAGGACAGATTGACTTGATTCATGTGAAGATTGAAGACTAGGTAGCATATATATTTACCAAGTCTCTTGGTAAAGAAAAGTTCATATACTTCAGACAGCTAGTTGGAGTTTATTAGATGGTTTGAGCTTGAGGGGGAGGGTTAGAATATCAAGCTCCCGCCACTCTTCAGTTAGTCTATCTTTATGTGTGTGACTGACATTAGCTGGATATAGTTGCACATGTGTGTAACATTCAATAAGTCAATGTAGTCAGTGACTTAACCACAGTTAGTCTTGGTTAGTCATATCTATGTGTGTAAGTCTCTTTCAGTTAGTATGATGGAAGAATAATGGAAGAAGAACAACAATGAGCTGAGGCTCATCTTCCGCTCCACTTTGTCTCTCTCCCTCTCTTCCATCAAGAATAAAACATTGGAAAAAGGCAATAACTTTAGATAGGCACCTCTAACTAAGGAGAATGAGGTATCCAAATATAGAGGAGAACCCATAGCACCTATTCATGACATAAAAATCAAAATTTGATATACTTAGGCCAATCATTTTTAACATAGAAATTTTATATAAAATGCTACTTTCTTGCGTAGTTGGTGAAGAATCTTCTTGAAGAAGCCATGGAAAGTTGTCGAAGTAAGTAGATGGCTAACAAGTAGACTCCTCTAATGGTAGACCTTTCCATTCGATGAGGTACTCCATAATGGAATAGTTTTTAAGATCCTTCTCATGTTGACCAATGATCTTTTTAGACTCATAAAAATGATCAACCTATCCTCATCAATGGGTGATAACTCTTCAACCACTTGAATTTCATATCCAACATATTGCTTCAACTAAGAAACATGAAAAACATCATGTATATAGATAGTAGAGGGTAGTTGAAGTCTATATGAAATATCTTCAACTCTTTGAAGCACTTGGTAGGAACCATAGAATCTATGTGCTAACTCATTGTATCCTCCTTTGAGAGATGCATAGTGAGATTTTGGAACCTTCCAAAATACCTAATCTTTCACTTAAATATGTACATGCCTTCTCTTCTCATCTACACAAGACTTCATAGTGTCTTGATCCTTGTGAATGTTTTCTTGAAATTACTACATAAGTGCTTCCATATGCTAAATTTTTTCTTCACTTGATTGTAATAGAGCAAATGATAGTTGAACCTTATATCCATAGAGAGCCTCAAAAGGAGACATCTCAATGCTATATGATAGGTGCTATTGTAGAAAAATTCAATGAGGTGCAACCAATGATTGCAGCATGATTGTGTATCATGACAATAATGTCTTAAACAAATTTCAAGCCATTTATTCACTCTCTATTTTTGACCATCAATTTGAGGATGGTATGTGGTGCTAAGAGTTAGGACGGTGCATATAGAACTAAGTAAAATATTCTAAAAGCTACTTATAAATTTTTAAAACCCAATTAGAGAAAATCTCCATAGGCATATCTTGCAATTCAAAACTCCTTCCATAAACTGATCTGGCCACTTGCTTAACTGAATATTGGACTTTAGTAAGTAGGAAGAGAGTGAGTTGATTTAGTGAGTCGGTAAACAATAACAAAGACTTCATTCCAATCACACTTGCTAGTCAAAAGACCTATGATAAAATCCATTGAAATGTTTATCCATTTTCCATAGAGAATAGGTAATGGTAGCAAATCCATAGTAGAAGAGAAGAATCTTTGTTTTGTTGGCACAATAACCATTGGAAAACAAAATATTTTGCATCTTTCCAATCGTAGCCCTTTCCAAAAATATTTAACATCTTTCCATAGCCCTTTCCAAAAAATAAAAGCTCTTAGGAGCCTTGTCAAAAGTCTTGCAAAAGTCCAAATGCCCCACTATTTTAGACGAATTCATGTCTTGGAGTATTTTTCTCTTGAAATTAGATAAAAGACTCAAGTATACTTACCTTTGAACCATAAGACACCATTGTAGCACTTATAATTTGAAAATTCACCATCATCACCTTGCCATAATTTTTTCACAATCATTGCAGCATGTTGGCCCAACAAGAACACTTCTTGTATGACATTGATCCAATTCTTATTGTTGTTGATAGCGAAGATGGTTGATACAAAACATGTCAATATACATAAAAGCCCATCAACCACAAAATTATATTTACTCACCATGTAGGAAATATGAAAATCATAGCTTTGAAGTGCGGCTAACCGTTTTCATTGTTTTAGAGAGAATGTGGGAAGAAAGAACTTCAAAACTCAATAATCACTTGTTTTTTTGAAGTGACTGCCATAAAGGTAATGGTACCTTGATAGCATGGAGTATTGCTAGCATTTTTTATTCATAAACATGAATATTTCTTCCTTTCTCATTTAACTTTCTACTCGCATATGTAATAACTCCATGATCTTGTAGCAAAATAGCCCCAATTCCATGACCACTTGCATTCACACAAAGTGCAAAATTTTTAGAAAATCTAGGCATATCAATATAGGTGTTGAAACAGTAGTATTTTTAGCTTATTAAAGCTATTGTCAACTATACCATCCCAAAACAATGCCTCTTTCTTTAACTAGTCAGCAAGGGGTGATGCTACATGCATATAGCTCTTGATGAACCGATGGTAGAAAGACGAGAGCCCAAGAAATCCCCTTAAGAAAGTTGTGTTGATTGGAGTTCTCTTTTGCCATGAAAGTACACTTGGAATCATTTGCAAACAACTTATGCTTCCTCAAGAACTCAAATACTTCACTTACATGTTGCAAAATGTCTTATTTGTTCTTATTATAGATCAATATATTATCAAAAAATACAAGGACTATTTTGCAGAGGAAAGGTTGAAGTATTTTTGCCATTAAGGCTTACAAAGTGTTGGGAGCGTTTGATAACCCAAAAGGCATCACTAAAAAATGATAGAGATCTCTCTCATTGCAAAAGGTTTTTCATATTCATTCCCTTCCTTCATTCAAATTTGATGATAGCCCATACAAAGATCAATCTCTATAAACAACTTGGCATCTTCAGGCTAATCCAAGAGGTCATCTATGCCAGGGTGATGGACCTAAAAACGGGCCGGCACTGGCTCATGCACTAGCCGGACCTCGTCACTATGCGCAAGACAACCCCTCGGCCTCGCGGCCAGGAGCGTCTATCAAAATCTCTGCCTTCCTAAACATTGCGTTTGTAATACGTTGTAGTCCAACTGATCCTAACCCAATATTGCTCCTCAGAGGGAGTCCCTTTCACATAGCCAAAAGGCTCGAATCACATACACATGGGGTTCCTCCTACGGCTGAATGCCGTCAACCCTCTGCGACTCTCCTACACCTTGGGGATTGGCCCCTCGATGCGCCGCTCAACATTTAGACATTTCGCACAAACGTCACTCAAGGTACCAAATAAGCGTATCCAGGAATGTACCATTTCCTCACTTGCTGTCCCCTATAACCCTCGTCTATCCTACAGCATAGGAACCTCATGCTCTCAACGGTGGGTCAAAGGCCTACTGAAAACAATTGCTATGCGTATCCAGGAGCTGACTCTGATACTTTTAATTTCCTCTAAATGATCATGCAAAGAGGTGGATGCCTAGTGCTCAAACATTTTAAAAACCAGCAGCGTGCAAGTGCAAAACATCTCTTTCATGCTTTTCTTTCTAACCGCTTTGTGCTTCGCTGCAACACCTAGCACCGAAGTGATCTTCGTGCTACTAGGTTTTAATTTTTATCATTATTATTCCGTCCTAGATGCAATACATATAAAATCAGCAAATTATTCCTCATGCTCAGCGGCATCTAACCATTTTTTCCACAAGTCTACCCTTCCCCGTTGATAGTGCATCATTGCATTCATTTCTTTCAGGGTTTCCTTGTCATTTTATGTGGAGAAAGGAAGGAAACACGCACTAAAACATATAAACAAGGCTGAACTGAAGCATAACTTCATGCCCCAGCCTTGCTATACATCAACAAACATAAATCCTATTTTTCTATATTTTTCGTAGCCCCAAATGTATTTTTCCCCTATTTTTCATGCTTTTTTTTAAATCATTTTCCCCCATTTCCTTCATTTTCTTGTATTTTTTAAATTGCTGAAAATGAAAACCAGTTTGTGGGCTGTGGCCCTTAGTTCATTTGCAACAAAATTGAAAGATTAGTTGATGTGTATCGACGGTTTTCCCCATTTATATGCCCAAAACCCTTGTTTTTCCCCATTTTTCATACGTTTTCGAGTTTCTTGACATTATTTCGAGCCATGAAATGCATGTTTTTCATAATTTCTGGTTATAAGCAGTAAGAACTCATAAGAATCAGCAGCATAATCAAATCTTAGTCCATATGAACGGCATTCCATCAATCAAAAGCATAAAACACTAAATTTTCTTTGTAATTTTTTAGTTTACCGCTTAAACGCGTGTTTCGGGTTTCTTTTTCCATGGCTGTAGATTTGGAAAACAGCAACACTTCATGTCCAGCAACATCACAAATCACCATTCTCAGCCCGTGGAGCAATCCGGTCCATGCCGGACAAGCCTCCATCATTCTTTCTTCATTGCTCCTTCCCACACATGAACTGCCTCTTAGAAGAGAGAGAGGGAGGAGAGAGAAAGACTGAAATCAGAATTCTCCAAAGAGGGCATCATTGCGCGAGCGAAGGGCGGAGATAGAGTCAGGATACAGAGGGGAATGAAGGGCAATGATGATTGGGGGGGGTTGTTTGCAGGCTGGATGATGCATCTCCATCCATGGAGCGAAAAAAACGGCGCCTGTCTGCGTGCTCTTCTCCACGATTTCTTCATTCACATTTCATGTGAAATGTCATGCTTCATTTAAATGTTGGGCTCCCAAGGGTCACTTGCCCATTTTGGCCAAATTTTGTCCACCTCTTCGCATCTTGACCGGTTTCTTGGCCATTTCCCCGTCCGGACTCGGAATCGAGCTCTGAAAAATCCTGGGCGTCCGGCTTAGCATCCCGCATTGGCCAGTAGCTTGTGTCAACCCGCACGACTGTCTGAAAAATTATGAAAAATCAACAAGTGTCGCTCGGGCGCCTTTAAAGCACTTTGGCGCTTAAAATCGTCCTAGATCGAGCCGCCGCCTTTGACAGTGAATATTTTTCCCTTGATCTTCATAAATTTTAGCTATTTTTAAGCACTTCCCGTCACCTAAATTCCGCTCTCATTGGCGACCACGGGATAGGGTGACTCAGCCCGTCGAATCCACGAACATATCTGCACCTAAACAACCAAAGAAGCATCAAACTGATACAAAACCATTATCATCATAAAACTCAGCACAATGCTCCCCCTACCCCTGGACAGAACCAAAGCATGATATCCACAAGGAATAGGCCGAGCATCATCTAATAGAAGATCCGAAGCGAGTTACTAACCAGCTGCTCCAACACAGCCAAACAAAAAAAACCTATCAAAGAGGTTGCCCTAAGTGGTAGTCTGAACTACTGACCAACTAAAGACAACACAACTAGGAGCTCCTACAAGGCGAGGACTCCTATAGCCTGAGCAAAGGATATTTTCTTTCAGTATATCTCTTCTTTTAGGGTTTTTTATTGGATGAACATACTTGGGCATGTAAAAAGGAGGGAGCTGAGCGTAGTGACCCAAGGAGAACAGGGCATCGGTCTCAGGACCTGTCTCGGGACCCAAGAACCTACCAAGCCCTCGCAAGGCGACACTTAATCCTTTTCTAACGCTCACTTTTATTTTCGCTCCAACCTTCCTGGTTTTGATATTACTTTTTCCAGCAAGAAGCCACCCCTAGGAAGACAAGGTATCGGCCCCGGGTCTGACTCGTCCCCAGGAACCTACCAGGCCTTCGCAAGGCAATGATCAACTGCTTATATATTTTCATTTCTTTTCTTTTCATTGATAGGGGTTAGAACCCCTTTTTACACACCTTCGCATTTATATTCATCTTTTAGGATATTCAGGATTTCTTGACATCATTATTATTATCTTCTAGCAGGCTTCTCTAACTGCCTCACTACTAACAAGAACTCCTAGAACGGCTGCCTAGCAGGTTAGCAGGACAGGGCCACTAGGACTTCCTTCTAAAACAGGTCTTTCAATGTCTAACAATGTCTTTACAGGAGGCAATGACTACTCCGACCTCCCTCAAACATACTTAGCCTAAACCTGGGACTTCATGCCTTGGTCGCCGGTCCCCAACAAAAAGTATCCCCTCAACAAGTACAAATACACATATAACAGGAAAGAAAGGTACTCGTAAAGGAGAAATATCACCTGGAGTGGCCACAAGAAGCTTCCATCGCAGCAAAGGCTCCTCCAGGCTCCACAAAATTCCACAACCCGCGAAACCTGTCCAGCACAACACTAAACAAAAACCCAATTAAACGCACCCGCACTAGACAGGGAAATGGCCCTCTTGGCCTAATGAAATCAGACATGACTTTGCTACAAAACTGAATCGGCCCTCTTGGCCTAATGAAATAAAACAATACTATGCATAACATCCTCCTGGAAACAACCATGATAGACATCAAAGCATACTATTCCTAGGGGAACAAAGGCGCATAGCCCTAAACTAGGTGCATTAAATTATGACCTATCCCTCCTGCGTATATCGCAAGAGGTGTTCGCATCACATGGCGTCGAATCAGTCTATGCGTCCCCGATAATAAAGGTAGATGAGTCTCGCTTACCCTCTGCATCACCCAAATCAACCATCGTCTGCCAAAGAGGGCATGTTCAGAAAGCATACCCCACAAACGACCAGGTCCTGTCTCACCATCAATAGATATATCGGGACAAGGGCCACAATTAAAGAAGAGGTCCTCTTCATACGCAAGATTAGCCAATGAATCGGCAAACTGATTCCAATTCCGTGGAATCAGCTGAAAAGATACTCTATCGAATTCGTCTAGCAGGGCTATGGCAGTATGATGGTACATACAAAGGATCGGGTTCCGCACCATGTACGTCCCATTGAGTTGATTTAAAATCAACTGAGAGTCCCCTTTTATCAACAACTGGCGGATACCACCCTTTTTTGCAATATTCAAACCCATGATCAGGGCTTTGTATTCGGCCATATTATTAGTAAAATTCGCCCCGAGATAAGCAGCTAACTTCATGACAATGCGTCGTCGGGGGTCGCGGATGACAACTCCTACACTTCCTTTTTTGCATGCACCCCTGGATGCCCCATCAAAGTACAAGGTGTACGTCCATAAAGGGTTTACATATTCTGCCATCCTGAACTCTACTCGTAATTATGGTAATCGAAATTCAGCATATTCAACGGGTGGACTGTAGGCTCCATCCCTCCATCATCATTGAATTCAACAGGGATGCTCGTCAAAAGTTTTAGGCAGTGATAGCAGAAGACCGTGATTTCCCAAATAAATGTCCCGCCTTCTTGCTCAATCACCTTGTATCCTTTGCTCCACCAAATGAGCTTTCCCTGATGATACCTTTGTTCTAAATATGGGTGTTCTAAATAAGGGATCAGACAACCCATCAACCTCTATCACGATTTCCTTGCAGATGTTTGATCAATCTTGCCTAGACCTGCAAGGCAGTCATAGCATTAGTACAATCAGAAGTAATAAGGTTTAATCTTATTAAGATTAACCTTATTTTTAAATTCTATCCCCTCAAGGTCAGCTAACAAAACTGTGGATTTATTCTTTCCTATTCTAACGATCTTATAGGGCCCATCCCATTTGGGTTCTAGCTTGCCTGGGAATAATTCACGTCGTGCGTCATAATACAGAACAAGCTGTCCTTTCTTGAAGGTGTATTTCTTGGCTTTGAGGTCGTGTAGCTTCTTCATTCGGCGCTTCGCCACTTCTTGGTGCAATAAGCTCTGCAACTTAAGCTCGTCTAAATGGGCCAGTGTCGTCAAGCGCTCAAAAAGAGCGTCTTCATCGCTCAAAGAATGATTGATGGCAAACCGAATAGTCGGCAGCTCAATTTCTAAAGGCAAGACACACTCCTCCCCATATACTAACTTAAACGGGGTATGGCCAGTGGCTCGTTTGAAAGTCGTATTATAAGCCCACACTGCCACGTATAACTTTTTATCCCAATCCCGTTTCTTTTCCGACATAGTTTTGGACAGGATGCCCACAAGCTGCTTGTTGGTGCTTTCAACCTGACCATTGGCTTGCGGATTATATGGGGTTGTCTTGTTATGCTTGATGTTCCACAACTCTGTCAAACCTTTGATCACCTTGTTCAGGAAATGAGTTCCGCGGTCCGACACTAATTCTTTCGGTGGACCAAACCGGCATATTATCTGCTCTAAAAGGAAACTAGCAGTTTCTTTAGCATCATCTTTCCTTGTTGCACGTACTTCTGACCACTTTGTGAAGTAGTCAGTTGCTACAATGATGTACCGCTTTTGCGTAGTCGATGACGGAGTAATAGGACCCACAAAGTCTATTCCCCACTTCTCAAATGGAAGTATCGCCATAATAGGGGTGAGTGGTCGTTTCCTATTCTCTCGACTATCATGTCGTTGGCAAATATCGCATCGCTTAACATACGCAAACGCATCCTGGAAGATGGCAGGCCACCAATAACCTGCTCTTAAAGCCTTTTGTGCTGTAAGCCGTCCAACAAAATGGCCACCGCAAGCAGAATCATGGCACTCTTCCAAAATGAATGGCACCTCGTCAGGCGTCACACATCGGCGATAGATATCATCAACCCCTTGCCGATATAATGTACCTACGATCAAGGCAAACTTTAACGCTTGCTGCTTAATTTTTCTTTTCTCAGCCTTAGATAATTCGGATCCCGCCTCTCCTGTTGATAAATAATGCGTTATTGCAGCATACCAGGAGGGAATAGATGCCGTATCTATTTTAAATATAATCTCCATGTCACTACCTTCAGCCACAGATTCTTTCGGCTCCCCAAAGTCCACTAGACATTCCACGATGCCTTGCAACCTTGGTGGCTTACTCTTGATTTCATAATCAAATTCCTGCAAAGTGATCAACCACTTCGCTAAACGATCAGGGGGCTGTAACTTATTCATCAATAGTCGAAGTCCCTCCGCCTTCGTATAAAGCACGACTTTCTCATAGAGAATGTAATGCCTGAACTTCTTGGTCCCAAAGACCATCGCTAGACACAGCTTCTCCATGTAGGTGTAATTGATTTCGGATACCCCCAGCTTCCGACTAGCAAAAGCAATCGGGTGGTACCACTTCTCTTCCCAAAATTGGGCTAAACAGCAGCTGATACTATACATGGTGGCTGCTGAAAATATATAGAACACCTCACCTCTTTTAGGTGCTTTTAAAACGGGCGCTCTTGCTAGCTCTTGTTTCACGTCCTCGAATGCTACCTTGCAAGGATTACCCCATACAAACGAACAGCTAAAGGACAATAAATTTGTAAGCGGCAACGTTCTTTCTGCTAAGGCATTAATGAATCTACGGTAGTAACCAACCGAAGACAGAAAGCTATGAACTTCTTTCGGAGTGCGTGGTGGACCCATGGCAACTATAACTTTGACCTTCTCGGGGTCTGTCGCAATTCCTACCGAACTGACCACATGGCCCAGCAATAGCCCATAAGGTACTCCAAAAGCACACTTCCGTGGGTTTAGGGCGATGCAAAATTGCCTACAGCGCTCGAAGCATTTTCTCAAAATGATCAATTGCCTTTCTCTCACGGTGGCAGCCCCTAAGTCATCAATAAACACCCTCAACTCGTCAGGGGATATGTCACCGAATGTTTTATCGGCTGTTCGTTGCCACGAACCAGGCGCATTGCATAAACCAAAAGCCATCACGTGGTACGCAAAAGTACCAAATACAGTGATAAAAGTTGTTTTCAACTTGTCCTCTTCTGCAATTGCCATTTGGTTGTATCCTGCAAAGCAATCCATAAACGAATATATCTCCCTACCCGCTAATTGATCCAAAATCTGGTCAATAAATGGTAATGGGTAGTAGTCCTTAACTGTCTGCTTATTCAGCTCCCTAAAGTCTACACATAAACGGATCTGATTATTCTTCTTCTTTCTAATCACAACTGGCGAACACCATTCCGTGTGTTGCACAGGAAAAATCAAACCCGCTTTTCGAAGCTTCTGTAACTCTTCAAACAGCCCATCCCTCAATTCGAAAGGCATACGCCTTACTTTCTGCCGTACAGGACGACTGCCCTCTTTCAACAGAATTGTATGAACAGCAAGACTAGGAGGAATGCCTCTCAACTCATCATAACTCCAGGCAAAAATATCACGGAATTCCTGGATCAAGGCCACATAGTCCTCCCTTTCTGCTGTGCTGAGCATAGAGCCTAATTTGATTGGCCGCGAATCACCAAGCGTACCAAGGTCTAGCTCGATAACATCTGCATCTCTTATACACTCTTGGCCCTCTATCGGCTCGTTCAAAGTGATCTGATAGATGTCCTCCATGGTGGATCCCTCTTTGGACTCATCACTCGATGATGTCTCAGTAGCAGATAAATCTTCTAATGTCTCCAATTCTGTAGAAGATAGAGGAGCTCTCTCACTCTGCGGGGACTCAGGGTAAGCATCAACCACCACACGGTGGGCACCTCTACCGAATATTAATCGACCGGCAGGTATATCCACTTGGCAATCCGCTTGCAAGATCCAAGGTCGTCCAAGTAATACTTGATAACTTGGCCGCCCTGCAAAACGATTCACCCTAAAGTCCAACAGGCATTCTACATTTGCAACAGTGACATGGACCTTAGTAATGCAGCCTTCCGGCTGTCTCAAACTGTCATCTGCCATTCTGAGAATTGTGTAAGTATCTTTCTGAATCGCAAGACCCAACCTTTCCATCAGTTCAGAACTCATAATGCTAACAGATGATCCCGTGTCGACAATAGCATAATCTACTAATATCCCATCGACATAGGCTGCAACCCTTGGGCAATGCTTCTCAGCATGCTCGAACCAGTCATCACCAACTCGCGCAATACCCAAAGGTTCTACGATATACCCGGTACGTAGGATCTTTCTAAATTCCTTGCGTACTCCTGGGGAAAGCTTAATAAGCTGCAAAAGGTTCACATCCGGTTTGACTTCGCAAAGAGAGCCCGCCAAATCGAATTCATGATAGTTCGATAGAGCTCGCTTTTCACGCCAAATCATCCGCTCTTTAGGTCGCTGAACTGGCTTTATTGCCTCTTTCTTAACTTTCACCTTCTTCTTTGGTGCTTCCTTATCGGCTTTACTCTCTACGGGCTTCAAAGGTCCCCCTTCTAGGGCAGGATCCAAAACTTGCGTTCCTTTGTCGCCTTGTTTAGGGTTTCCGTCGACAGGCTTATCCATGTCGGCTTCTCTACCCTTTTTACCTCTTGTAAGGACAGCTCGTAGATTAGAGGTTTCAGCATCATTAACGCGTACAGCCTCAATCAAACTAACCCCACTACCACTTGGTAGCTCCTCCACTGTAGTCTTTGGTCGTTGAAGTATTTGTTTAGGCCCGTTTTCTGGCTGGGAATCATTTCCTTGGGCACGATGATTAACAGGCCCTGGTTGCCGACTACCTCGCTGGAGGGAACTAATCTTACTCCAGCAAGTAGCTGCTAAATGGCCAGATTTTCCACAAATGTCGCACTTAACATTTGGGCAATTTCTTGGATAGTGCTGCCCGCCACACCATTTGCAACTAAACCTCGACGGTGCACCCTCCTCTGGGTATCTACCTCCTATCAAATTTTGTTGTTTTTTAAGGAAGTTGACATCAACGGCTATTTGTCGATACTGCTCCATAATCATGTCGGTATAATGCTTCATCATGTCCTTAACCTCGCCAAGAACATTGGAAGAACTCGACTCATAGCCTTGGTCATTACCATGTCGTTCAATCGGCCTAACAATTCGATTAGGCACAGGCTGTTGAGCTAGAGGCATGGTATTAGAATTGACCGCCTGGCCTCCACCATTTGGAGCCATTTGACTGCCCGTCGGTATCGACATGCTAGGGGGAGCTGGTAATAAAGGGACATTCTGCATCATGTTCCCTCTCCCATTAGGATTAGCCATCGCTATCCCTTGGCCACTACTGCCATTGGCTATTGCCATATTGTTTCCCAATACTAAACCCATATTCGAATTGCCGCGAGAAGCATAGGCTGCTTGTAGTCGGGATTCCACCTCTTGTGCTCGTGTAATGGCAGTATCTATATCCCCCAAGGGAACACTACTCAACTACAATTGGATATTAAAGTCCAAACCATGTAGGAAATATTGCAATTGGGCAGTTGCGGGGATAGGAATAGAGGTGTCCAACTTACGGAAGACCTCTTTTATCTTCTTCGCATAAGCACGAATATCCTCGTGTGGATCTTGGTGGGTCACGTTGAGTACACGCAACCAATACTGCCCACCCCTTTCAGGGGCAAACTCCCTTCGAAAAGCTCCATAAAATGCATCAATGTTCAATATAGTTCCGGCTTCTAAACCATGATACCATATAGCGGCTCTTCCTTTGAGAGTCATGTTGAAGAACATCATTAAATGCCCTTCTTCTTGAATGCGACAGTTAAACATCAGCTTTTGAAACTCCCTAATGTGGAGTTCCGCATCTTCCTCAACTAGCCCATTAAAAATGGGTAGCGGGTAACCTAGAGCCGGCAAATCCGTCTTTCCTGCTGGAATTGCAATAGGCTGCGCCATGACGAGGATTGGATTTGCACTAGGAATAGGGAACGGTGGGGTTACACCTCCCGCAATTGACGTGGACTGGCTTATGGAAGGAAGGGGAGCACTAGAGCTTCCACCTTCTCCTAACTTACTGCTTGTGGTCCTAAGACCACTAGATCCACTCCCTCGTAAGGGTTCAGCACCGCTACGCTTAGGGGAATATCTCCTAAAAATTTCAGCACGTCGCCTAGCTCTTTCGTCTCTTTCTTGCTTTTGGATTTCTGCTAGACGATGCTTATCAATAAATAACGGGTCAAGCTCAGTATCCTCTGGCATAAATTGCTAGTTGGTCCTTAAACAACCAGGATTCGAGAACCGCCACTTTTAAGCAGCTCCCGGCAGACGCACCACTGATGGACCTAAAAACGGGCCGGCACTGGCTCATGCACTAGCCGGACCTCGTCACTATGCGCAAGACAACCCCTCGGCCTCGCGGCCAGGAGCGTCTATCAAAATCTCTGCCTTCCTAAACATTGCGTTTGTAATACGTTGTAGTCCAACTGATCCTAACCCAATATTGCTCCTCAGAGGGAGTGCCTTTCACATAGCCAAAAGGCTCGAATCACATACACATGGGGTTCCTCCTACGGCTGAATGCCGTCAACCCTCTGCGACTCTCCTACACCTTGGGGATTGGCCCCTCGATGCGCCGCTCAACATTTAGACATTTCGCACAAACGTCACTCAAGGTACCAAATAAGCGTATCCAGGAATGTACCATTTCCTCACTTGCTGTCCCCTATAACCCTCGTCTATCCTACAGCATAGGAACCTCATGCTCTCAACGGTG
This sequence comes from Lygodium microphyllum, assembly GCF_053477565.2. Lineage (NCBI taxonomy): Eukaryota > Viridiplantae > Streptophyta > Polypodiopsida > Schizaeales > Lygodiaceae > Lygodium > Lygodium microphyllum. The sequence continues at coordinate 47,726,346 of NC_141164.1, forward strand.
GGTTAAAGGCCTACTGAAAACAATTGCTATGCGTATCCAGGAGCTGACTCTGATACTTTTAATTTCCTCTAAATGATCATGCAAAGAGGTGGATGCCTAGTGCTCAAACATTTTAAAAACCAGCAGCGTGCAAGTGCAAAACATCTCTTTCATGCTTTTCTTTCTAACCGCTTTGTGCTTCGCTGCAACACCTAGCACCGAAGTGATCTTCGTGCTACTAGGTTTTAATTTTTATCATTATTATTCCGTCCTAGATGCAATACATATAAAATCAGCAAATTATTCCTCATGCTCAGCGGCATCTAACCATTTTTTCCACAAGTCTACCCTTCCCCGTTGATAGTGCATCATTGCATTCATTTCTTTCAGGGTTTCCTTGTCATTTTATGTGGAGAAAGGAAGGAAACACGCACTAAAACATATAAACAAGGCTGAACTGAAGCATAACTTCATGCCCCAGCCTTGCTATACATCAACAAACATAAATCCTATTTTTCTATATTTTTCGTAGCCCCAAATGTATTTTTCCCCTATTTTTCATGGTTTTTTTTAATCATTTTCCCCCATTTCCTTCATTTTCTTGTATTTTTTAAATTGCTGAAAATGAAAACCAGTTTGTGGGCTGTGGCCCTTAGTTCATTTGCAACAAAATTGAAAGATTAGTTGATGTGTATCGACGGTTTTCCCCATTTATATGCCCAAAACCCTTGTTTTTCCCCATTTTTCATACGTTTTCGGGTTTCTTGACATTATTTCGAGCCATGAAATGCATGTTTTTCATAATTTCTGGTTATAAGCAGTAAGAACTCATAAGAATCAGCAGCATAATCAAATCTTAGTCCATATGAACGGCATTCCATCAATCAAAAGCATAAAACACTAAATTTTCTTTGTAATTTTTTAGTTTACCGCTTAAACGCGTGTTTCGGGTTTCTTTTTCCATGGCTGTAGATTTGGAAAACAGCAACACTTCATGTCCAGCAACATCACAAATCACCATTCTCAGCCCGTGGAGCAATCCGGTCCATGCCGGACAAGCCTCCATCATTCTTTCTTCATTGCTCCTTCCCACACATGAACTGCCTCTTAGAAGAGAGAGAGGGAGGAGAGAGAAAGACTGAAATCAGAATTCTCCAAAGAGGGCATCATTGCGCGAGCGAAGGGCGGCGATAGAGTCAGGATACAGAGGGGAATGAAGGGCAATGATGATTGGGGGGGGTTGTTTGCAGGCTGGATGATGCATCTCCATCCATGGAGCGAAAAAAACGGCGCCTGTCTGCGTGCTCTTCTCCACGATTTCTTCATTCACATTTCATGTGAAATGTCATGCTTCATTTAAATGTTGGGCTCCCAAGGGTCACTTGCCCATTTTGGCCAAATTTTGTCCACCTCTTCGCATCTTGACCGGTTTCTTGGCCATTTCCCCGTCCGGACTCGGAATCGAGCTCTGAAAAATCCTGGGCGTCCGGCTTAGCATCCCGCATTGGCCAGTAGCTTGTGTCAACCCGCACGACTGTCTGAAAAATTATGAAAAATCAACAAGTGTCGCTCGGGCGCCTTTAAAGCACTTTGGCGCTTAAAATCGTCCTAGATCGAGCCGCCGCCTTTGACAGTGAATATTTTTCCCTTGATCTTCATAATTTTTAGCTATTTTTAAGCACTTCCCGTCACCTAAATTCCGCTCTCACAGGGATGGGGTATCGATTGTTGATTGTGTTCTTATTGAGTTGTCTATGACCACTACACATGCAAAAGAATTTAGCCTTCTTCTTGAGGCATGGGTGAAGCCAAAGGAAATTGACTTTGCTAAATAAAATCCATTTCTAGAAGCTCTTTTACTTGATTTTCCACCTCTTTCATTTCACTTTTTGAAAATCTTTATAATGGCTTGTTGATGGGTTTAGTGTTGGGAGCCAAATCAATAGGATAATCCACTTCACACTTCAATGGTAGAGAAGAAAGAAGCTAAAAAACATATATGTGTTCTTTCAAAAAGTTCCAAATATGAGAGTGGATTTTAAAGCCAGAATTTAAGTGAAAACATGGCCTAAGGCCCATAAAAGAGGTGGTATTGGTAGACAATGAAACAATCACAGATCAAGGAGCTCGAATTTTTCTAGATGCATTTCGACACTAGGAACCCAATGCAAGTGTCTGTTTATCAATTGGACTCCGTTTGACCCCCCATTTAATGGCCGCAAGGTTTCCTATTATGAAGCAGCTAATATTGGATTCAGAAAAGTCGGGAAGTATGTCACAGAGGCTAGGGTGATAGATTTTGATACAAGAATGGTGCCCATCTAGTTGGATCACAATTCTGAGGCCACCTGCCCCTTCGTCCAGGACAAAACCACTTCGGGCAAGTGTGAAAAATACCAAATTGAAACTAGATAAGTTAGAGCTTAGTATTAATCATGATTAGTAAGAGGCACACATCAAAATAAAACACATGAGATAGGGGGAACACATTTTTTTTGGTGCCCCTTCCTCGCATTAAAAAAGTGATTTTTTCTAACTTCTATAATCTTCTCCATCCTTTGGGGCATCACATTTCTCAATTCTTCAATCTTCATTGCCTAAAAAATCGCAAAAAATGATGCAATAAATAAAAAGATCAATTTTCAATCTTTCTTTTTCATGTTTCTCTCTCCTCTTTGTTCATTGTTTATATGGCTACATATGAGAGAGAGAGAGAGAGAGAGAGAGAGAGAGAGAGAGAGAGAGAGAGAGAGAGAGAGAGAGAGAGAGAGAGAGAGAGAGAGAGAGAGAGAGAGAGAGAGAGAGAGAGAGAGAGAGAGAGGGCCGATTTGAAGAATCACTAATGGAAACTAGTTCAGAAGCGTAATGGCACGTAGATTGGGTAAGTTGGATGCATTAGTGGCTCCACTTTCTTGAAATACGAGGCATACACATGTGAATTTTTTGAGTAAGCAATCTTTATTTAATTTTTATAATGAATCTTTTGTGCATATGATGAATAGATGATTACAAATGTTTGAAATACATTTGTTGATATTTGCAATTTTAAATATTTATTCATTTTTCTTCTTGCATATTTAAAAAAATAAAATTGTAAAATCTAAAACACATGATTTAATTAAAATTGGGGTTGTTTTTGGGATTTGGAGATCAAATGATGTTCATATGACATGAAAAAGAATAGGTTGATGGATTACACCTCACATAAGTCATGCAAATTAGAAAACTCTTAAAAAGTAATAATTTATATGAAAATAAATAAAAATTTCATGAAAAATAGGCAAATAAAGAAAAAAAAATAAGAAAAAATTTAAGAAAAAATTGATGATTGTCAAATAAATCTAAAGCATGAGAGTCTGTCTTAGTTTTCCTCCATTTGTTTGTTAAAGGATGTGTCAGTGCTTTTTTCTATAGAAAATTATCCATGAAATCTCCCTACATTTGTGCAATCAAGAAAAATGTAAATGGTAGGGGTGTGGGGCAGAAATGAAAATATTTTTGTTAAATTTCTAATTTTCTTACATATCTTAGCATATAGGCCATGATTTATATAAGTTTTTAAGGGATTCAATAACGCAGGCTAGCTTGGTGCTATTCCTTAATAATGTAGTACGGCATTAGTAGAAAGAAATCATGAGAAGATTGTTTGTGCACCTCACGTTGGTTCATTTTTAGTTAAGTTTTTTTAGTGCAGAGTACCATACACTTTGCATATGCAATCTAAATATGGTATCAGAAGATCAATTCTTGGATGCATGGTATAATTGTATATCTAGGTGACAACCAACATTGAGAGTGTAAGATTTCATTTTGTTGTAGCATCGTCAATTGCACAGAAAAGAGATATTATCGTAGCGACTGATTATTTTACTAAGTGGTCGGAAGTATGTGCAAGATGGAAAGACGATGCAAAGGAAACTGCCAGTTTCCTATTAGAGAAAATAGTATGTCGATTTGGTCCACCAAAAGAAATAGTATCGAATCGGGGACGCATTTTCTTAATAAAGTGATAAAAAGCTTGACTGAGGCTTGGCACATCAAGCATAATAAAACAACCCCCTATAACCCACAAGCCTATGGGCAGGTCGAGAGTACCAACAAGCAGCTTGTGGGCATTCTGTCTAAGGTAGTATCAGAAAATAAATGAGATTGGGATAAAAAGTTGTACGTAGCAGTGTGGGCATACAATACGATGTTCAAATGAGCTACTGGTCACACCCCATTCAAGTTAGTATATGGAGAGGAGTGCATCCTATCTTTACAGATCAAGTTGCCGACGATAAGATTCACGATTAATCATTCTTTGGGTGATGGGAATGCCCTCTTAGAGCGCTTTATGACTTTGGCACACCTCGATGAGATTAAATTGAAGAGCTTGCTACATCAGGAGGTGACCAAGCATCGAATGAAGCAGCTCCATGACCTAAAAGCAAAGAAATACACTTTTAAGAAATGGCAGCTAGTGTTGTACTATGATGTGCGTAGAGATTTATTTCCAGGAAATTTGGAGCTCAAATGGGACGGTCATTATAGGATTGTTAGGATTGGGAAGAATAAATCCACATCATTATTGGCAGATGATGAGGGTGTGGTGTTTAAGAATAAGGTTAATCTTGATAAGATTAAACCTTATTATTTTTGACTACGCTAATGACATCAGTGCCTTGCAGGTCTATGCGCGATTGATTAGACATCTACAAGGAAACAATGATAGATGTTGATGGGTCGACTGATCCCTTATTTGGAGCACCCATACTTAGAGCAGCGATATCATCAGGGCAAGTTCATATGGTGGAGTAAAGGCTATAAAGTGACTGAGCTAGATGACGGGACATTCGTTTGGGAGATTAAGGTCTTCTGTCATCACTGTTTGCAGATTTTGACAAGCGTCCCTGTAGTCTTTAATGATGAAGGTGGGATGGAGCCATTAGTTCATCCTCTCAATATATTGAATTTTGACTATCATAATTACAAATAGGTGAGGTCTAGATGGCTGGCTGTGTAAACCCATTGTGGACATACACATTATATTTTGATGGAGCATCTAGGGGCCCTAATAAAAAAGGGAGTGTTGGAGTAGTTATCCGAGATCCCCGACGAAGAGTTACAATGAAATTAGATGCTTATCTCAGGGTAGGATTCACTAATAACATGGCGGAGCCAAGAAAGGTTGTACTCAGCAGTTTTAGTAAAAGGGGATTCCTAGTTGATCTTAAATCAACTCAATGAGACATATACAATCCGGAATCCTATCCTTCGTATGTATCATCGAACTGCTATAACCCTACTTGATGAAATTGAGAGCGTATCTCTTTAGCTGATTCCATGTTCTTGGAATTAGTTTGCGGATTCACTAGTCAATTTTGCTTATGAAGAGGACTTTTTCTTCAATTGCGGTCTTAGTCCGAATGTTGCTCTTGATAATGAGACATGACCTGGTCGCTTGTGGGGAATGTTATCAGACCACACGTTATATGATAGGCGATGGTTGATATCGGTAATGCAAAGAGTAGCTGAGACCCATCTACCACTATTATCTTGGACCCATAGATTGGTCAGAAGACATGTTATACGTATGCCTCTTGCTATATATGTAGAAGGTATGGGTTACAACTTGATGCATTTAGTTTACGGCTGAGAAGCCCTATTTTTCCCCTTGGAATAGAGCATATTTTCGTATATTTGCTTTCTTCCAAGGAGGGATCTATATGAGCTAGTAGGTTTGATCTCTTTAGGCCAAGAGGACCAGTTAGTTTGCAGTACAAATGTACTATTTCTTTAGGCCAAGAGGGCCCTATGTCTATTTGGTGCAGGTATGTTTAATGGTTTGTTGTTTTAGTGATTGCATCATATAGGTTGATGAAGTCGTTAGAGGGAGCCTTTGCTACGGAGGAGCTTCTTGTGGCCATTCTAGGCGGTTTCTTCCTCTTTTCGAGTTTTTCCATTAAGTAAATAAAGATACATGTGTAAGGGGGTACTTTCTTTTTGTTTGTTGGGGACCGGCAATCAAGGCATGACGTCCTAGGTTTAGGTTCAGTATGTCTGTGGGAGGTCTGAGTAGTTGTTGCCTCTTGCAAAGGCATTAGCAGGCACTGAAAGACCTATTTTCAAAGAAAGTTCTAGGGACCCTATTCTGTTGACCTGCTAGGTGGCCATTCTAGGAGTTTCTGTTAGTTCGAGGCAATTAGCGAAGCCTACTAAAATGATGATATAAAGAAGCAAAACCCTAAATATGTGAAAGAAAATATATGAATATACGGAGGTGTGTAAAAAGGGGTTTTAATCCATAAAACAATAAAATAGAAAATAAAGAAAAATCCTTGAGCAGTTGTTTATCACCTTGCGAAGGCTTGGTAGGTTCTTGGGGACGAGTTAGACCCAGGGCCGATGCCTTGTCTTCCTAGGGGTGGCATCTAGTTGGAAAAATAAAAATAAAAGAAGGTTGGAGCAAAAATAAAAGTGAGCGTAAGAAAAGGATTATGTGTTGCCTTGCGAGGGTAGGTTCTTGGGTACCGAGACAGGACCTGAGGCCGATGCCTTGTTCTCCTTGGGTCACTATGCTCAGCTACCTCCTTTTTACATGCCTGAGTATGGGAAATAAGAGGCTAAATGACCAATTCTGCTAAAATATAATATTTTTTGATCAGGTTATAGGCGTCCTTTCTTAGTAGGAGCTCCTAGTTGAGTTGTCCTTATTTAGGTAGGTAGTTCAAGCCACCACTTGGGATGACCTCTTGGATAGTTCTTTTTAGCTTGGTTGTGTTGGAACAGTTGGTTAGTGACTAGCTTTAGGCTCTTTATCAGATTCTGCTAGGCCTACTCCTAGTGGATTTCATGCTTTGGTTTTGTCAGGGGGTAGGGTGAGAGCTCTGATGTGTTTTGATGCGTATCTCTTTTGTAGCAGCTTGATGCTTCCTTTGGTTGTGTATGTGCAGATCTGTTCGTGGGATTCGATGGGCTAAGTCGCCTTATCTTGTGGTCGCCAATGACAAATGATTTTTGACACAGAGAAGTTCTTAAAAATAGCTAAAATTTTTGAATTTCAAGGGAAAAATAGACTTTGTCAAAGGGGCAACTGCAATTAGTATGATTTTAAGCGACAATGCCAAAAAGTGCTTTAAAGACCCATTGGACGACGGTTGGTGAATTTTCATAAATTTTTGGCACGTCAGTTGGGACTTCTGGAGATGTTCAGAAGTGGGGGACTTTGAGACGGATGCCCAAGAATTTTCAAGGGTTGATTTGGACGTCGAATGCAGAAGATAGGCCGGCCAAGGGCCAAAGTGGCCAAGTGAAAATAGACTTTAGGAAGCCAAAGGGTGTGCCTTTTGGGGGCTCCCTTTGGGCCCCCCTAACTTCTTGACTTTTGTTGGGGGTGGCGCATTTTTTTCTACCGCGTTGATCAAGAAAGCGGAAGCGCAATGTTTTTTTTTGAGAAATGGGGGGGCTATGGTGGCTGCAAACAACCCCCCAACTGATCTGATGCATGATCTACATTCTTCTTATGCTTCCTATTGCTTGTCTTTGCTCCTCCAATGGATGCCCGGATACTAAGATACAAATTCAACATTTCTCTCTCCTCCCTCTCTCTCCCCTTAAGAGGGAGTTCATGCCCATGAAGAAGATTGAAGATCGATTGAAGACCGCTTATCCGACATGGTACTGGATCACTCCTGGATTGGTGGAGGGCTAGAGCTGGCTGTTTGGAGGTGGGCTCAGCTTTGAATGAGGGCTGATGTGTATTCCCGCATTAGATTTTGAAACCCGCAAAGAAGGAAAAAACCGCTAATTCTATTTTACAAAGGAAAATTGCTTGTTCTTGACATTTGATTGAGTCAATGTTGTTCTTATGGAGTGAAAATTGGTAGACATGCTATTTACTGTTTGTTCTATACTTGCATGATAAAAAATTAGAAACCATAAAGCCAAAATGATGTAAATAATTTTATGAACCCGTAAAACATGGTTTTTATGAGGAAATTGGGGTTTTTGGTATTTTCGGGTGGGATAAACCAATACCCATGGGATAAAATGCTAATAAAATCTATATTTTTGATGTTCTAAGAATCAAGAGCCAGAGCTCTGAAAATATATTAATTTTTTATTGAAAAATAGAGGAAAATGGGAGAAAATAAGAGGAAAAATAGGAATATATCTTAGAAAAATACGAAAAAATATAATAAGTGGTTGTGGATGTATGGTAGGGCAAAGTATGAGGTTTGGCCTCAATTTTTCCTATTTTTTTGTTACGGTGTGTGATTTATTGCTCTTTATTCACTAAATCATGACAAAACAATCTCTATACACCTATGCAACGAAGCAAAACTTAAATGGTGAGGGGGAGTAGGATTTTGTGCAACAGTTTGAGAGATGAAATAATACAAATTACGATTGGTTTTTCTATGCATAGCATTTAGGAAACGGAATATTTGGAAATAAGGGATCTAGTAGCACAAGGTTCACCTCGGTGCTAGATTCTTGCAACGAAGCACTTACATATTAGTTGGAATTCATGGAAAGACTATTTGCGTACTAGCACATAGGCTGATTTCGAAACATAACTATCTGTGCACAATGAGACATCCACTATTGCATTAATCATATATGTGGTATCAATTCTTGGAAATGCATAACAATGGTTTGAATTATAGTTGACCCACGTTTGAGAGGGTGAGATTCCCCTTGCCGTAGGATAGCTATTCGTTTCGTGGGAAAAGTTATTGGTGAGAAACATGGTATCTCCTAGATCTCGCTGAAAAGAGAGGAGTTTTGTGCAAATGTATTTATGTTAAAGAGCAGTGCATCGAGGGGCCAATCCCCAAGATGTAGGAGAGCTGCAGTGTGGCCATGACAATTAGCCGATGGGGTGCCTCCTTCGTATGTGATACGTGGCACTTATTGCCAATATGTGTGGGATACCCCCTTAGAGGGGTTTCGGGGAAGGTATCATTGGACTCGTATCCAGCTACAAACGCAATATTAGAAGTATCTAGTGTGCATTTAGTTATTATAGGCGCTCCTGGACCGTGAGGCCATGTGGTGGTGGAGGTGTGTATTGTATGCACGAGGTTCTGACTAGTGCCATAGCCAGTGCCGGCCCATTTTTGGTCCCATCACATATAGATATTGTAAAAAGCACTTTTAACTAGCACGCACTAGTGGCTTCAAATGAAAGTGTAATTGACATGAGATAATAATGATGATAATAGGCATATCAATAAAGATATTCCACTTTAGATATGCTGCTTTACACATGGATATGATTGGCCAAAATTACTCCTACTTTTTACTTCAAATCTAGGTGTTAAATTTTGATGATATAAAAAGAGAAAATTTTTCCTAAGATTAGTCTACACACTCTCACAATTGGGATTAAGAAGATTCTCATTCTATGTTGAATTATAGGTATGTGAATCTCAACTACCTACTTTCCTTGCATTTTAGGGACTACACGACATATCCAACTTGGAGGGTAGATCTAAAAAAATCCAACATTTTAATCGAGTTTGTATCTTGTACAAAGTTGTTCCCTACTATGATCTACATCTTGACCTTTGGGATCATCAAGATATTACTCTGGCTAACGTTGACTCATTATTTACCTAATCTACAATTTTTAAACTACAAAATTCATTGTCATATATATTGAGCTAGTCTCAATGCATTGTATGAGGGACTATATGTGAGAGACAGAGAGTGATGAGGTGCGAGAATACCCGATTCATATTTGTTGTCCTTTTACTTGTCATATTCAATCAATACATTATCTCTTTGAGTATGTTCAATTATTTCTATAGTCACTAGATTGTTTGCTTCTACTGGCATCTACTTGAATATGACCCGGGGAGGTCAGTCATAGAAATGTATGTACAACGTGTGTTCAACATAAAGGATTTTTAAAGTATCAAATTTACATATTTTTTACATACAAAAGGGTCCCATATAAAGGGATTATTTATAGAGATTGAATAGAAAATGGTTATGTTTTATTAAGGGAAAATTCACAAATAAGGATATTTATAAATAAGCCCTGAAGGCACATGATATAGAGGGTATACATATAGTGAATTCCCTGGGGATTATAATTTATTCTAAGTAATTGCCTAAGTCAACTACTTATCATCCACTTTGAATTGCATGAGTTAAGCTATTGGACATCTCATTCTCAGAGTTTTATCACATCCTACCCTAATTGATACAATTGATCGATGATCAATTTGTACGGTTTGGTCTTGATCAAGACACATGTGAGGCAACCATTCTCAATTAGTCATTCTAGTTGGTCTCATTGAAGGACATTAACAATGTCATCAGCCTAGTGAGGTATGACATTAGCTTTGAAAAGTTGAGCATCCTATTTAATATAGAATAGATGAGCATCAAGGAATTGGTCATCAATCCCTATGGCCTTTTCACCATTGGTCACTCTAAACAAGTGATTAGTAATGAAGTGTTGAGATATAGAGCTCCACTCGTGATATGCCAGGGTGACCGTTGTGCATTTATGTCACCCACGTGTCAGTTACAGATGCGGTTGGTACACCGCCCATGAATAATAGCTAGATGACAGCTATCCTTATCTACTCTAGTTTGTAGCTCAGTTACTATGCCACCTTAGTTAGTTGAGTTTGGTTTGAGACCCATATATAGGGTTATTCTATTTCTTTGTATAAGAGTTCTTTTGGCTTACATAACTAAGAAGAGAAAAAAATTGTTTTCAGCTTCCACCTTTGTGTGTATTCCCCCATTGTGCAAGCAAGAAAACTACAAGTGAGACTCCTTCCTTCTCTCCCACAATCTTGACATGGTATCAGAGTCTTGTTCGTGGTAAGGAGCTCAAGAAAGCAAGCCAAGCTTGTGGTGTTCTAGTAAGAAGAGCAGTGTTGCTTTCATTTTCTGTTTTGGGAGCACGTCTCTGCAGGTAGCACAGCCAGAAAGTGCAAGAGTGCATTGTCTCAGGTTGAGACGCCCTTCGCGGTGAAGCAATAGGGCAGTATATGCTGTGGGAAGAGGCTTTAGCCCTCGGCGACCCTGTTTTTTTGATTTGAGGCCATTTTGGGGCCGTTTTGGAGGCGGAAGTTTTCTGCACGCACTTAGGAAAAGGCCCAGTTTTATGTTGTGCAACCACTGTTCTACAGGTCGGTGAAAAGTTACTGTAGAAATTGCATCGTATGCCTGTGCGCAGAGACATTGGGAGTTACAAAATCATCCTTGTTGCCTGTTGATGCAAAATTGTCACTAGGAAGTGACTGTGTGGTCAAATACCACTTTCGTCAGTTTTGCAGATTTGCCCTTGTGAGGCTGAAGTTGTGTTCTTTGCAGTGACGGAATTTTTTGCAGTGTTCTATAATGGCGTCTGATTCTCTCTCACAGATTGTCACTGAAAAGCTTGACAAGAACAACTTCCAAGCATGGAAGTTTAGAATGACGAATTTCCTTATGGGAAAAGGATATTGGGAATTTGTCGTAGGAAATGAAGAAGAACCCCTTCTTCCTGATGTTCCCAATCAACAGCAAATGCAGGCATTTAAAGCATGGCATGAGAGAGCCAGGAAAGTTATGTATTGGCTATTTATCAGCATTTCAGACTCTATGATTGTGCATACTCAAGATGCAAGTACGCTAAAGGAGGCATGGGATACTTTGTCAAAAATGTCTAGCACAAATACGCAAGCCAGGAAAATGTAGCTCAAGCAAGAGTTGCATAATGTGCAAAGAGAAAATATAAGCATCAATGACTACCACATGAAGATGAAGAAGATTGCAGATGCACTTGCTTCCATTGGGTCGCCAGTGGAAGATGATGATTTAGTTTCTGTGACCTTGAATGGTCTAGGAAAGGATTATGCACAGTTCCGAACATCCATTTCCGTTCGTGAAAGATTTCCTGATTTTGAGGAGTTGATTGCTCTTCTAATTTCTGAAGAATAGAGAAATGGTGGTGTATCTTCTTCAGGAGGAACTTCAAAAGAAGCTGTCTTCTACTCAAATGCTGGAAGAGGTAGAGGTAGAGGTAGAGGAGGCCGATTTGGAGGCCGTGATAGAAATCAGAATATGCAGAAACTCAAGAAAACCAATCCTATGGAGGAGGACGTGGTAACTCTAGAGGCAGGGGGAGCCAAAGAGGTCGTGGTGGATGGCAAAGAGGCTAAAATGCAAACAGCAATGTTGAATGCTACTACTGTGGTAAAATGGGTCACATGGCTAAAGACTGCTATAAAAAGCAGAATAACATCATGAATGGGAAATTGCAACAAGGGAATTATGCATCTACTAGTAGACAGGGTGATGACAAAAATGAGCATTTGTTTATGTTGCAGCACATGAACAATTCTGTGACAAGTGTAGAAGAAAGCAACGATGTGTGGTATGTTGACTCAGGTGCATCAAACCACATGACAGGTCATGCAGAATGGATGGAGGATGCAAGGAAAATGGAAAAACTAGGATTTGTGGAGACTGGTGATGATACTGCACCTCCTATTGTGTAGATTGGAAAAATTCCTTTGTCTATGCAGGATGGGAAAAAGAAATACCTGTCCGATGTATTTCATGTTCCGAATATCACCAAGAATCTGGTTTCTGTTGGTCAAATGGTTGAGCAGGGCTTGCAGGTCAGATTTAATCCTCATGGATGCTTTGTTGAGGATATGAAAAATAAAGGTCGCTTGATAGCAAAAGGAAAGAAGAAGGGCAGAATGTTTACGTTGGATGCAGACATGTGTGAATTGAGTGCAGCAATGTTTGCACATGGGACCGGTGTAGTTGCAGATATTGATATCTGGCATAAACGCATTGGTCATGTTAATGTACAACGATTTAAATCAATGCAGGCCCAAAATATTGTTGTAGGATTGCCAAAATTCAAGGTTGCAGAAATGGATAAGGTATGTGAAGCTTGTCAGTTTGGAAAACAGGCAAGGAAACCATTTCCTAGACATGTTTAAGAGAGTGAGAAGCCATTGGAATTAATCCACTCTAATGTGTGGACTACTAAAGCTGCATCTCTTGGAGGCCGTCATTATTTTGTCACTTTTATTGATGACTATAGCAGAAAATTTTGGGTGTATTTTATGATAAAGAAAAGTGAAGTTTTTGGGCATTTCAAAACTCTTAAAGCTATGGTTGAAAAAGAAACAGGCCTGCAAATAAAATGCCTAAGGTCAGATGGAGGGGAAGAGTACCTCTCAAATGAGTTTGCAAGGTTCCTGCAGGAGCATGGCATAAAGCAGCAATATTCATGCAGTCATACCCCACAACAAAATGGAATTGCAGAAAGGAAAAACAGGCATATTGGAGAGGTATCTCGTGCCATGCTCAATGAAAAAGACTTGCCAGATTTTTATTGGGCTGAGGCAGTTGCTATAGCATTCTACATAATGAACAGAACTTCCACTGTAGCAATACATGGGATGACTCCAGAGGAGAGGTATACTGGTAGGAAACCAGATATTTCTCATTTGAAATTTTTTGGTTGCATTGCCTATGTTCATGTGCCAGATGAGTTGAGATCCAAGTTGGATCCAAAAGCTGAGAAGTGCATCTTTATTAGTTACTCTCTGGAGCAGAAAGGGTATAGATGCTATAACCCTTCTATTCGTAAGTTTACAATGAGCAGAGATGTTGTTTTTGATGAGATGAGTAGTTGCTATAAACCAGTAAATGTGATTGATGATGTAGATGCACAAAATGGTAATGCTGCACAGAATTCACAGCAGCAGTCACAAAATATTAGTGGACCTAGAGTGTCCTCTAGCAGTGGTTCATATTCTTTGCCATGGACAGGCAGATTGAGATCAGGAGAATCTCCTCAAAACAATGCAGATAGTGGTATGCAGGTATCACGAAAAGGAAAAGAGAAGGTAGATCAGCCCATGTTTGATGTGAATGCAGGTCACTCTTATGTGGATGGTGAATCCAGTGGCTCAGAATAGAGCATTGATGATGAGTTGGGTATTCCTTCTATTGTTACACCTGGAGTAAGGAAGACCAGGGATGTTTTGAGAGCACCTGGGATTGAATCTACTTTGCGCAGGTCTACCAGAGCTAGGTATCCTGTGGATAGGCTGAAATATGATGGATTTACAGCCATTCACTATGTATATATGGTCAAAGTGATACATGAACCAGAACCCACTTCTTTTGAGCAAGCCATGGGAAAAGAAAAATGGGAGAAAGCCATGGATGAAGAAATGGATGCCTTGGAAGCAAATGCTACATGGGAGTTGGTACCTTTGCCTAAAGGTAAGAATGCAATTGGCTGTAAGTGGGTTTATAAGGTGAAGCACAATGCAGATGGTTCTGTGAACAGATACAAGGCAAGATTAGTAGTCAAGGGGTATGCACAAACATATGGCATTGACTATGAAGAAACATTCAGTTCGGTTGCAAGGATGGCAACCGTAAGAGCAGTCATTGCTATGGCTACATCAAAGGGATGGTCTTTACATCAGATGGATGTAAAGAATGCCTTCTTGCATGGTGATTTGCAAGAAGAGGTCTATATGGAGCAGCCACCAGGTTATGTGCATGCTGTTCATCCTGAGTTTGTTTGCAGGTTGAAGAAAGCCTTGTATGGCTTGAAGCAAGCACCTAGAGCATGGTCTGACAAGATAGGACAATATCTTGTCACTATTGGCTTTCAGATTTCCAAGGCAGATTTCTCACTTTATGTGAGAAAAATAGAGAAATGTATTATGCTACTTGTCTTTTATGTTGATTATTTGATTATGATAGGTGACAGTGATGAAGATATCCTTCATGTGAAAATGCTATTGAAGCAGAAGTTTGAGATGAAGGATTTGGGAGAGCTGCGTTATTTCTTGGGCATTGAGGTGATTAGATCACCAAGTGGGATATGGCTCTTGCAGAGGCAGAATGGATTGGACATGCTGTCCAAATATGGGATGACAGGCTGTAAGCCTATTTCAATTCCTTTGGAGCAGAATGTGAAGCTAAGCGCAGATGCAGGTGAGCTTCTGAAAGACCCTACTATGTACAGACACATAGTAGGAAGCTTGATTTATATGACTATTACCAGGCCAGATTTGAGCTATGCTGTTAGACTGGTAAGTCAGCTTATGCAGGCTCCAAGGGAACCGCATTTGGATACGGCTAGACGCATACTCAGGTATGTGAAGTCCACATTGCAGTATGGACTACTTTATGAGACTGGGGTTCAGATACAGTTGCATGGATACACTGATTTTGATTGGGCTGGTAGTATTTCGGATAGACGATCTACCAGTGGATATGTGTTCACTTTTGGGAGTGTTGCAGTCACTTGGAGTAGCAAGAAATAGCCTACAGTTGCCTTGTCGAGCACAGAGGCTGAGCACAGGGGCGCATCAATGGCTGCATGTGAGGTAGCTTGGTTGCATAAGCTACTTTATGATATGCATCAGCCTACAGATGGGCCAGTTGTCATTTATTGTGACAACATGAGTAGTATACACTTGGCAAATAACCCAGTCTATCATGTTAGAACAAAGCACATTGAGGTGCATTATCACTATGTGCGGGAGAGGGTTTTACTAGGTCTTATTGATCTAGTTTATGTCAGCACAGAGGATCAGGTAGCTGACATATTCATGAAGGCATTGGGCGTAGAGAAGCTGCGCAAGTTCAGAGACCTTCTTGGTGTGCAAGAATTGGGATTGAGCTCGAGGGGGAGTGTTGAGATATCGAGCTCCACTCGTGATATGCCAGGGTGACCGTTGTGCATTTATGTCACCGACGTGTCAGTTACAGATGCGGTTGGTACACCGCCCATGAATAATAACTAGATGATAGCTATCCTTATCTACCTTAGTTAGTTGAGTTTGGTTTGAGACCCATATATAGGGTTCTTCTATTTCTTTGTATAAGAGTTCTTTTGGCTTACACAACTAAGAAGAGAAAAAAACTGTTTTCAGCTTCCACCTTTGTGTGTATTCCCCCATTGTGCAAGCAAGAAAACTACAAGTGAGACTTCTTCCTTCTCTCCCACAATCTTGACATGAAGTGCCATTTTCCCTTGCACACTATAATCACTAAGTCAAATTCTAGCAATAACAGAAGCCATTGAGCAATGTGTCTTGTGGCATAAGGCTTATTTACAAGGTATAAGAGTGCTTGATGGTCTACAAAAAATGTGAAGGAAGTGGCAAGGAGATAGTGTCTAAACTTTGTAGTAGTATACACCATTACTAGTTCTTCTCTTCCAATAGTTGAGTAATTCATCTGAACCTCAATGAGTTGTCAACTAATAAAACTTATTGAAAAATCAATGTTATTTTCACCAAGATGGCAGAATACAACTCCATTTGCAATCTTAGAAGTGTCGATGTGTGCATGCAATGTGATTGTCTAGTCTCTAAGGTCCATGTCCAAGTGATGAGTAGCTTATACAGTGGTCAAGCAATAGTTGCACTCATTAAGCACAAAGCTACAATAATACCCAATATGGCTAAGAAAGCACTCCATCCCCTTTGGGTAGATGGGTGGAGAGAGGTTCATTATGAGTTTGATATTACACATGTTAGTTTTTACAACTCTATTTCTAGATACAACATGGCCCAAGGTGATGCTATAATTTACCCTAAAGTGACATGTTAGAGGATTTAGAGAAAAGTTATACTATCGACATCTCTCAAAGACAAGTCAGAGTTTCTCAATATGCTTGTCCCAACTCAAATGGACACCAAGGTTATCCATGAATACCTTGAGCCACTTCCATAAAATGTCCTTAAAGATAGTGCACATGAAATTTTGTGTTTACTCGAAAGCGAAGGAAGCAAAAAATGAGGCATCAAGAGGAAAAGCGCAAGGCACAAAAAAGGAAAAGGTTCCCTATAAGAGAGTAGGCTCGGAAGCAATCTAAAAGCATGGTAACAACCGCTAGGAGTACAAGACGCAACCATGGAAGCTAGAGGAAGTCAAAAGCAAGAAGGCGCACCTTTAAATATAAAGGCACAACCAAAACCTCTGTAAAAGAGTGCTAGACTCCCTTCTGTGCAATTTTTAACCATGAACGAGCGGTAGGACTAAGCTAGGAAGAGAGGAGGACAATGGGAAAAAGAGCCTAGCGGCCATGTAAGAAAAGGGGGATAAGGGCCCTAAAAGGGATTAAGGGTTTTGTATATAAAGTTCAAAAAGTGAATGAGAGCTCATTCTTGGCGTGTGGCAAAGAGCTTCTTCTTCTTCTTCTTCTTTTCTCGTCTCCTTACTTGTGCTTGAGTGAGGGAGTGTGAGAGAGTGAGGGAATGAGTGTGTGAGAGTGAGGGATCGAGGAGAATAAGCTCCCCATCTCCTCTCTTCATCTTCTTCTCTTCTCTTCTATTCTCTTGTCTTGCGCGGCTATGGAGGATGGAGATTGATGGAGAGGGATTGAGATTGCTTGAGCTTGCCTTAAGGATCATGCAGTTACCAGTGTGCAAGAGAGAGGAGGGTACTCGATCGAGCATCAAGGTAAGCTCACTACACCCCATGGGTAGGGATAATGCATCGGCTATGTGAGAGGTAGCCATGGCCGCTTGGCTTGAAATGCTTGACCAATAAGCGGTCTGTAGGTCTCGGGGTTGAGCTAGAGAGCTCCCTTCATTTTGGTTCCATTGTTGGGACAATGGATTCGAGCCTTGAGCACCGCACACTTTGAATTGAGCATGGAAGTAGGGTTTCATTCCCAAACTGGTGCTTGAGGTGGATAGAAGATTTAGGCATTTTAATATGCAAAACAAGTAAGTATTTTGAGTTTTCCATGTATAAAGGAGTAGGATGATTCAGCCAAAGCATTGTCTTGTGATTTTTGTTTGCATTAAGGTAGGATAGGACTAAAATCTTGCATAAAAACAGTAGGGTTTTGCTATTGTAAACTGGGCCCAATTTGGAAAGAGTGGCCTAATGACTAAGGAGGGTGAGTTGGAGGTAAGGACTGAGTAAGGCAGGACCCTAAAACCCCAAGGATAGAGGAAAATAACTCATTTTTGCACATGGAGAGTGAAAGAGAGCTTGAGAGAGAGAAATCATTGGAGGTCAAGAAAGAGATCACACCCGTTGATTCAGAGCTTTCTGACCACCCCGGGTAGATACAAACTTTCCTTGCTGTGTGTTTGCTCGATCTAGAAAGTCTTATAGGCAGCCGCAACCACTGTGTGGAGAAATCGGCCAAGACGCATTGCGACACATTGTCAATTTCATAGTTAGACCACTGTGTCCTAGTTCAACTCCCAAAGTCAGACCACCTATCAACTTCCAAAGTTTGACTAGGAGAATCAGACCATCCAACTCCAGGAGTCGGCGGACCGCCACCCCGGGCCCGCTGATCGATCGGACCACCTATCACTCGGATAGACTTTGACAGTCAAACCAAGCCCTTTGGTCCAATGAGACCAATCGTTTGGTCAGACAATCCAATCGGATGACCTTTCCCAATCGAATCATCTGACTGGTCCAATCAGACCAATCGTCCTTGGTCGCGGATACCCACCTATCCAAATGGACGACCTTCCCAATGGACCATCGAATTGGTCCATTTGGACCACCAATAAATTGGGTGAACACCTAATTTCTAGTCGGACCAAACTCTAAGTCAGACCAGTCCAATTGGATCGGACCATCCAATCAGATGTACCAGTCGACGGACTGTCTGACTCCTAGAGTCGGACCACCACAATCGAACCATCTGATTCTGGGAATCATACCAGTTGGGCAGAGGACAAAAGAACTAGGAATAGGACCACCCCCTAGGTTAGGACAATTGGAACACATTCTCGAACACCCCTAGAAACCCCACCCGGCTCGCCAAAGCCAAAGACTAGAGAAAACCGCAATGGTGCAGTCTAGAAGCGACAGCAGCCTGTGGCCAAGAGACCAACCTGACATAGAGCCATACTAAGCCAAGGGGATAGCCATAATTGTATGTTTGTTTTGTTTTTTTTGCACACCCCATAGTGATTTCTTTTACATAAATGCACCAAAAGGACGGAAAGCTTGATTTTGCACCATGCACAATAGAGCACCCAACACTGAGTGTACACAAGTTGAGGACTGTTTTCAATAACAAGGAACACACTCAGACATAATAACTCTAAGGAACTGGCCAATAGGAGGAGACCCCAAAACACAGTCAGGTGCCTTAGACCCCCATTAATAGGACCTTGAAGATGGTGGTAGGATAGAAAGAACATCAAGATTGAGGGCAAAGCACTACCAGAGCTGCTTGGAATGATCAACAACCTCGTGGAGTAGGAAGCAAGAATGATGTCATGAGCAAACACAGAACATGGAGACGATCAGATGGACTTGGGTGAGTTCCCAATCGCAGTCCAAGACATGGTCAATGAATACGAATTGCTAATCAGAATAGTAATCCACGGTAGGCTAGTAGAGGAGCTAGTGGAAAGCCTAGAGGAAGAGAGGAAAGCAGTTAGGAAAGTGCTACAGGGCATAGCAGCCTACAACCGTGAGTAGAGAGCTAGGAAGCTATAGCAGGATATAGTTGCGTACAAAGCACGACACGTGCTAGCCTTAGGTGGCAAAAGCAAGGCAGGACCAAACACAGAGAGAGAGAGAGAGAGAGAGAGAGAGAGAGAGAGAGAGAGAGAGAGAGAGAGAGAGAGAGAGAGAGAGAGAGAGAGAGAGAGAGAGAGAGAGAGAGAGAGAGAGAGAGAGAGAGAGAGAGAGAGAGAGAGAGAGAGAGAGAGAGAGCTAGATGCAAACCTGACGCTGAGCGAGCTTGTCCAAGTGCCTCATGGACAACACGGTTGTTGAACAAAGTGCATCAACACTAGTGACCTCTCTACTCTTAGGTCTAGGAATTACTCAGGGGGTGAAGAGGCAAGCAAAAATCTATGCAAAAGCTAAGCAGCTGGACAAATACCAACCTAGTAGCGACCCGCACAGTTTCGTAGAGTAGTTCAAGCAAGTTTACAAGGCCAATGGTCTCATGGACCTTGCACAATGCTCCCAAGTGTTTGGGCTTTGCTTAGGCGATAAAGGTAGGACATGGTACACCATCTTAGACGTGGCAGAGAAGGAAAAATTTTCATGACTAAAAGATCTATTCATTAAGAGATTCTCATAATCATGATACTCTGATAACCTCATAGTTGACTGATGAATGCCAGTCAAAAGGACAAGGACGACATAAGAGACTACGTCACTCATGTGTGCAGCCTCTTTAAGAGAATCCCCACGAATGAGCGACCCAATGAAAGAGTTGTCTCCATCATGTTTATGAACAGAATCCACAGCAAGGAGTTGTACAAGGCTTTGGCAAGTAACTCTAGCTTTCAATGAGATGTGCTAGCTAGGGTCTTTGATGAAGCAATTAGGGTGGATGATGAGCTAAGAGAGTGTCTCTCTTGAAGTTTGAACTGTGATAACTCCAGTCATAGGACCTTAGAGAGGAGCACAACCTCTAGTGAGGGGCCAACCCCTAGCACACAAGATGTCAAGATTGTGGGAGAGAAGGAAGGAGCCTTACTTGTAGCTTTCTTGCTTGCACAATGGGGGAATACACACAGAGGTGGAGGCTGAAAATAGTTTTCCCCTTCTTAGTTGTGTAAGCCAAAAGAACTCAAGTACAAAGAAATAGAAGAACCCTATATATGGGTCTCAAACCAAACTCAACTAACTAAGGTGGCATACTAACTGAGCCATGAACTAGAGTAGATAAGGATAGCTATCATGTAGCTATTATTCATGGGCGGTGTACCAACCGCGTCTGCCAACTGACAAGTCGGTGACATAAATACACAACGGTCACCCTGGCATATCACGAGTGGAGCTCGATATCTCAACACTCCCAATCAAGCTCAATCCCAATTCCTGCACACCAAGCACGTCTCTGAACTTGCGCAGCTTCTCTACGCCCAATGCCTTCATGAATATGTCAGCTACCTGATCCTCTGTGCTGACATAAACTAGATCAATAAGACCTAGTAAAACCCTCTCTCGCACATAGTGATAATGCACCTCAATGTGCTTTGTTCTAGCATTATAGACTGGGTTATTTGCCAAGTGTATACTACTCATGTTGTCACAATAAATGACAACTGGCCCATCTGTAGACTGATGCATATCATAAAGTAGCTCATGCAACCAAGCTACCTCACATGCAGCCATTGCTGCACCCATGTACTCAGCCTCTGTGCTCAACAAGGCAACTGTAGGCTGTTTCTTGCTGCTCCAAGTGATTGCAGCACTCCCAAAAGAGAACACATATCCACTAGTAGATCGTCTATCAGAAATACTACTAGCCCAATCAGCATCAGTGTATCCATGCAACTGTATCTGAACCCCAATCTCATAAAATAGTCCATACTGCAATGTGGACTTCACATACCTGAGTATGTGTCTAGCCGCATCCAAATGTGGTTTCCTTGGAGCCTGCATAATCTGACTTACCAATCCAACAGCATAGCTCAAATCTGGCCTGGTAATAGTCATATAAATCAAACTTCCTATTATGCGTCTGTACATAGTAGGGTCTTCTAGAAGCTCACCTGCATTTGTGCTAGGCTTCACATTCTGCTCCAAAGGAACTGAAATAGGCTTACAGCCTGTCATCCCATATTTGGACAGCATGTCCAATCCATACTGCCTCTGCAAGAGCTGTATCCCACTTGGTGATCTAATCACCTCAATGCCCAAGAAATAACGCAGCTCTCCCAAATCCTTCATCTCAAACTTTTGCTTCAATAGCATTTTCACATGAAGGATATCTTCATCACTGTCACCTGTCATAATCAAATCATCAACATAAATGACAAGTAGCATAATACCTTTCTCTATTTTTCTCACATAAAGTGAGAAATCTGCCTTGGAAATCTGAAAACCAATAGTGACAAGATACTGTCCTATCTTGTCAGACCATGCTCTAGGTGCTTGCTTCAAGCCATACAAGGCTTTCTTCAACCTGCAAACAAACTCAGGATGAACAGCATGCACATAACCTGGTGGCTGCTCCATATAGACCTCTTCTTGCAAATCACCATGCAAGAATACATTCTTTACATCCATCTGATGTAAAGACCATCCCTTTGATGCAGCCATAGCAATGACTGCTCTTACGGTTGCCATCCTTGCAACCGGACTGAATGTTTCTTCATAGTCAATGCCATATGTTTGTGCATACCCCTTGACTACTAATCTTGCCTTGTATCTGTTCACAGAACCATCTGCATTGTGCTTCACCTTATAAACCCACTTACAGCCAATTGCATTCTTACCTTTAGGCAAAGGTAGCAATTCCCATGTAGCATTTGCTTCCAAGGCATCCATTTCTTCATCCATGGCTTTCTCCCATTTTTCTTTTCCCATGGCTTGCTCAAAAGAAGTGGGTTCTGGTTCCTGTATCACTTTGACCATATATGCGTAGTGAATGGCTATAAATCCATCATATTTCAGCCTATCCACAGGATACCTAGCTCTCGTAGACCTACGCAAAGTAGGTTCACTCCCAGGTGCTCTCAAAACATCCTTGGTCTTCCTTACTCTAGGTGTAACAATAGAAGGAATACCCAACTCATCATCAATGCTTTATTCTGAGCCACTGGATTCACCATCCACATAAGAGTGACCTGCATTCACATCAAACATGGGCTGATCAACCTTCTCTTTTCCTTTTCGTGATACCTGCATACCACTATCTGCATTACTTTGAGAAGATTCTCCTGATCTCAATCTGCATGTCCATCGCGAAGAATGTGAACCACTGCTAGAGGACGCTCCAGGTCCACTAATATTTTGTGACTGCTGTTGTGAATTTTGTGCATCATTACTATTTTGTGCATCTACATCATCAATCACATTTACTGGTTTATACGAGCTACTCATCTCATCAAAAACAACATCTCTGCTCACTGTAAACTTACGAGTAGAAGGGTTATAGCATCTATACCCTTTTTGCTGCAGAGAGTAACCAATAAAGATGCACTTCTAAGCTTTTGGATCCAACTTGGATCTCAACTCATATGGCACATGTACATAGGCAATGCAACCAAAAATTTTCAAATGAGAAATATCTGGTTTCCTACCAGTATACCTCTCCTCTGGAGTCATTCCATGTATTGCTGCAGTGGGAGTCCTGTTCATTATGTAGACTGCTGTAGCAACTGCTTCAGCCCAATAAAAATCTGGCAAGTCTTTTTCATTGAGCATGGCACGAGATACCTCTCCAATATGCCTATTTTTCCTTTCTGCAATTCCATTTTGTTGTGGGGTATGATTGCATGAATATTGCTGCTTTATGCCATGCTCCTGCAGGAACCTTGCAAACTCATTTGAGAGGTACTCTCCCCCTCCATCAGACCTTAGACATTTTATTTGCAGGCCTGTTTCTTTTTCAACCATAGCTTTAAGGGTTTTGAAATGCCCAAAAACTTCACTTTTCTTTTTCATAAAATACACCCAAACTTTTCTGCTATAGTCATCAATAAAAGTGACAAAATAATGACAGCCTCCAAGAGATGCAGCTTTAGTAGTCCACACATTAGAGTGGATTAATTCCAATGGCTTCTCACTCTCTTGAACATGTCTAGGAAATGGTTTCCTTGCCTGTTTTCCAAATTGACAGGCTTCACATACCTTATGCATTTCTGCAACCTTGAATTTAGGCAATCCTGCAACAATAGTTTGGGCCTGCATTGATTTAAGTCGTTGTACATTAACATGAACAATGCGTTTATGCCAGATATCAATATCTGCAACTACACCTGTCCCATGTGCAAACATTGCTGCACTCAGTTCAGACATGTCTGCATCCAATGTAAACATTCTGCCCTTCTTCTTTCCTTTTGCTATCAAGCGACCTTTATTTTTCATATCCTCAACAAAGCATCCATGAGGATTAATTCTGACCTGCAAGCCCTGCTCAACCATTTGACCAACAGAAACCAGATTCTTGGTGATATTCGGGACATGAAATACATCGGACATGTATTTCTTTTTCCCATCCTGCATAGACAAAGGAATTTTTCCAATCTGCACAATAGGATGTGCAGTATCATCACCAGTCTCCACAAATCCTGGTTTTTCCATTTTTCTTGCATCCTCCATCCATTCTGCATGACCTGTCATGTGGTTTGATGCACCTGAGTCAACATACCATACATCATTGCTTTCTTCTGCACTTGTCACAGAATTGTTCATGTGCTGCACCATAAACAAGTGCTCATTTCTGTCATCACCCTGTCTACTAGAAGATGCATAATTCCCTTGTTGCAGTTTTCCATTCATGATGTCATTCTGCTTTTTATAGCAGTCTTTAGCCATATGACCCATTTTACCACAATAGTAGCATTCAACATTGCTGTTTGCATTTTGGCCTCTTTGCCATCCACCACGACCTCTTTGGCTCCCCCTGCCTCTAGAGTTACCACGTCCTCCTCCATAGGATTGGTTTTCTTGAGTTTGCTGCATAATCTGATTTCTACCACGGCCTCCATATCGGCCTCCTCTACCTCTACCTCTACCTCTTCCAGCATTTGAGTAGAAGACAGCTTCTTTTGAAGTTCCTCCTGAAGAAGATGCACCACCATTTCTCTGCTCCTCAGAAATTAGAAGAGCAATCAACTCCTCAAAATCAGGAAATCTTTCACGGACGGAAATGGATGTTCGGAACTGTGCATAATCCTTTCCTAGACCATTCAAGGTCACAGAAACTAAATCATCATCTTCCACTGGCGACCCAATGGAAGCAAGTGCATCTGCAATCTTCTTCACCTTCATGTGGTAGTCATTGATGCTCATATTTTCTCTTTGCACATTATGCAACTCTTGCTTGAGCTGCATTTTCCTGGCTTGCGTATTTGTGCTATACATTTTTGACAAAGTATCCCATGCCTCCTTTGGCGTACTTGCATGTTGAATATGCACAATCATAGAGTCTGAAATGCTGATAGATAGCCAGTACATAACTTTCATGGCTCTCTCATGCCTTGCTTTAAATGCGTGCATTTGCTGTTGATTGGGAACATCAGGAAGAACTGGTTCTTCTTCATTTCCTGCAACAAATTCTCAATATCCTTTTTCCATAAGGAAATTCGTCATTCTAAACTTCCATGCTTGGAAGTTGTTATTGTCAAGCTTTTCAGTGACAATCTGTGAGAGAGAATCAGACGCCATTACAGAACACTGCAAAAAATTCTGTCACTGCAAAGAACACAGCTTTAGCCTCACAAAGGCAAATCTGTAAAACTGACGAAAGTGGTATTTGACCACAGAGTCACTTCCTAGTGACGATTTTGCATAACCAGGAACCAAGGATGATTCTGTAACTCCCAATGTCTCTGTACACAAGCATACAATGCAATTTCTATGGTAACTGTTCACCGACCTATAGAATAGTGGTCGAACAGCATAAAACATGGCTTTTTCCTGAGTGCGTGCAGAAAACTTCCGCCTCCAAAACAGGCCCCGAAATGGCCTCAAATCAAAAAAACAAGGTCGTCGAGGGCTAAAGCCTTCGCCCGTAGCATATACTGCTCTCTTGCTTCACCGCGAAGGGCGTTTCAACCTGAGACAATGCACTCCTGCACTTTCCGGCTGTGCTACCTGCAGAGATCTGCTCCCAAAATAGAAAATGAAAACAACATTGCTCCTGTTACCAGAACACCGCGAGCTTGGCTTGCTTTCTTGAGCTCCTTACCACGAACAAGGCTTTGATACCATGTCAAGATTGTGGGAGAGAAGGAAGGAGTCTCATTTGTAGCTTTCTTACTTGCACAATGGGGGAATACACACAGAGGTGGAGGCTGAAAATAGTTTTCCTCTTCTTAGTTGTGTAAGCCAAAAGAACTCAAGTACAAAGAAATAGAAGAACCCTATATATGGGTCTCAAACCAAACTCAACTAACTAAGGTGGCATACTAACTGAGCCACGAACTAGAGTAGATAAGGATAGCTATCATGTAGCTATTATTCATGGGTGGTGTACCAACCGCGTCTGCCAACTGACAAGTCGGTGACATAAATACACAACGGTCACCCTCGCGTATCACGAGTGGAGCTCGATATCTCAACACAAGACAAGTGGAAGAGTGTAGATCGAGGCCAAGAGCTAACCAAGGTGAGAATGGAACTAGCATGACTGCAGGAATTGGTGAGGAAACCAATGCAACCGCACATCCAATGTGTGCATTGTGGCGGCAACCACCTTTTGGCGGAGTGCCATGATCCTAGATCTAGGCCTTGCACAAATTGTGGTAGGTTTGGCTATGATGCCATGCACTATAGGTTGCCTAGGAGATTCCCCTATGTTTAATAGTACAATCCGCCGTACCTAGGGAACATGCCACTAAATTTCCTTGGAAGAGGAGCCCATCTAGTGCTCCCAGCACCAAACGACCAACCATCCCTAGGATGGAGATCAACCCGGCGGGCATACCTAGGTCACCAAGATCCTACATGACCCATTCACCGAGTGATGCTCTAGTCCATTACGTGGAGGAGCCTAACAAAGACCACAAGCCTACGTGAATCCTTATGTCTCATATGACGAAGAGACAATCCACTGTTGACGATGGACTATCGACTAGTATCGGTGATGGCATTAGGTAGAGGTAGGGGAAGAGGATTCACAAGGCCGATCCAAGATCTAATCTCGTGTTGCACTTGCAGTCACGCATGCCATATCTCATCGCATTGTCTAGAGAGAGGACAAGCGAATAAGGAAAAATCCAACCTCAGATGTATAGAGTGCGACATCACTCATCTCTTTGCCGATTGCCCTAGATGGAAGCTATCCCTATTGAGAGTGGAAAAAGACTCAAATTTTGACTCATTTTTGTTGTTTTTGGTGGACTGAATGATTGATTTGGTATGATTTTTAATTGATTTTAGAATGATTTGAATAGGTTTGGATTGATTTTGATAGCTTATGATATTTTTTGATGAAGATATATTGATGCGATAGGTTCTAATGATGTTCTGATAGCTTTTGTATGATCTTGTTTGAGCATGTTGAGCTTTTGTTTTGCTATGTTTTGTTTGAGTAAGTGAGATTGGGATATTGAATGATGAATTTAGAGGTCTTATGATAGCTTATTGAGTGATTTATGATGGGTTTATTTGGTTTTAGTTGAGCTCAATGTTTGTTGTTTAGTTGCTGTTGAACCTCTGTAGACCTTCTATAGAGCCTATGTTCCTATTCTGTTCTATTCTATAGATCTTCTATATGTATTCTGAGATATGAGGGTGTACTTTGGGAAAATTTTCTAACTTTTGGAAAGGATGAATGTAAGTTTAAAAGAGCTAAAAAAATGGAAGAAGTAGCTATTGAGGACTGAAGAGAAGAATGAAGTGAAGTAACAGTAGTGAGCTATGAAGAGACACTGTAGTGGCTCTAGTGCCCTTTTATACCTCCCATACCTCTTAGAAAGGGCATCCACGACCAAGGGAGGATTATTGAGTATTGTAGTGAAGAGATGATGCACTATTGATTGAGAGAGAAAGAGAGAATCAAATATAGCTAATTTTATCAAAACAATGTATCCTTCTATGAGAGATTGAGAGAGAGAACTATGAAGACAATGAAGATGAATACTATGTGTTTATTTCCATTCACTAGCAACCTCCTCGTGGCATTGGTAACCACCCGAGTGACTATGAGTAAAGGAGACATGCTCAGGTAGCACCACATGCTATGGCAGGAGTTGAAATACTGGGTGGAAGAACCAATGGAGCATGTTGCAGCTGACTTGCAGGATCATGATGCAATCACGCAAATACCCATCTTGACACTGCACTTAGTGCCAAAGTCACTATATGTCAATGCCTTTTTGAAAGGCACTAAGATGCATGCACTCTTGCTGATCCTAGCCCTATGAGACATAACACGGAAAGGAATCATAGATACTGGGGTGAACTGAGTGTGTTGAGCCATGATGTGCTCTAGGTTTGGGAAAATCCACCTGTCAAAATAGCTAGGTTCAATGCCACTATAGCTAATGGAATGAAAGTAAGGCCATTTGGAGTCTTGAAGAATTGGCCAATGAAGATTGCAGGTGTCCAGTTCTCTGTGAACTTCATCATATGAAGGGAGTGGACTATGAAATTTTGCTAGGCCGACCCTAGATGAGAAATGCTCGAGTCATTGAAGATTGCAGTAATGGTTTAATCTTCCTAGGAAACCGAACAGAAGTAGTAAGGGTCGAGATGACCTAGATGCCATCTCTGTCATGCTTAGAGGAGACAAGCCAGTAAGGAAGTTGTACGGGTCTTTGACCAAATACATCCCTTGTCATGAGGATGAGTGAGATTGGATGTACATCCTAGCGACCATTGATCTGTGAGTATGTCAAAGAAGGAGCTCCCAGTGCCACTATGCATGATGGCCAGGAGCTCAAGAAGTCAACCAAGGCCTATCTCTTTCCATGTTCCTAGCAATAGGCTAGAACTTAACAAGATCCTCAAGTATTTGACCAAGAAAATTTATTGGCAACCTCCTCACTAATTTCAAGCCTCTCAAATACCTCCTGGATGAACCTAAGTGGAGATGGACCAAGGCACATGCTCTGAACTTACTGTACAATAGGGCTTTAGTCACTAATGAGGAAGAAGCTAGAGATGAGAGTTTAGGAGATGATGAGCAGACAGAAGGAGGCAATTTCGATGATGAGTAGTACAAGGACTGCTTCTTGGTTAGTGAGGAAAGCAAGGAAGAAATAGACACCATAGAATACGTTACCGAAGGAAGGGTAATAGAGCATATAAGAGCAGACTCCAAGCCCCAAAGAGGGAATGCCTGCTACAGGGTTGAGAGAGTAGTCATGCGGATGGAGTGCGATCGGATCACATTGGAGCAATGGAGTATGAACAAGTAGGAGTAGCCCAACCACTGACAATACCCTTGCTTAGGACAGACGCACCCTTTGAGATATGACCACCAAGAGAAACTCCTTCCTCTAGCGAGGATTGCGAGTTTAACTCCAAATTGGAGGTCAGTACTACGGAGAGTGACCCAGAGATAACTTGAACTCCTAGGACCAAACGCACCAAGGGGGACCTGCCAGTCCACTTGAGGCATAGACAATTGAAGGAAGATAGGAAAGGACATACGAAGAAGTCGGAGGTGGAACAAGAGAAGAAGCCGCAAGACCTACCAAAATGTTTCACGAAGTTAAAAAACGGTGACAAGATAGTGATCCTGTTGGGGGCGAAATGACAAGGATAGTCAAGTGAGTCAATTGAGGGACCTGCCAAGGTCAACGAAGTAAACTTGGCAAGGGAAGGCGAGAAGCCTCGACCTGTGTTTATAGCTGACGGATTGACTAAGGGGGAAGAGGCTAGTCTCATTGCACTCTTGCAAGAGTACGTGGATGCGTTCACCTGGTCCTTAGATGATCTCAAATGAGTGGACCCTAGAGTGGTGATGCATAACATACCGATGGCCCCCGATGCAGTGCCTGTAAAACAACAATCGTACCCTATGAATCCAAAACATGCCCAAGCCGTGAGGGAGGAAATTGATAAGCTAATGAGGGTAGGATTCATTTATGAAATAGAGCACATAGACTGGGTATCAGCTATCATGATAGTCATGAAGAAGAATGGGAAGATACGAGCGTGCATGAACTATCATGTCCCAAATACCTACATGAGAAGTTGCTAGACAAGGCATAGCTGGATGCTCATCTTTTCAGCTTATCTAGCGAGAAAGATTTGTTCAAAGCCGATCTAACACCGTATTGGAAAAATGATATAGTCCAAGTGCTAGAGCACGGTTTGCCCCTAATAGACCTATCGGGAAGGCTAGGCTTAGGAGACTTATTTTGAAAATCTAACCTTACTAGTTGATAGCTGGTCAACTTTATAAGCTAGGGAAAGATAGGGGTTGCTACAATGATGTATGTGCAAACACAAAATGCATGACGTGTTGAGCAAAGCGCATGGAGGAATTGCTGGAGGGCACTTCAACGGGGATACGACAACCCGCAAGGTGTTGCAATCTCAGTTGTGGTGGTCCACCCTATTCTGTGACATTGCTAAGTTCACAAAGCATTGCAATGAGAACCAAAGTACTAAAGTTCCTACACGAAAGGATAAGATGGAGTTGACCCCTATCATTGCATGACAACCCTTCAAGAAATGGGGAGTTGACTTCATTGGATCCATCAGTCCCACATCACAATACTCACAAGCTAGATACATCATCGTAGCAACTGACTATCTCATGAAATGGGCCGAGGCATGAGCCACTAGGAAGAACAACACTAGGATCACAAAAAAGTTCTTGTGGGAGCAAGTTATCTCACGATTTGGTTGCCCTATTGAATTAGTAAACGACCAAGGAACGCACTTCATTAATGAGGTGATTGCCCATCTGCTCTCAACGTTTGTAGTCATCCATAGGAAATCCTCACCCTACTACCCTTAAGCTAATGGCCAAGTAGAATCCACGAACAAGATCTTAGTCAATGTCCTTACGAAGGTAGTTTCAACCTCATGAAGTGATTGGGACAACAAACTTATGGCAACATTATGGGTTTATTAGATGGCCTATAAACCGATTGTAGGACAAATGCCCTTTAGGCTAACCTACAGGACTGAGGCAATCTTGCCATTAGAATTCTTTGTCCCTAGCTTGAGGATAGCAGTGCAACAGAGATGGGAAGGAAAGGAATCTTGGACTAACTACCTCATGGAATTGGAATGACTCATTGAGACTCGGTTCCTAGCCACCCATGCCCTAATTTGTGAGAAAGCATGGCGGAAGATGTGGTTTGACAAGCATGTCAAACAACGTGACTTTGAGCAGGGAGACCTTGTTTTTCTCTACTCGATAAAGGGCCACAAGCAAAAAATGAAATTTCAAGGGTTGGGACCTTTCCGAGTGCGCACCATTAGTAGGATGGGCAACATAGGACTTGAAACCCTTGAAGGTGAGGGCATAGGATTCTTTAATGGAAATCACATGAAGAAGTACTACCATCCCACACACCCACTACATGAGCCCCCTATGCTAGAAGCCCCTATCAATGTCCACGTAGCCACCATCACCAAACTAGAGGACGAGGATGAAGAGGTAGTAGCACTAGCATACCTATGCATCACAGCCACTGCGCGGTGCACACACACTTTTGAGGTCTTGATTGATGAGGGAGCACTCATGCTCATTGGACCCTCATTGGTCAACCACAGTTATAGCCCACCAACAGTAAACTCAACCCATTCGGGGCAAGCCATATGCACTCTTAGGGAAGTGTAGAATTGCAATCTCTATTGAGTTTGAGAGCTTATCAGTCATCTTCTATGTATTGCCAAACATGAAGGATGCAGGTCACTGTTAGGACGTAATTTTAAGAAGCAAGCACAATGCAACGTAGATTAGGATCTGTAGCATATTCACCTTGTCATTGGCAACATTCAAATTGGGACAACTTTTAGCAAGGGCAACAAGGTTCCACTCAAGCCTGTTATGCCACCTATAGAGCTATCTAGGGGACCAAGCCTAGGGAGGGGGGTTGTGACTCATCAACAACCCACCCGAACTACAAAACCACTACCAACAAAGGCCATCCCCAAAGCCATAGATCCCATGCTTAAATGGGCACTGAAGCACCAAAAGCGACCTACTTGTAGCCAGCAAACCCAGCCCCACACACCTAATGACTGTCACTCAAGACCTAAGAAACTGACACGACACTATCAATCTAGGCGCACAATCAAGCCATGATGGATCCCCAAAGATTTGTTGTTGCAAACCCAAGGATACTATGAAGGCAACACCTGGATATGGGTGCCCTAGAAAGGAAATCCTAGAGGCATAACCCAACCACGACCATTGCTTGCCACCCCATCTCCAAGAAGCCACACTCATGCTAAGGCAGGGAACAACTAGGAAACCCAAGCTGCAAAGCCTATAGAACCCACAATAGTTGTTGCTCTCAAAAAACCCCAACCAATCTATCGACCCAAACAACATCTTGATACCCTGGGATCATCTAAGCCTAAGGAGCTTGGCACCCCAGTGGCTATGGAAGAAGAGGGAAACGCACCACCTTTGCCATTGGAGCCACCCTCTGTACCCCAAAGAAGCATTGGACACACAGATTAGACTACAGAGCTACCCTTAGACACACCACTGTCAAGTCCACTGCCACTGAACCATCATTGTCTAGCCCAATTCCACTGCAACCCCCAGTAGGTCTTAGACCTTCCTACAAGCAATGTTCATTCTGAACGTTTGCCAAGGACCTTGCTAAGAATACGAGAGATGACTTGGTGACTTGCATCAAGCTCTTGGACAACACTTTCACCACATTCACTACTGGGAGCTATAAAAGACTTGACCTCAACTAGCTTGATGAACCCCTTGCCTCTGATGTTTGTTCTTTATCCTACACTTGGAAAGAATACAAGTTCATAACCGTAAAAATTCCCAAGGTCGCAAAGGAGTTGATCAATAATGGTGAAATCTCAAAAGAGCAAGTGCTCATCAGATGGCTAATAACATCATATCAAAAGCCCCAAATGCTTGTGTCACCCGTTGAGCTTGAGAAACTCACTTGCCTCATTGAATCTAACTCATTGTTCCTTCAAAAATGGTGTAACCTATGTCTCCAATGTGGGAGAAACGGGGTTTCCAAGTAATGACTAATGCTGAGTAGTGACGTGCGATAAAAACAACCAAGTATTGACCCAACTTATGTAGCACCAACCTCTTTCAGGGTCTTGGCTATCACTCAAAACAAACACCTAAATGACCAGGTCTTGGCCCACCCTTACATTGATTTCATTCTTACAGAAGAGGAACTACATGTGGCTAGCCGTGTTAACTCAGGGTGAATTTCTAATCAATGTCTTAACTTACATTATCCAAGTATGTGTTAGCCCTCATAATCTCGATCGTCATGCCCACTTAGAATATATTTACCGCATCACAGAGGAGCGGGAAATGGAAAAAAAGAAAAGAAAAAAAAGGTGTCTTAATTGGCAACTAGACCTTGGAAAAAATTAAATGCACAGGCACGACCCTCAAGAAGTCTTAGAGTCGCCCAAGGAGAGTAAAAGAATGAAAAGTGCACCATTAAGTGCGAAAACACTTCCAAAACCTTGTAAGAGAGTGCCAGGCTCACTCCTGTGCAAATTGTATGCATTAGTTGGGGATAGGATAGACTAGAACGGTGGGAAATGAGAAATGGGCCTGGGCTAATGGCCGGCCATGTAAAAAAGGGGGATGATCGCCCATGAAAAATAGGGCATGTATATAAAGTTGAAAAGTGAATGGGAAGCTCATTCTTGTGTGTGGCCAAAGCTTCTTCTTCTTCTTCTCTTGTTTCTTGCCTTCTTGCTTGTGCTTGAGAGAGGGATTGAGAGAGAGTGAGGGAGTGATTGTGTGAGAGTGAGGGATCTTGGAGAAGAAGCTCTCCATCTTCTCTCTTCATCTTCTCCTCCTCTCTTCTCTTCTCTTGTCTCGCACGTGGCTATGGAGGATGAAGCTCATGGGAGAGGGATTGAGGTTGCTTGAGCTTGCCTCAAGGATCGTGGAGCTACCGGTGTGCAAGAAAGAGGATGATACTCGATCGAGCATCAAGGTAAGCTCACTACACCCGTAAGGTAGGCATTGCGCATCGGCTATGTGAGAGGTAGCCATGGCCGCTCGGTTCGAAACACTTGAGCAATAAGTGGTCCGTAGGTCTCGGGGTAGAGCTCGAAGCTCCCCTCCATTTTGGTTCCGTTGCCGGGACCGACAGAATCGAGCCTTGAGCACCGAGCGCATCAAATCGAGCATAGAAGTAGGATTTGCAGCCTGAACCGGTGCTCGAGATAACTAGGATATTTAGGAGGGTTTAATCCATGAAACAAGTAAGTATTTGGGTTTGTTGGAAGCATTAGATTAGGACTGCTATTTTGCATTTCTGTTTTGCATGTTGGCTGCACTAGATTAAGGTTAGATTAGGATAAGAAAAGAGAAAATAGAGGTTCTGACCGCCGCTGCTGGAAACAGGGAAACAGGGGACCTGATTCAAGTTTCTGGGTGAAACAGGGAAAGGGAACTGACTGTAAGGTTTTGTAGTGCTGGGAAAGGACCTTAAGAGGCTTGGGAGGCCAGGACAAACCTCATTTCTTTTGTTAGCCCTGAGAGGGAGCCAAGGCAGACCTATAGAGGAAGTGGTGGCCAACCTGGAAGAAGAGAGAAGAGCCATCAAGAGAGCGCTGGAAGGCATAATTGCCTACAACCATGAGCAAAGGTCTAGAAGACTGCAGCAAGACATGGATATGTACGAGGGTAGACGAGTACTAGACCTAGCTAGGGCAGCCAAGTGCAGACCGAATGTAGAGAGGGAACGGGTAGCAGAGGCTGGCATGACATTGAGTGAACTAGTGGCAAAGCGACTCATGGACAATACATCCGTGGAACAGAGTGCTACTGCCCTAGCCATCGCACTACTGTCAGGATTGGGAGTCACACAAGGGGCTAAAGGGCAGGTTAGAATCCCCATAGTAGCAAAACAACTAGCTCGATACGAACCTAGCAGTGACCCATACAGCTTCATGGAGCAGTTCGAGCAAGTATGTGAGGCTAACGATCTTATTGACCCTGCGCAGTGAGCTCAAGCCTTCGGCCTGTGCTTAGGTGACAAGGGGAGGACCTGGTATTCTAGTCTGGATGACACAGAACGTACAAACTTTGCTCGCCTTAAGGGCCTCTTCATCAAGAGGTTTTTGGAGGCGGGGTATTCAGATAACCTCATTGTTAGGTTGATGAACATCAGTCAAAGGGAGAAGGAGGATGTTAGGGATTACATCATTCAGGTGTGCAGCCTCTACAAGAGAATCCTTGCCAATGAGCGACCTACCGAGAGGGCAGTGTCTACAGTGTTCATGAATAGGATTTAGAGTGAGGAGCTCTACAAGGCTTTGGCCAGTAACTCCACCTTACAATGAGACGTGCTAGCTCGAGTCTTCGAGGAGGCAATACGCGTAGATGATCAACTCAGGGAACATAGCATGAGGACTACCAACTAAGATAGTGCAAGCTAGAGGGACCCTGAGAGATCAACCACCTTGGGGGAAAAAGCACCTGCTAGTGTGCAGGATAAGGGAAAGAGTGTAGACCATGACCAAGGGATGGCAGAGATGAGAATGGAGATTGCACGATTGCAAGAGCTCGTGAGAAAGCCTGTGAGATCGCATGTACAATGTGTGTACTGCCGCGGCAATCACCTCCCAGTTGAGTGCCAAGATCCTAGATCTCGACCGTGCTCAAATTACGGTAGGTTCGGGCATGATTGCAGAATGCTGAGGAGATTCCCATACATGCAGTAGTACAACCCTTCATACTTAGGTAATAGGCCACCTAATTTCTTTGGCAGGGGAGCCCAATTAGCTCTTCCAGCACTAACTGACTCAAGACTTGCCATGCCTAAGATGGAGATGAACCCAACTGGTATACCCAGGCCACCAGGGCCTTTTGTGACTCACCCATCTAGCGATGCTCCTGTTCACTTTGTGGAGGAGCCTAATGAGGAAGAGACATATGTCAATCCGTACATATCATAGGACGAGGAGGGCAACCCAGTCCTGATGGACTATTGGCGTGCTGGTTGTTAGAAGATGGGCATAGAAACCCACTGTAAGCAAGGGAGTATAAGGGTAGATGGGTGTGAATAGCCCTAAGGGCAGGGGAAACCCTAACCCTAGCTGGAAAAGGGCTATATAAACAGCCTATGGGTCACTATCACTTGTGAGAGAGTGTACCCAAGTTGTACTCTAAGCAACTTAGTAAGCAAGATTTCATTCTTGTACTTTGAGCTCTTCTCTCCCTCTTGTGCACACATTCTACTGCTGCAAACTCTGATTTTCCACATGGTATCAGAGCCATCTCTGATCTCCTCAGCTTCCCTCAGCATCAGTCATCACTAAGTGCACACTAGCTGTCATTTTTCTTCATTCTATCCTTCTTTCCTCCATAGCTGCCTGCAACCTACCTCCATTGGAGGACTTGAGGAGGACAAAGGAGGCCATATCAGCCTGAGATTTCTTCTGGAGACTTCTTCCCCACATCAGGGCGCAGCTCTCTGTAAGCTCAAGCACTGACATAGTCCACGCGTGAGGCCAGCATTGCCAACATTGGAAAAACGGCGCAGTTTCTGACAGCGCAGAATTCGGGCTGCTGTACACGCAGCAGGCGGCGCAATCCGTACGGCTATCTTGGGGCTTTGATAGCCCCCCAAGTGGGCTACCCTCAGCTAAGAGGGCTCTGAGAAATTCTCCCTGTGCTGGCTGCTACAAGCCAAACCCTAACTGTGTTTTTTGGGCAGCCATAGCCAACAAGCTCCAAGCTTGACATTTTGGGATTTTTACACTCTGAGCTTCATTAACAGTGATTCTAATCACTGAAGCAGAGTCTTTGAATCCTATT
The DNA here is from genome assembly GCF_053477565.2 of Lygodium microphyllum. Classification (NCBI taxonomy): domain Eukaryota; kingdom Viridiplantae; phylum Streptophyta; class Polypodiopsida; order Schizaeales; family Lygodiaceae; genus Lygodium; species Lygodium microphyllum. The sequence goes on from NC_141164.1 coordinate 47,762,674, forward strand.
CCAAAGTCTAAAGCTCTTGGGCATGATTAACGGACATCACCAAGCATTGAGAAGCCGACTTCAAACCGGGTTCCATTCAAGCACTTCACTAAGCTTGACAATAGTGGTCTCTTAACACTAATCATAAATCATCAGTTGAATAGCTTGCTGGACATTCACTAAAACCAGTGAGTTTTTTATTCCTCTTCATACATTGTTGTAAGGTTATGTGTAAAATAAACACATAAACCATTATGCACAAGAAGTGTATTGCATACCGTAAGTGACATTGTCTCAAGTACTTTAGTCAGTAAAATCAATAGCATGAGTGTTATCATACTCTCCTCAGAGTCATCAGCAACAAGCATTGAGATCATAGACAAACCGTGTCCAACACAAGCCTCATCCACTAAGCCGTACCACAAGGAGGAGCCTGAAGTCCAGTCTAGGTTTACTTCATTAAAACCTAAAAAGACTATTAAACCACGGAAGAAGTTTGCACATAAGAAAGGACCACCAAAGTCATACCTGGAAATATTACACTTATATGATTTTCAGCCTTTCTCTTCATTACAACTTTGACTTCACTTTGTCTAAATTGCTTCCGCATTCAGTAAAAGGTTTGTAAGGGACTAGACACTGCCCTTGTCCCAACAAGTGGTAAGACCTTCCCAATGACTACAACATATGCTGATGTCCGTCCTCAAATTCGAAAGTTTGATGGTAAGGATTTCCATCCATGGCAAGTACTTATAAAATACAAAATGATGGAGAGAGGGTATTGGCCTCTTATTCAAGGCAATAGAGTTGTAAACTCTGCAAATATGATTGATATAGAGGATGACCAACGGGCTCAAGCAATCATAATGCTACACTTAGATGAATCCTTGATTCATCATGTTGATAAACTAAACACTGCTAAAGAAAAATGGGATGAGCTTGAAAAGCTCTATGGAGCCACTGGGAAGAATACTAAAATCTTCCTTAAAATTGAATTCTTCAGCTTGGAATACCGTTCAGGAGAAGATTTGGGAAAATTCATTTCTCATATGAAGGGACTTATGGCACAACTTGCTTCTGTACAAGCTCCAATACTTGAAGAAGATGCTATTGCTATTCTCCTAAAAGCTGTAAAACAGGTGTTCCCTACTCTTGTAACCACTCTCACAAACATTCCAGATCCTACTTTGGCAAGTACCATTCAATCCTGTTTGGATGAAGAAAAGAGGAACCACAAAGAAAGCAGCAACAGTCAGGCAACTTCAAATTCCCGTGAACAAGTATTGGTTCATACAGTTCTCACTAAATGTTCTTTCTGCAAGAAAAAAGGACATCTTGTAAACAACTGCTGGAAGAAGTATCCCGAGAAGATGAAATGTAACAAATGCAAGAAGACAGGGCATATAACAAGTAAATGCCCCAACACTCCTGAAATACCCAAAGAATTGGTGGCCAACTATGTCTCCAATTCATCTGAAGATCGACTGTTTTGACTATTTAAATCATCTACCTAGAACAACCTTGTAAGCCTGATTTATAAAGGCATCCAAAAAGGGGGGGATTTTTTACATGTCTTGTAATCCAATGCCACCCTGGCATTGAGGGGGGGTGTTAGAAGATGGGCATAGAAACCCACTGTAAGCAAGGGAGTATAAGGGTAGATGGGTGTGAATAGCCCTAAGGGCAGGGGAAACCCTAACCCTAGCTGGAAAAGGGCTATATAAACAGCCTATGGGTCACTATCACTTGTGAGAGAGTGTACCCAAGTTGTACTCTAAGCAACTTAGTAAGCAAGATTTCATTCTTGTACTTTGAGCTCTTCTCTCCCTCTTGTGCACACATTCTACTGCTGCAAACTCCGATTTTCCACACTGGTGATGGCTTTAGGAAGAGGATGAGGCAGAGGCTTTGGAGGGCCCAGCCAGGATCCTGGACTTGCGGCCACCCAGGCCACATTTCATCACGATGCCCAGAGTGAGAACAAGCTAACAACAACAAAGCGGATCTCCAATAAGTAGAGTGTGGAATCACACATCTGTTTCCTAACTGTCCTAGGCGAAAGCCATCAACCAGCTCTGCCAACATGCCATTGGTGCCTTTGCGGCTCTTTGGAGTGGAAACTTTTGGTAGTGAGGATATGCCCATCCCACTACATGCTATGACGCGAGCTCAAATGAAACAAGCAGGCATCTCCTTGCCAGGGCCAAGTAACCTTGATGCAACCTCAATGGGGAAGAAAAGCCGAAGGAGACAGAAAAAGAGAACCGATGCAAAGATAACCCTTAAAACCGAGGAAACAACTACACTAGTAACGGGAAACAAGGTCACAGACGCAGAGGCAGATACCTCAACTCCTAAGACAGCAGAGCTAGGGAGTGCCAAGGTAGGGGAATATCCCCACCCCAAACGGCAACTCGAGGCTATAGCCAAGGTCAAGGAGTAGGTCAAGGATGCCCAAAAGCACCTCGAGGATGCTGAACCCATATTGGAAGACCCTATGGATGACTTCTCCAGCGTTAGCACACCAGTCTCACCCTCAAAACCACAAGCTGGGAGCATACCTGCACCACTAGGAGCAACTCAGCCAGCAAGACTGGGGGGAAACTTACCAGGGCAGACAGAATGCATGGCCTAGAACTGCTAGCCTCAGAGGAAGGCAAGGGTCCAGTAACCTCCTCACAACCTTGCTGTCCACTCCAGTAACTCTAAGCTTTGAGGATCTGCTTAGGCAAAATCACTCCTTGTGGTAGGAGTTAAAAGACTTGATCGAGGGACACGCAAGACTTGCGGGTGTTGATCCACAAGATCATGATGCAGTTACACGGATCCAAGTCTAACTCTACACTCAAATCCTAAGTCTTTGCACATCAATGCTTTTTGGGAAGGCACTGAAATGCACGTAGTTTTGCCCATCCTAGCCTTAGGAGACATGACTCGAAAAGGAATTGTAGACACAGGCGCCAGTGTTAGCGTGCTAAACCATGCAGTCCTAGAGGCATGGGGAAATCCTCTTGTGGAGACCTCTACGTTCAATATCACACTCGCAAATGGAATGAGGGTAAGACCATTTTGGGTCTTAAAGAATTGGTCGGTAAAGATTGCCGGTGTGTAATTTTCGGTGAACTTCATTGTCATGAAGGGAGTGGATTACGACGTACTATTAGACCGACCTTGGATGAGGAACGCACGGGTCATAGAGGACTGGGGAAATGGATTGATTTTCCTAGGGAACAGAACTAGTGCAGTGAAGGTAGAGATGGACACTTGGATGACGACACTTGTTGACCTAGCTGCCATCTCGGTTATGCTAAAAGGCGATGCTCAAACGACCAAGCCCTATGGATCGCTCGCTAGATATATTCCTTGCCCTGAGGATGAGAGGGATTGGATGCACGTTTTGGCAACCATTGACCTACCATTCTCAGATGAGGAAGGACCGCATCAGCAGGCTGCTAAAGCCGCAACCATGCCAACTGAGGAGCCAGTTGTGCCACTTTGCATGATGGCAGGAAGCTCACTCAACCCAGGCAAAACGGCCTCGTCCCACATCCCCAACAACAAATTAGAGCTTCAGGAAATCGTAGAGTATCTGACCAATAAATTGGATGACAATTTGACTGCTAACTTAAAACCTCTACGTGACCTTTTAGCTAAACCAGAATGGAAATGGACCAAGGTCCACGACCTGAACTTGTTATATAACTAGGCTTTAGTTACTGACGACAAGGAGATTGAAGAGGGAAGCTTAGGGGATGATGAGCAGTCAGAAGGACAGGACTCAGATGATGAGGAGTATGAGGACTGTCACTCTACGGGAGAAGAGAGTGAAGAAGAGATAGACACAATAGAGTACGACACGAAGGGAAAAGCGATAGAACAAATCAGGGCAGACTTGAGGCCTAGGAAAGAAGGGATCAGTCGGAACGAAAAAGGAGTCATGCGAATGGAGTGTGACAGATCCTGGCTAGAACGCATAGGAGCCATGGATTACGAGCAAGCCGGAGTAGCACAACCATGGGTAATCCCAGTGCTCAAGACAGATGCACCTACGGAACTACGACCCCCTAGGGAAACACTTCCTCAAGTGAGGGATGCGAGTTTAACTCAGAGTCACAAGTTAGCACTGAAAGTGATCCCGAGATACCGCAACCCTCTAAGGTCAAACGCACCAAGGGAGACTTGCCAGTCCACCTGAGGCGCAGAAGGCTAAAAGAGGAGGCCAGAAATCAAGCAAGGGACTCAGAAGCCGAAAGGCAGAAGAAACCACAGGATCTGCCCAAACGGTTTACAAAATTTAAAAAGGGTGACAGAGTGGTGATACTGTTAGGTGCAAAAAGACAAGGTCAGACTAGTGAACCGATCGAGGGACCCACCAAAGTCAAAGAGGTTAACTTGGTTGGGGAAGGTGAAAAACCAAGACCGGTGTTCGTTGAGAAGATGACTTGGTGGATGATGAAGAGACCAAACTCGTTGCGCTCCTGCAAGAGTACATTGATGTATTTGCCTGGACATTAGATGAACTTAAGGGAGTCGACCCTAGGGTCGTGACTCATAACATCCCAATGGTCCCAAATGCAGTGCCAACGAAACAACGACCTTACCCCATGAATCCCAAGCACGCCCATGCACTAAAAGAGGAGATTGATAAACTCATGAGGGCAAGTTTCATATATGAGATCGAGCACACGGACTGGGTATCACCTATCGTGATTGTCATGAAAAAAAATGGAAAAATCCAAGTGTGCATGAACTACAAAAAAGTGAATGCCACTACGAAAAGGGATAACTATCCTTTACCTTACACCGAGCACATGCTTGAGAGGGTAGCAGGAAAGGAAGCCTACAGTTTTCTGGATGGGTTCTCGGGCTACAATCAAGTGCAAGTGCACCCTAACGACAGGCACAAAACTGCCTTTTGATGGACCTAAAAACGGGCCGGCACTGGCTCATGCACTAGCCGGACCTCGTCACTATGCACAAGACAACCCCTCGGCCTCGCGGCCAGGAGCGTCTATCAAAATCTCTGCCTTCCTACACATTGCGTTTGTAATACGTTGTAGTCCAACTGATCCTAACCCAATATTACTCCTCAGAGGGAGTCCCTTTCACATAGCCAAAAGGCTCGAATCACATACACACATGGGGTTCCTCCTACGGCTGAATGCCGTCAACCCTCTGCGACTCTCCTACACCTTGGGGATTGGCCCCTCGATGCGTCGCTCCACATTTAGACATTTCGCACAAACGTCGCTCAAGGTACCAAATAAGCGTATCCAGGAATGTACCATTGTCCTTACTTGATTTCCCCTTTTTGATCCCGCGACTAGCCTACAGCATAGGAACCTCACGCTCTCAACGGTGGGTCACAGGCCTACTGAAAACAATTGCTATGCATATCCAGGAGCTGACTCTGATACTTTTAATTTCCTCTAAATGATCATGCAAAGAGGTGGATGCCTAGTGCTCAAACATTTTAAAAACCAGCAGCGTGCAAGTGCAAAACATCTCTTTCATGCTTTTCTTTCTAACCGCTTTGTGCTTCGCTGCAACACCTAGCACCGAAGTGATCTTCGTGCTACTAGGTTTTAATTTTTATCATTATTATTCCGTCCTAGATGCGATGCATATAAAAGCAGAAAATTATTCCTCATGCTCAGCGGCATTTAACCATTTTTTCCACAACTCTACCCTTCCCCGTTGATAGTGCATTATTGCATTCATTTCTTTGAGGGTTTCCTTGTCATTTTATGTGGAGAAAGGAAGGAAACACGCACCAAAACATATAAACAAGGCTGAACTGAAGCATAACTTCATGCCCCAGCCTTGCTATACATCAACAAACATAAATCCTATTTTTCTATATTTTTCGTAGCCCCAAATGTATTTTTCCCCTATTTTTCATGGTTTTTTTATCATTTTCCCGCCATTTTCTTCATTTTCTTGTATTTTTTAAATTGCTGAAAATGAAAACCAGTTTGTGGGCTGTGGCCCTTAGTTCATTTGCAACAAAATTGAAAGATTAGTTGATGTGTATCGACGGTTTTCCCCATTTACATGCCCAACACCCTTGTTTTTCCCCATTTTTCATGCGTTTTCGGGTTTCTTGACATTATTTCGAGCCATGAAATGCATGTTTTTCATAATTTCTGGTTATAAACAGTAAGAACTCAGAAGAATCAGCAACATAATCAAATCTTAGTCCACATGAACGGCATTCCATCAATCAAAAGCATAAAACACTAAATTTTCTTTGTAATTTTTTAGTTTACCGCTTAAACGCGTGTTTCGGGTTTTTTTTCCATGGCTGTAGATTTGAAAAAACAGCAGCACTCCATGTCCAGCAACATCACAAATCACCATTCTCAGCCCGTGGAGCAATCCGGTCCGTGTCGGACAAGCCTTCATCATTCTTTCTTCATTGCTCCTTCCCACACATGAACTGCCTCTTAGAAGAGAGAGAGGGAGGAGAGAGAAATACTAGAATCAGAGATTTCCAAAGAGGGCATCATTGCACGAGCGAAGGGCGGCGATAGAGTCTGCATACAGAGGGAAATGAGGGGCAATGATGATTGGGGGGGGTTGTGTGCAGGCTGTAGATTGATCATCCATCATCCAAGCGAAAAAATCGGGTGCAGTTTCTCCATGCTTCCTCCACGATTTTCTTCCCATGAAATGCATGAAATTTTCATGCTACATTAAAATTTTGGCTCCCAAGGGTCACTTGCCCATTTTGCCAAACTTTGGTCCACCTTTTCAAATCTTGACCGGTTTCTTGGCCATTTCCCCGTCCGGACTCGGAATCGATCTCTGAAAAATCTTGGGCGTCCGGCTTAGCATCCCGCATTGGCCAGTAGCTCGTGCCAACCCGCACGACTGTCTGAAAAATTATGAAAAATCAACAAGTGTCGCTCGGGCGCCTTTAAAGCACTTTGGCGCTTAAAATCGTCCTAGATTGAGCCGCCGCCTTTGACGGTGAATATTTTTCCCTTGATATTCATAATTTTTAGCTATTTTTAAGCACTTCCCGTCACCTAAATTCCGCTCTCATTGGCGACCACGGGATAGGGCGACTCAGCCCGTCGAATCCACGAACATATCTGCACATAAACAACCAAAGAAGCATCAAACTGATACAAAACAAATATATAATAAAACTCAGCACAATGCTCCCCCTACCCCTGGCAGAACCAAGGCATGACATCCACAAGGAGTAGGCCTAGCATCATTTAATAGAAGATCCGAAGCGAATCACTAACCAGCTGCTCCAACACAGCCAAACGAAAAAGAACTGCCAAAGAGGTTGCCCTAAGTGGTAGTCTGAACTACTTACCAACTAAAGACAACACAACTAGGAGCTCCTACAAGGCGAGGACTCCTATAGCCTGATCAAAGGATATTTTCTTTCAGTATATCTCTTCTTTGAGGGTTTTTATTGGATGAACATACTTGGGCATGTAAAAAGGAGGGAGTTGAGCGTAGTGACCCAAGGAGAACAGGGCATCGGTCTCAGGACCTGTCTCGGCACCCAAGAACCTACCAAGCCCTCGCAAGGCGACACTTAATCCTTTTCTAACGCTCACTTTTATTTTCGCTCCAACCTTCCTTGTTGTGATATTATGTTTCCAGCAAGAAGCCACCCCTAGGAAGACAAGGTATCGGCCCCGGGTCTGACTCGGCCCCAGGAACCTACCAGGCCTTCGCAAGGCAATGATCAACTGCTTATATATTTTCATTTCTTTTCTTTTCATTGATAGGGGTTAGAACCCCTTTTTACACACCTTCGCATTTATATTCATCTTTTAGGATATTCAGGATTTCTTGACATCATTATGATTATCTTCTAGCAGGCTTCTCTAACTGCCTCACTACTAATAGGAACTCCTAGAACGGCTGCCTAGCAGGTTAGCAGGATAGGGCCACTAGGACTTCCTTCTAAAACAGGTCTTTCAATGCCTAACAATGTCTTTACAGGAGGCAATGACTGCTCCGACCTCCCTCAAATATACTTAGCCTAAACCTGGGACTTCATGCCTTGGTTGCCGGTCCCCAACAAAAGAGATCCCCTGGACAAGTACAAATACACATATAACAGGAAAGAAAGGTACTCGTAAAGGAGAAATATCACCTGGATTGGCTGCAAGAAGCTTCCATCGCAGCAAAGGCTCCCCCAGGCTCCACAAAATTCCACGAACCACGAAACCTGTCCAGCACAACACTTAAAACAAAAACCCGATTAAACGCACCCGCACTAGACAGGGAAATGGCCCTCTTGGCCTAATGAAATCAAACACTTTACTACAAAACTGCATCGGCCCTCTTGGCCTAATGAAATAAAACAATACTATGCATAACATCCTCCTGGAAACAACCATGATAGACATCAAAGCATACTATTCCCAGGGGAACAGGGCTTGTAGCCCTAAACTAGGTGCAGTAGATTATGACCTATCCCTCCTGCGTATATCGCAAGAGGTGTTCACATCACATGTCGTCGAATCAGTCTATGGGTCCGAGATAATAAAGGCAGATGAGTCTCGCTTACCCTCTGCATCACCCAAATCAACCATCGTCTGCCAAAGAGGGCATGTTCAGAAAGCATACCCCACAAACGACCAGGTCCTGTCTCACCATCAATAGATATATCGGGACAAGGGCCACAATTAAAGAAGAGGTCCTCTTCATACGCAAGATTAGCCAATGAATCGGCAAACTGATTCCAATTCCGTGGAATCAGCTGAAAAGATACTCTATCGAATTCGTCTAGCAGGGCTATGGCAGTGTGATGGTACATACAAAGGATCGGGTTCCGCACCATGTACGTCCCATTGAGTTGATTTAAAACCAACTGAGAATCCCCTTTCACGAACAACTGGCGGATACCACCCTTTTTTGCAATATTCAAACCCATGATCAGGGCTTTGTATTCGGCCATATTATTAGTAAAATTCGCCCCGAGATAAGCAGCTAACTTCATGATAATGCATCGTCGGGGGTCTCGGATGACAACTCCTACACTTCCTTTTTTGCATGCACCCCTGGACGCCCCATCAAAGTACAAGGTGTACGTCCATAAAGGGTTTACATATCTTGCCATCCTGGACTCTACGCGTAATTATGGTAATCGAAATTCAGCATATTCAACGGGTGGACTGTAGGCTCCATCCCTCCATCATCATTGAATTCAACAGGGATGCTCGTCAAAATTTGTAGGCAGTGATGGCAAAAGACCTTGATTTCCCAAATAAATGTCCTGCCTTCTTGCTCAATCACCTTGTATCCTTTGCTCCACCAAATGAGCTTTCCCTGATGATATCTCTGTTCCAAATATGGGTGTTCTAAATAAGGGATCAGACGACCCATCAACCTCTATCACGATTTCCTTGCAGATGTTTGATCGATCTTTCCTAGACCTGCAAGGCAGTCATAGCATTAGTGCAATCAGAAGTAATAAGGTTTAATCTTATTAAGATTAACCTTATTTTTAAATTCTATCCCCTCAAGGTCAGCTAACAAAACTGTGGATTTATTCTTTCCTATTCTAACGATCTTATAGGGCCCATCCCATTTGGGTTCTAGCTTGCCTGGGAATAATTCACGTCGTGCGTCATAATACAGAACAAGCTATCCTTTCTTGAAGGTGTATTTCTTGGCTTTGAGGTCGTGTAGCTTCTTCATTCGGCGCTTCGCTACTTCTTGGTGCAATAAGCTCTGCAACTTAAGCTCATCTAAATGTGCCAGTGTCGTCAAGCGCTCAAAAAGAGCGTCTTCATCGCTCAAAGAATGATTGATGGCAAACCGAATAGTCGGCAGCTCAATCTCTAAAGGCAAGACACACTCCTCCCCATATACTAACTTGAACGGGGTATGGCCAGTGGCTCGTTTGAAAGTCGTATTATAAGCCCACACTGCCACGTATAACTTTTTATCCCAATCCTGTTTCTTTTCCGACACAATTTTGGACAGGATGCCCACAAGCTGCTTGTTGGTACTTTTGACTTACCCATTGGCTTGCGGATTATATGGGGTTGTCTTGTTATGCTTGATGTTCCACAACTCTGTCAAACCTTTGATCACCTTATTCAGGAAATGAGTTCCGCGGTCCGACACTAATTCTTTCGGTGGACCAAACCGGCATATTATCTGCTCTAAAAGGAAACTAGCAGTTTCTTTAGCATCATCTTTCCTTGTTGCACGTGCTTCTGACCACTTTGTGAAGTAGTCAGTTGCTACAATGATGTACCGCTTTTGCGTAGTCGATGACGGAGTAATAGGACCCACAAAGTCGATTCCCCACTTCTCAAATGGAAGTATCGCCATAATAGGGGTGAGTGGTCGTTTCCTATTCTCTCGACTATCATGTCGTTGGCAAATATCGCATCTCTTAACATACGCAAACGCATCCTGGAAGATGGCAGGCCACCAATAACCTGCTCTTAAAGCCTTTTGTGCTGTGAGTCGTCCAGCAAAATGGCCACCGCAAGCGGAATCATGGCACTCCTCCAAAATGAATGGTACCTCGTCAGGCATCACACACCGGCGATAGATGTCATCAACCCCTTGCCGATATAATGTACCTGCGATCAAGGCAAACTTTAACGCTTGCTGCTTAATTTTCCTTTTCTCAGCCTTAGATAGTTCGGATCCCGCCTCCCCCGTTGATAAATAATGCGTTATTGCAGCATACCAGGAGGGAATAGATGCCGTATCTATTTTGAATATCATCTCCATGTCACTACCTTCAGCCACAGATTCTTTTGGCTCCCCAAAGTCCACTAGACATTCCACGATGCCTTGCAACCTTGGTGGCTTACTCTTGATTTCATAATCAAATTCCTGCAAAGTGATCAACCACTTTGCTAGACGATCAGGCGGCTGTAGCTTATTCATCAATAGTCGAAGTCCCTCCGCCTTCGTATAAAGCACGACTTTCTCATAGAGAATGTAATGCCTGAACTTCTTGGTCCCAAAGACCATCGCTAGACACAGCTTCTCCATGTAGGTGTAATTGATTTCGGATACCCCCAGCTTCCGGCTGGCAAAAGCAATTGGGTGGTACCACTTCTCTTCCCAAATTTGGGCTAAACAGCAGCTGATACTATACATGGTGGCTGCTGAAAATATATAGAACACCTCACCTCTTTTAGGTGCTTTTAAAACGGGCGCTCTTGCTAGCTCTTGTTTCACATCCTCGAATGCTACCTTACAAGGGTCACCCCACACAAACGAACAGCTAAAGGACAATAAATTTGTAAGTGGCAACGTTCTTTCTGCTAAGGCGTTAATGAATCTACGGTAGTAACCAACCGAAGACAGAAAGCTATGAACTTCTTTCGGAGTGCGTGGTGGACCCATGGCAACTATAACTTTGACCTTCTCGGGGTCTGTCGCAATTCCTACCGAACTGACCACATGGCCCAGCAATAGCCCATAAGGTACTCCAAAAGCACACTTCCGTGGGTTTAGGGCGATGCAAAATTGTCTACAGCGCTCAAAGCATTTTCTCAAAATGATCAACTGCCTTTCTCTCACGGTGGCGGCCCCTAAGTCATCAATAAACACCCTCAACTCTTCAGGGGATATGTCACCGAATGTCTTATCGGCTGTTCGTTGCCACGAACCAGGCGCATTGCATAAACCAAAGGCCATCACATGGTACGCAAAAGTACCAAATACGGTAATGAAAGTTGTTTTCAACTTGTCCTCTTCTGCAATTGCCATTTGGTTGTATCCTGCAAAGCAATCCATAAACGAATATATCTCCCTACCCGCTAATTGATCCAAAATCTGGTCAATAAATGGTAATGGGTAGTAGTCCTTAACTGTCTGCTTATTCAGCTCCCTAAAGTCTACACATAAACGGATCTGATTATTCTTCTTCTTTCTAATCACAACTGGCGAACACCATTCCGTGTGTTGCACAGGAAAAATCAAACCCGCTTTTCGAAGCTTCTGTAACTCTTCAAACAGCCCGTCCCTCAATTCGAAAGGCATACGCCTTACTTTCTGCCGTATAGGACGACTGCCCTCTTTCAACGGAATTGTATGAACAGCAAGGCTAGGAGGGATGCCTCTCAACTCATCATAACTCCAGGCAAAAATATCACGGAATTCCTGGATCAAGGCCACGTAGTCCTCCCTTTCTACTGTGCTGAGCATAGAGCCTAATTTGATTGGCCGCGAATCACCAAGCGTACCAAGGTCTAGCTCGATAACATCTGCATCTCTTATACGCTCTTGGCCCTCTATCGGCTCGTTCAAAGTGATCTGATAGATGTCCTCCGTGGTGGATCCCTCTTTGGACTCATCACTCGATGATGTCTCACTAGCAGATAAATCTTCTAATGTCTCCAATTCTGTAGAAGATAGAGGAGCTCTCTCACTCTGCGGGGACTCAGGATAAGCATCAACCACCACACGCTGGGCACCTCTGCCGAATATCAATCGACCGGCGGGTATATCCACTTGGCAATCCGCTTGCAAGATCCAAGGTCGTCCAAGTAATACTTGGTAACTTGGCCGCCCTGCAAAACGAATCACCCTAAAGTCCAACATGCATTCTACATTTGCAACAGTGACATGGACCTTAGTAATGCAGCCTTCCGGCTGTCTCAAACTGTCATCTGCCATTCTGAGAATTGTGGAGGTATCTTTCTGAATCGCAAGACCCAACCTTTCCATCAGTTCAGAACTCATAATGTTAACAGATGATCCCGTGTCGACAATGGCATAATCTACTAATATCCCATCGACATAGGCTGCAACCCTTGGGCAATGCTTCTCAGCATGCTCGAACCAGTCATCACCAACTCGCGCAATACCCAAAGGTTCTACGATATACCCGGTACGTAGGATCTTTCTAAATTCCTTGCGTACTCCTAGGGAAAGCTTAATAAGCTGCAAAAGGTTCACATCCGGCTTGACTTCGCAAAGAGAGCTCGCCAAATCGAATTCATGATAGTTCGATAGAGCTCGCTTTTCACGCCAAACCATCCGCTCTTTAGGTCGCTGAACTGGCTTTATTGCCTCTTTCTTAACTTTCACCTTCTTCTTTGGTGCTTCCTTATCGGCTTTACTCTCTACGGGCTTCAAAGGTCCCCCTTCTAGGGCAGGATCCAAAACTTGCGTTCCTTTGTCGCCTTGTTTAGGGTTTCCGTCGACAGGCTTATCCATTTCGGCTTCTCTACCCTTTTTACCTCTTGTAAGGACAGCTCGTAGATTAGAGGTTTTAGCATCATTAACGCGTACAGCCTCAATCAAACTAACCCCACTACCACTTGGTAGCTCCTCCACTGTAGTCTTTGGTCGTTGAAGTATTTGTTTAGGCCCATTTTCTGGCTGGGAATCATTTCCTTGGGCACGATGATTAACAGGCCCTGGTTGCCGACTACCACGCTGGAGAGAACTAATCTTACTCCAGCAAGTAGCTGCTAAATGGCCAGATTTTCCACAAATGTCACACTTAACATTTGGGCAATTTCTTGGATAGTGCTGCCCGCCACACCATTTACAACTAAACCTCGACGGTGCACCCTCCTCTGGGTATCTACTTCCTATCAACTTTTGTTGTTTTTTAAGGAAGTTGACATCAACGGCTATTTGTCGATACTGCTCCGTAATCATGTCGGTATAATGCTTCATCATGTCCTTAACCTCGCCAAGAACATTGGAAGAACTCGACTCATAGCCTTGGTCATTACCATGTCGCTCCATCGGCCTAACAATTCGATTAGGCAGAGGTTGTTGAGTCACAGGCATGGTATTAGGATTGACCGCCTGGCCTCCACCATTTGGAGCCATTTGACTACCCGTCGGCATCGACATGCTAGGGGGAGCTGGTAATAAAGGGACACTCTGTATCATGTTCCCTCTCCCATTAGGGTTAGCCATCGCTATCCCTTGGCCACTACTGCCATTGGCTATTGCCATATTGTTTCCCAATACTAAACCCATGTTCGAATTGCCTCTAGAAGCATAGGCGGCTTGTAGTCGGGATTCCACCTCTTGTGCTCGTGTAATGGCAGTATCTATATCCCCCAAGGGAACACTACTCAACTGCAATTGGATATTAAAGTCCAAACCATGTAGGAAATATTGCAATTGGGCAGCTGCGGGGATAGGAATAGAGGTGTCCAACTTACGGAAGACCTCTTTTATCTTCTTTGCATAAGCACGAATATCCTCGTGTGGATCTTGGCGGGTCACGTTGAGTACACGCAACCAATACTGCCCACCCCTTTCAGGGGCAAACTCCCTTCGAAAAGCTCCATAAAATGCATCAATGTTCAATATGGTTCCGGCTTCTAAACCATGATACCATATAGCAGCTCTTCCGTTGAGAGTCATGTTGAAGAACATCATTACATGCCCTTCTTCTTGAATGCGACAGTTAAACATCAGCTTTTGAAACTCCCTAATGTGGAGTTCCGCATCTTCCTCAACTAGCCCATTAAAAATGGGTAGCGGGTAACCTAGAGCCGGCAAATCCGTCGTTCCTGCTGGAATTGCAATAGGCTGCGCCATGACGCGGATTGGATTTGCACTAGGAATAAAGACCGGTGGGGTTACACCTCCCGTACTTGACGTGGATTGGCTTATAGAAGGAAGGGGAGCACTAGAGCTTCCACCTTCTCCTAACTTGTTGCTTGTGGTCCTAAGACCACTAGATCCACTCCCTCGTAAGGGTTTAGCACCGCTACGCTTAGGGGAATATCTCCTAAAAATTTCAGCACGTCGCCTAGCTCTTTCGTCTCTTTCTTGCTTTTGGATTTCTGCTAGACGATGCTTATCAATAAATAACGGATCAATCTCAGTATCCTTTGGCATAAACTGCTAGTTGGTCCCTAAACAACCAGGATTCGAGAACCGCCACTTTTAAGCGGCTCCCGGCAGACGCACCACTGATGGACCTAAAAACGGGCCGGCACTGGCTCATGCACTAGCCGGACCTCGTCACTATGCACAAGACAACCCCTCGGCCTCGCGGCCAGGAGCGTCTATCAAAATCTCTGCCTTCCTACACATTGCGTTTGTAATACGTTGTAGTCCAACTGATCCTAACCCAATATTACTCCTCAGAGGGAGTCCCTTTCACATAGCCAAAAGGCTCGAATCACATACACACATGGGGTTCCTCCTACGGCTGAATGCCGTCAACCCTCTGCGACTCTCCTACACCTTGGGGATTGGCCCCTCGATGCGTCGCTCCACATTTAGACATTTCGCACAAACGTCGCTCAAGGTACCAAATAAGCGTATCCAGGAATGTACCATTGTCCTTACTTGATTTCCCCTTTTTGATCCCGCGACTAGCCTACAGCATAGGAACCTCACGCTCTCAACGGTGGGTCACAGGCCTACTGAAAACAATTGCTATGCATATCCAGGAGCTGACTCTGATACTTTTAATTTCCTCTAAATGATCATGCAAAGAGGTGGATGCCTAGTGCTCAAACATTTTAAAAACCAGCAGCGTGCAAGTGCAAAACATCTCTTTCATGCTTTTCTTTCTAACCGCTTTGTGCTTCGCTGCAACACCTAGCACCGAAGTGATCTTCGTGCTACTAGGTTTTAATTTTTATCATTATTATTCCGTCCTAGATGCGATGCATATAAAAGCAGCAAATTATTCCTCATGCTCAGCGGCATTTAACCATTTTTTCCACAACTCTACCCTTCCCCGTTGATAGTGCATTATTGCATTCATTTCTTTGAGGGTTTCCTTGTCATTTTATGTGGAGAAAGGAAGGAAACACGCACCAAAACATATAAACAAGGCTGAACTGAAGCATAACTTCATGCCCCAGCCTTGCTATACATCAACAAACATAAATCCTATTTTTCTATATTTTTCGTAGCCCCAAATGTATTTTTCCCCTATTTTTCATGGTTTTTTTATCATTTTCCCGCCATTTTCTTCATTTTCTTGTATTTTTTAAATTGCTGAAAATGAAAACCAGTTTGTGGGCTGTGGCCCTTAGTTCATTTGCAACAAAATTGAAAGATTAGTTGATGTGTATCGACGATTTTCCCCATTTACATGCCCAACACCCTTGTTTTTCCCCATTTTTCATGCGTTTTCGGGTTTCTTGACATTATTTCGAGCCATGAAATGTATGTTTTTCATAATTTCTGGTTATAAACAGTAAGAACTCAGAAGAATCAGCAACATAATCAAATCTTAGTCCACATGAACGGCATTCCATCAATCAAAAGCATAAAACACTAAATTTTCTTTGTAATTTTTTAGTTTACCGCTTAAACGCGTGTTTCGGGTTTTTTTTCCATGGCTGTAGATTTGAAAAAACAGCAGCACTCCATGTCCAGCAACATCACAAATCACCATTCTCAGCCCATGGAGCAATCCGGTCCGTGTCGGACAAGCCTTCATCATTCTTTCTTCATTGCTCCTTCCCACACATGAACTGCCTCTTAGAAGAGAGAGAGGGAGGAGAGAGAAAGACTAGAATCAGAGATTTCCAAAGAGGGCATCATTGCGCGAGCGAAGGGCGGCGATAGAGTCTGCATACAGAGGGAAATGAGGGGCAATGATGATTGGGGGGGGTTGTGTGCAGGCTGTAGATTGATCATCCATCATCCAAGCGAAAAAATCGGGCGCAGTTTCTCCATGCTTCCTCCACGATTTTCTTCCCATGAAATGCATGAAACTTTCATGCTACATTAAAATTTTGGCTCCCAAGGGTCACTTGCCCATTTTGCCAAACTTTGGTCCACCTTTTCAAATCTTGACCGGTTTCTTGGCCATTTCCCCGTCCGGACTCGGAATCGATCTCTGAAAAATCCTGGGCGTCCGGCTTAGCATCCCGCATTGGCCAGTAGCTCGTGCCAACCCGCACGACTGTCTGAAAAATTATGAAAAATCAACAAGTGTCGCTCGGGCGCCTTTAAAGCACTTTGGCGCTTAAAATCGTCCTAGATCGAGCCGCCGCCTTTGACGGTGAATATTTTTCCCTTGATATTCATAATTTTTAGCTATTTTTAAGCACTTCCCGTCACCTAAATTCCGCTCTCACCTTTGCCACAGAATGGGGCGTGTTCGCCTACATTGTCATGCCTTTTGGGCTAATGAACGCACCTACAACTTTCCAACGCCTAATGTGCACTATCTTTAAGGACATGCTTAGGCGCGAACTGGAAGTGTTCGTAGACGACCTATGTTTATACTCTAGTTGGGCCGAACACTTGGAGAAATTGAGAACTATCTTTGAAAGGTGTAGGCTGTACCACCTCTCATTGAACCCCTTAAAGTGCCAGTTCTGGGTAAAACACAGATGCATCTTAGGGCACATAGTGTCAAGGAATGGCATTGCTACTGACTTTTCCAAAGTCAGAGTCATTGTTGACTTACCACCACCCGATAACTACAAGGGAGTTCAGTGGTTCTTGGGACACACTGGATATTGTCGACGATTTGTACTAAATTATGCACTAATAGCTAGACCATTTTACAAGCTATTGATAGTGTTTGAGTTGATGGAGGAATGCCAGCGTGCATATGAGGAGTTGAAAAAGGCTCTTACGACTGCACAAATCTTATGAGCCCCAGACTGGAATGTAACATTCCATGTACACATAGACGCCTCTAAGTTCACTATTGGAGCCGTGCTATGCCAGCCTGGTGAACATAGCTTGGATTACCCGGTGAGTTTTGCCAGCACGTAGCTCACAGAGACCGAGATGAACTATTCCACCACAAAAAGGGAGGGGTTGGCCATGGTATTTGCAGTAAAGAAATTTAGGCATTACCTGTTGGCCACTCCCTTTGTCTTCTTTGTTGACCATCAAGCCTTGCTGTTTCTTGTGAACAAGCCTTGCGCTATGGGGTAAATAGCTAGATGGTTACTCCTCTTATGGGAGTTTGACTTCTCTGTGGTTGTACGCAAAGGAAAGCAGCATTACATGGTTGACCACTTGTTCGGCATACCCACAGGAGAAGCCGCTAGACAAGGTGTGCCTGACGATTTGCTGGATGCCCATCTCTTTAACCTGTCTAGTGAGAGAGAATTATTTAAAGCTGATCGGACGCCGTATTGGGCCGATGACATAGTGCAAGTGCTAGAAAATGGACTACCAGAGCGACCCATTGAGAAGGCCAGGCTGAAGAGACTTATCTTGAAAATTCAACCATACCAACTGATAGTTGGCCAACTCTACAGGTTGGGACAAGACGGTTTATTGCGCAAATGCATATGTGAGCACGAGATGCACGACGCATTGAACGAAGCACATGGTGGAATCGCTAGAGGACACTTTAGTGGGGACACAACAGCCTGTAAGGTGCTACAATCCCAACTATGGTGGCCCACCCTCTTCCGTAATGCAGCCAAATTTGTAAAGCATTGCAATGAGTGCCAAAGGACCAAAGTGCCTGTGCGAAAGGACAAGATGGAGTTGACCCTTGTCATAGCCCGACAACCCTTTGAAAAATGGGGCATCAATTTTATTGGACCTATCAATCCTGTAGCACAATATTCCCAAGCTTGCTACATCATAGTGGCGACCGACTATCTAAAGAAATGGGCAGAGGCACGAGCCACGAGAAAGAATGAATCTAGGACCACCGCAAAGTTCTTGTGGGAGCAGGTCATTTCACGGTTTGGCTGTCCAATCGAACTTGTAAGCGACCAAGGCACACACTTCATTAATGAATTGATTTCCCACTTGCTCTCTACTTTCCTAATAATTCATCGGAAGTCCTCCCCCTATTACCCTTAGGCTAATGGACAAGCCGAATCCACAAATAAAATCTTAGTCAACGTGCTTACAAAAGTCGTGTTTGCTTCAAGAAGTGACTGGGACAGCAAGCTAATGGTGGCCTTGTGGGCCTATCGCACAGCTTATAAAACGGCTGTAGGACAGATGCCTTTTAGGCTGACGTACAGAACTGAAGCCATTTTACCCTTAGAGTTCTTCATCCCTAGCTTGAGGCTAGCAGTCCAGGAGCATTGGGAGAGAAGAGAGGCTTGGACTAACCGCTTGGTGGAGCTAGAGCGCTTAACGGAGGCCCGACTCATTGCCACTCAGTCTCTGATTTGTGAAAAGGCTCGGCGAAAGATGTGGCTTGACAAGCATGTCAAGCAGCGAGACTTCGAACAAGGGGACCTTGTTCTGCTATACTCGGTAAAAGGACATAAACAGAAGATGAAGTTTCGGGGGCTAGGGCCTTTCAGAGTACGCATGATTGGTAGGACCGGAAATGTCGAGTTGGAGACACTTGACGATGAAGGAATAGGCTTTTTTAATGGCAGCCGCATTAAGAAGTACTATCCTCCTTCCCATCCATTACATGAGCCACCCATGCTAGAACCCCCACTGAACGTCCGCATGGCTACTGCAACTGACCTTACAGATCAAGACGAAGAAGCAGTGGCACCGGCGTATCTACGAATCATAGTCGCAGCAGGAGCGGTGTATTCTTTCGAGGCCTTGATTGATGATGGTGCCAACTACAACATCTTGACGCATGACCATTGGACATGCATTGGTCAACCAAATCTATAGCCCACTAACGCTAAACTCACCCCGTTTGGGGGTACCGCTTATTCACTCTTAGGGAAGTGCAAGGTGGTAGTTTCCATCAAGTCTGTAGCCTTCTTCCATGTGTTGCCTGACACTAAAGGAGCCGGTAATGTGTCAGTATTGGGTCGCACTTTCAAGAAGCAAACTGACTGTAATGTGGATTACAACCTAAACCGCATACATCTTGCTATTGGCAATGTGCGTATAGTGATGACCTTCAGTAAGGGCTGTCTTAGTTTCCCCACCATTACGAAGCCATCGGTAGAAACCCCTACGACCACGCTTCAACCCGAGTCTAAACAGAAGGAAACTATTGCCTCGTGCCGGGCTCTCGACCCCAGGCCCAAATCCACCAAGAGCGCTCACAAGGTCGAAGAGTCCAAGTTTCTATGGGTGCCAAAACGGCAAAAACCACATCCAGGTAGACCACCCAAGTGTGATCCTAAACGTCAAAATCATCGACTGTCATGGCCTAAGAGGCAGTCTAAATGATATCAACGTAGACACACAATCACGCCATGTTGGATCCCCAAAGATATTTTGCGAGCACAAGGATACTACGAGGGCAATCCCTGGATTTGGGTGCCAAAAAAGGACTAGCTAAAAAGCTCACCTACAAGCAATCTCACGCTAGTGAGGGAGGCTTGCACAAGTGGTGCCCAGAACATAGTCAGCAAGCCATGGCCAGCTGTGGCTAGTAAGTCTAAGCTCATCTATCGACCAAAGCAAATGCCACAGGCCTTAAAACTACCTAATCTAGAGAACTTAAAAACCACTATGACTGCTCACTCAGAACCTAGCACAACCCCTAGGCCCCCGGAGCTTCCTATAGCACCTCAAAGTGCTTTAGAGTGCAAGGCCCAACCCGTGCCACCGATAAGGGAGTCACCACTATCCAGTCCAGTTACACCACCCCCACCAGCAGGTCTTAAACCTTCATACACGATACGACCTTTCCTCTCCTTGGCTAAGGATCTTGCCGCAACTTTTGGGGATGACTTAATAACCTGCATTAAGATGTTGGATGAAACTTTCACTACATTCGCTAGAAGTTATGAGCAGCTAGACCTAGGTCTTCTTGACAAAATGCTTGCTTCGGATGTTCATGCATTACCATGCACTTGGGAAGAATATGAACTTATGACCACTAAATTCCCCAAAATTGCTGCCGAACTGATAGCAAACGACAAAATCTCAAAGGAACAAGCTGCCCTCAGAAGACTCATCACTTCATATCGTAAGCCTCCTCGTTCTGCTCCTAAACAGGAGTTTCAAGAGCTCACGCAGATGGAAAGCTCACCTTCCACATTCTTGCAGTAGTGGTTCACACTAAGGATCCAATGGGAGAAAAAAGGTTGCCGAATAATGACCAATGCTGAGCAACGCAGGGCAGTTAAAACCATCAAATTATGTGGCACCTATCTCCTTTAGGGTCTTGGCCATCACCCGCAATCAGCATTTGGATGACCATGTGCTCGCCCACCCCTACATTGACCAATTCCTCACCGCAGAGGAATTACATGTTCCTAGTCGCCTCAATACTGGAGATCTCTTCCACGATGACTTAACCTACATTTCCCAAGTCTCCATCCAACCATCTACTCTTGATTGTCATGCCCAACTTGAATACAATCCAAGCTTCTATGATTGGTTATTGGCCAAGTAAGTCAACCCATGCGAAACAATGTTTACCTCGTCCTTCCTGTGCTAATCCTAGGAAGGATTCCTTGAAAGATCCCCGACGGAAGGGGGAGCAATGTGAGCAAAAGCAGAGCAAAAATGAAAGTTATGCTATCTAGCTAGCAGATTGTTATAATTAAGTAAATTTCTATGGAAGAATACTGCAAAGGAAAACAATAGCAATGGTCAAGCCTCTAAGCAAGTATACCCATTTTGGACACATACATTTTTCTCTCAAACTGAGTTTTGATTAGAAATAAGCCGATTGTTTAGCATTAATGTTGGCATGGTGTGTTGATAGGTCACCACCATGGCAGGACAAGACAAAGGGGGCAAACTCCCATTCTCTGAAGAAGAGATGACCAAATTCGGCATCAGCATCAAGACACGAGGATTCAGTCAATTCACTTTCAAGCACACACTGAATCTGGACGAGGCCATCTTGGAGGAACCTGCGATCAAAGACTTGGTGGATAGATGCTACCTCCACAAGTATGTAGAAAAGGTGGGGCAGGCCGTGGATTACGGCATGTGTGCGGATTTCCTGAGGAACTTTGACAAGGGCAGGAACTGTGGCACTGTCACAGTAAGGACAGGGGAGCAGGAAAGAAGAATGGAAGTGCCCCTCAATGCAACAATCATAGAAAAGGTCTTGGGGCTCGTGCCCAAGAAAGAGAGACTGCAGAGTCGGGATGTTTACACCATGCTGGGGGTAAAGAAAGAAGCGGTGCACACCGTGGATGGAATCAGCTTGGCTGACATCCCAGACCCAACAGTGAAATTACAAGCGAAGATGATCCATATCCTCTTCTCGAGCCAATGGTACAATGCATTGATGAACACGATCGGGGTCCCGCTGTTGGAAAGCATCGCAGCAGGAGTCCTTGAAGAGATAGACTGGAATGGGTTCGTATAGAAAACCATTCAAAGTTCAGCTGCCCTCCTCACTCTGGTGGAAGCACCAGCAGCAGGAGGAGAATCCCCTGCCTCAACCGCGCGCTCCGCAAGGAAGAAACCTGCGTCAAAGGTAGCTATAATCAGATACGGTGGTATCCTGACAGCCATCATAGATGAAGCAATAAAGGATACGGGCGTCATGGAGGAGCAAGCTATGCATCAAAGCCCACTTCACCACGAAGGAGGGGAATCAAGCGAAAGAACAATAAGTGACCAGGGAGAGCAGAAGGTGCCGCCTACACGAGCAAGCAAACCCGAAAAACAAAACAAAAGTGACAGGAGACAGAAGGAGAAGAAATAGAAATTAAGTAAGGAAGAATGGGCTGACATCAAAAGGGCTCAAAGAGAGTCTCGAAGGGCTGAGGAAGAAAGGAGGAGGAAAGAGGAGGAGGAGCTTGCAAGGATAAGAGAGGAGTCGAAGAAGGCAGAAGAGGAGAGGAAAAGAAGGGCGGGAGAAGAAGCCAAAGAGTAGCGACGACTGAAGGAACTGGCCAAATTGGCAGAAGCTACCCAAAGATCTATGGAAGAGACCCATGGGGGTGGAGAACTCGAACCCGTAAGCCCCCGCCATAAAGCCGAAGCTAGTGCAAGTATGGAAGAAGCTCCAGTGGCCGTAGGCAAGGGAAAGTCCCTGCTACATCCACTTCCTTCCTCCTTTGTGTTGATAATGGCTGAAACCACGACTGCAACCACCGCACAACCCACACCTCCCCTTGACACAGCACAGCCCATGACCATGGTGCGGATGCTAGTGAGTAAGGTGGCTGAAATCGTGCCTGAAACCATATTGAAAAGGCCCACCACTGCAGATGGAGAGTCACGGCAAGACCCTAAATGACAAAGGTTAGAGGCATTGACCACCACGCCCCATACTCCCATGCCTGCTGACATTGACTATGACGCATATGTGGCCGAGCCACTGACACAACTAGACAAGGCAAAAGAAGAGAAGAAAGTGGCCTTGCTGGAGCTAGAGAAAGAAAAATAGATGTCAGCGGCCCTCAGGCTAGAGGTCTCAAGGCAGGAAGCCGACAGACGGAGATAAATAAAGGCCGTGTAGGACCAGCTAGCAGAAAAAACGAAGGAAGCCCAAAACAATGAAAGCTGCCTTAGACAAAGGCTGGAGGAAGAGGAGTAGAGCCTGGTGGCAGAACAAAGGAGCCTAAAGCTACTGATGCAGCAATACAGTGATCTACAACAAAGGGTCGCTCAAGTGGAAATGCTCTACCAAGGGGTTAAGGAAGGTGAAGCCACTGTTCCTCAAGAACATGCCATGGAACCCCAGTCATAGCGGGAGCTAGAAGAATAGAACAGGTTAATAAGTGAAATCAAATTCTGAAGAGTGAAGGGCCAGGAGTCTCAGTAGCTAAAGCAAAACGACTACAGGATGAAGTGCAAAGATTGCAAGATGCGCTGGAGACCTCCCAGGAAGACGTAGAAGCCCTCATGGCCATGGCTTTCAATCAAAAAAGGCTATTCCCTTGCTGAAATCCAAAGCCAAGAGCAGCTGGTGCAGGAAAAATCAGAAATCCTGGCCGAGGTGCACCAAAGGCTCAGCATTGTCGATCAAGCCAAAGGGATTGCTGAAGAACAGCTAGCTCAGAAATTAAGAGAAAGAAACCAGTTATGGTTTTTATGAAATGAGCAGCAACATGTAGTAACCACTCTGGCGAGCTAAATGGAGGAAGAAAGGAAAAGGATGGAGGAGAGAGCCATGGAATGGGAAGGGAAAAATTTTGACAAGGTAAGGGACTTAACCGAACGCTTGGCGGTGGTAGAATGTGAAAGAATGCTTGCAGAAGCTAGGGTTGGGGCTGCAAAAATAACTACTAAGACCCAGCGGGGACGGCAAGCCTTCCTCAACACTGTGCTCCATGCGACGCAAGCTGAGGGCGATGATCCAGTGGAAAAGGCGAAAAGAAAGTTGGAGCTAACCACTCGAGCTCTAAGATACGGTCTTCAAGAGCGGGAGCTTCCAACAAGTACAGGAATCACTAAAGAGCAACAATTCTACTACCTACGCTGTACGTGCCTTTCCAGTGCTGAGCTCAAGGAGTTAGTTTTCAGGAGCAGGAGCAACCACCACCACCACCGCTAGTCATTCCCCCTGTGGTTAAGTGAAATGTCTAAGAGGGTCCGGATTTCAAGCAAGATGATGACGAAGAGCCACAAAGGATGTCGAGTCCGCCTCAACTCGATATCCCATAGGAGGAACCTGCAGATGCCGATCTACCTGAGCATATAGTTGCAACAAGGAGAAGGAGACAAGAGTTAGTTGAGGAGGCCCAAGGCCGAGCATGCACACTTCCACGACAACTCCATGAGGAGCCCATGCCATTGAGGAATGATACACATCCTATAGACTAGCCCGAGGAGTTGGTCATCTGGCGTCAACAAGAGTTACATAAGAGGCCATTCGAGCTTTCGTTTGCTTTCCCACGCTCTCTGGACCGGGCCCTGCCTCTAGGAGTCGTAGCCAAGATCAAAGATCTGGCTAACAAACTTGCAAACAGATGGATGGAAGAAAGGAGCATGATAATGACTAGGTGGCGACAAGAGCCACAAGAGTACTGGGAAGACAAGGTCAATGTGATTCTCAAAACCGTCCAAGGCTATGAGGCACATCCGAAATGGCG
The DNA here is from genome assembly GCF_053477565.2 of Lygodium microphyllum. NCBI lineage: Eukaryota > Viridiplantae > Streptophyta > Polypodiopsida > Schizaeales > Lygodiaceae > Lygodium > Lygodium microphyllum. Next base: position 47,787,462 of record NC_141164.1, read on the forward strand.
AAGGAGGATTTGGGACACCAATTTTGATGCATGGACCACATTTTGTATTTCAGTCCCCGAGGAGCATAACGATCCCATATACATGCCCCACCCCCATAGGCATGGAGTGGACTATGATAGAGATTTACATGGGGATTATGACTTCCCAAAAATATATAATGTAAATTTTAGGAGCCCTAAGGAGTGCTTAGTGTTTAGGGTAGAAGATAAATCGTTTTCTTGTAGACTTTTCTTCCTGCCCCGATCCAGCATTTTTGACCACTTGTAATTACCTCCGACTTATCAAATTCCTGCTACTCCAGAAACCCGCAGCAGAGTAAGCCCATCTCCCCCCACTCTTCTTTAATATTAACCTAGGAATAGATAGTAGAGCCATGACTAGGTTGATGATGCGGGCTACTCTCCTCCCTGCCTTCTCCCTAGAGCTCTTAGTGTCAAGATTGTGGGAGAGAAGGAAGGAGTCTCACTTGTAGCTTTCTTGCTTGCACAATGGGGGAATACACACATAGGTGGAGGCTGAAAATAGTTTTCCTCTTCTTAGTTGTGTAAGCCAAAAAGAACTCGAGTACAAAGAAATAGGAGAACCCTATATATGGGTCTCAAACCAAACTCAACTAACTAAGGTGGCATACTAACTGAGCCACGAACTAGAGTAGATAAGGATAGCTATCATCTAGCTATTATTTATGGGCGGTGTACCAACCGCATCTGCAATTGACAAGTTGGTGACATAAATGCACAACGGTCACCCTGGCATATCACGAGTGGAGCTCGATATCTCAACACTCCCCCTCGAGCTCAATCCCAATTCCTGCACACCAAGCAGGTCTCTGAACCTGCGCAGCTTCTCTACGCCCAATGCCTTCGTAAATATGTCAAGGTACCTGATCCTCTGTGCTGACATAAACTAGATCAATAAGACCTAGTAAAACCCTCTCCCGCACATAGTGATAATGCACTTCAATGTGCTTTGTTCTAGCATGATAGACTGGGTTATTTGCCAAGTGTATACTACTCATGTTGTCACAATAAATGACAACTGGCCCATCTGTAGGTTGATGCATATCATAAAGTAGCTTATGCAACCAAGCTACCTCACATGCAGCCATTGCTGTGCCCCTGTACTCAGCCTCTATGCTCAACAAGGAAACTGTAGGCTGTTTCTTGCTACTCCAAGTGACTGCAGCACTCCCAAAAGAGAACACATATCCACTGGAAGATCGTCTATCACAGAAATACTACCAGCCCAATCAGCATCAGTGTATCCATGCAACTGTATCTAAACCCCAGTCTCATAAAGTAGTCCATACTGCAATGTGGACTTCACATACCTGAGTATGCATCTAGCCGCATCTAAATGCGGTTTCCTTGGAGCCTGGATAAATTGACTTACCAATCCAACAACATAGCTCAAATTTGGCCTGGTAATAGTCATAAAAATCAAACTTCCTACTATGCGTCTGTACATAGTAGGGTATTCCAGAAGCTCACCTGCATCTGCGCTTAGCTTCACATTCTGCTCCAAAGGAACTGAAATAGGCTTATAGCCTGTCATCCCATATTTGGACAGCATGTCCAATCCATACTGCCTCTGCAAGAGCCATATCCCACTTGGTGATCTAATCACCTCAATGCCCAAGAAATAACGCAGCTCTCCCAAATCCTTCATCTCAAACTTCTGCTTCAATAGCATTTTCACATGAAGGACATCTTCATCACTATCACCTGTCATAATCAAATCATCAACATAAATGACAAGTAGCATAATACCTTTCTCTGTTTTTCTCACATAAAGTGAGAAATATGCCTTGGAAATCTGAAAGCCAATAGTGACAAGATACTGTCCTATCTTGTCAGACCATGCTCTAGGTGCTTGCTTCAAGCCATACAAGGCTTTCTTCAACCTGCAAACAAACGCAAGATGAACAGCATGCACATAACCTGGTGGCTGCTCCATATATGCCTCTTCTTGCAAATCACCATGTAAGAAGGCATTCTTTACATCCATTTGATGTAAAGACCATTCCTTTGATGCAGCCATAGCAATGACTGCTCTTATTGTTGCCATCCTTGTAATCGGACTGAATGTTTCTTCATAATCAATGCCATATGTTTGAGCATACCCCTTGACTACTAATCTTGCCTTGTATCTGTTCACAGAACCATCTGCATTGTGTTTCACCTTATAAACCCACTTACAACCAATTTTATTCTTATCTTTAGGAAAAGGTACCAATTCCCATGTAGCATTTACTTCCAAGGCATCCATTTCTTCATCCATGGCTTTCACCCATTTTTCTTTTCCCATGGCTTGCTCAAAAGAAGTGGGTTATGGTTCCTGTATCACTTTGACTATATAGGCATAATGAATGGCTGTAAATCCATCATATTTCAATCTATCCACATGATACCTAGCTCTAGTAGACCTGCGCAAAGTAGGCTCACTTCCAGGTGCTCTCAAAACATCCCTGGTCTTCCTTACTCCAGGTGTAACAATAGAAGGAATACCCAACTCATCATCAATGCTCTGTTCTGAGCCACTAGATTCACCATCCACATAAGAGTGACCTGCATTCACATCAAACATGGGCTGATCTACCTTCTCTTTTCCTTTTCGTGAAACCTGCATACCACTATCTGCATTGTTTTGAGTAGATTCTCCTGATCTCAATCTGCCTGTCCATGGCGAAGAATGTGAACCACTGCTAGAGGACACTCCAGGTCCACTAATATTTTGTGACTGCTGCTGTGAAATCTGTGCAGCATTCCCATTTTGTGCATCTACATCATCAATCACATTTAGTGGTTTATACCAGCTACTCATCTCATAAAAAATAACATCTTTGCTCACTGTAAACTTACGAGTAGAAGGGTTATAGCATCTATACCCTTTCTGCTCTGCAGAGAGTAGCCAATAAAGATGTACTTCTCAGCTTTTGGATCCAACTTGGATCTCAACTCATCTGGCACATGAACATAGGCAATGCAACCAAAAATTTTCAAATGAGAAATATCTGGTTTCCTACCAGTATACCTCTCCTCTGGAGTCATCCCATGTACTGTTGCAGTGGGAGTCCTGTTCATTATGTAGACTGCTGTAGCAACTGCTTCAACCCAGTAAAAATTTGGCAAGTCTTTTTTGTTGAGCATGGCATGAGATACCTCTCTAATATGCCTGTTTTTCCTTTCTACAATTCCATTTTGTTGTGGGGTATGATTGCATGAATATTGCTGCTTTATGCCATGCTCCTGCAGGAACCTTGCAAACTCATTTGAGAGGTACTCTCCCCCTCCATCTGACCTTAGGCATTTTATTTGCAGGCCTGTTTCTTTTTCAACCATAGCTTTAAGAGTTTTGAAATGCCCAAAAACTTCATTTTTCTTTTTCATAAAATTCACCCAAATTTTTTTGCTATAGTCATCAATAAAAGTGACAAAATAATGACAGCCTCCAAGAGATGCAGCTTTAGTAGTCCACACATTAGAGTGGATTAATTCCAATGGCTTCTTACTCTCTTGAATTTGTTTAGGAAATGTTTTCCTTGCCTGTTTTCCAAATTGACAGGCTTCACATACCTTATGCATTTCTGCAACCTTGAATTTAGGCAATCCTGCAACAATAGTTTGGGCTTGCATTGATTTAAGTCGCTGTACATTAACATGACCAATGCGTTTATGCGAGATATCAATATCTGCAACTACACCGGTCCCATGTGCAAACATTGCTGCACTCAATTCATGCATGTCTGCATCCAATGTAAACATTCTGCCCTTCTTCTTTCCTTTTGCTATCAAGCGAACTTTATTTTTCATATCCTCAACAAAGTATCCATGAGGATTAAATCTGACCTGCAAGCCCTGCTCAACCATTTGACCAACAGAAACCAGATTCTTGGTGATATTCGGGATATGAAATACATCGGACAGGTATTTCTTTTTCCCATCCTGCATAGACAAAGGAAATTTTCCAATCTACACAATAGGATTTGTAGTATCATCACCAGTCTCCACAAATCCTGGTTTTTCCATTTTCCTTGCATCCAGCATCCATTCTGCATGACGTGTCATGTGGTTTGATGCACCTGAGTCAACATACCACACATCATTTCTTTCTTCTACACTTGTCACAGAATTGGTCATGTGCTGCACCATAAACAAATGCTCATTTCTGTCATCACCCTGTCTACTAGAAGATGCATAATTCCCTTGTTGCAATTTTCCATTCATGATGTCATTCTGCTTTTTATAGCAATCTTTAGCCATATGACCCATTTTACCATAGTAGTAGCATTCAACATTGCAATTTTCATATTGGCCTCTTTGCCATCCACCACGACCTCTTTGGCTCCCCCTACCTCTAGAGTTACCACGTCCTCCTCCATAGGACTGGTTTTCTTGAGTTTGCTGCATATTCTGATTTCTACCACGGCCTCCAAATCGGCCTCCTCTACCTTCGCCTCTACCTCTTCCAGCATTTGAGTAGAAAACGACTTCTTTTGAAGTTCCTCCTGAAGAAGATGCACAACCATTTCTTTGCTCCTCACAAATTAAAAGAGCAATCAACTCCTCAAAATCAGAAAATCTTTCACGGACGGAAATGGATGTTCGAAAATGTGCATAATCCTTTCCTAGACCATTCAAGGTCATAGAAACTAAATCATCATCTTCCACTGGCGACCCAATGGAAGCAAGCGCATCTGCAATCTTCTTCACCTTCATGTGGTAGTCATTGATGCTCATATTTTCTCTTCGCACATTGTGCAACTTTTGCTTAAGCTGCATTTCCTGGCTTGCGTATTTATGCTATACATTATCGACAAAGTATCCCATTCCTCCTCTGGCGTACTTGCATCTTGAATATGCACAATCATAGAGTCTGAAATATTGATAGACAGCCAATACATAACTTTTCTGGCTCTCTCATGCCATCCTTTAAATGCCTGCATTTGTTGTTGATTGGGAACATCAGGAAGAACTGGTTCTTCTTCGTTTCCTGCAATGAATTCCCAATATCCTTTTCCCATAAGGAAATTCGTCATTCTAAACTTCCATGCTTGGAAGTTGTTCTTGTCAAGCTTTTCAGTGACAATATGTGAAAGAGAATCAGACGCCATTACAGAACACTGCAAAAAATCCTGTCCCTGCAAAAAACACAGCTTCAGCCTCACATGGGCGAATATGCAAAACTGACGAAAGTGGTATTTGACCACATAGTCACTTCCTAGTGATGATTTTGCATCAACAAGCAACAAGGATGATTCTGTAACTCCCAATGTCTCTGCGCACAGGCATACGATGCAATTTCTATGGTAACTTTTCACTGACCTGTAGAACAATGGTCGCACAGCATAAAACAGGGCCTTTTCTTGAGTGCGTGCAGAAAACTTTCGCCTTCAAAAAAGGCCCCGAAATGGCCTCAAATGAAAAAAATAGAGCAACCAAGGACTAAAGCCCTTACCCACAGCATATATTGCCCTCTTGCTACACCGCGAAGGGTGTCTCAATTTGAGACAATGCACTCTTGCACTTTCCGACTGTGCTACCTGTAGAGACTTGCTCCCAAAATAAAAAAATGAAAGCAACACTGGTCCTCTTACTAGAATACTACAAACTTGGTTTGCTTTCTTGAGCTCCTTACCACGAATAAGGCTCTGATACCATGTCAAGATTGTGGGAGAGAAGAAAGGAGTCTCACTTGTAGCTTTCTTGCTTGCACAATGGGGGAATACACACACAGGTGGAGGCTAAAAACAATTTTTCTCTTCTTAGTTGTGTAAGCCAAAAAGAAATCAAGTACAAAGAAATAGGAGAACCCTATATATGGGTCTCAAACCAAACTCAACTAACTAAGGTGGCATACTAACTGAGCCACGAACTAGAGTAGATAAGGATAGCTATCATCTAGCTATTATTCATGGGCGATGTACCAACCGCATTTGCAACTGACAAGTCGGTGACATAAATGCACAACGGTCACCCTGGCATATCAGAGTGGAGCTCGACATCTCAGCACTTAGAAAATATGAGTGACACCCGCTTTGGAAGGTGTAATCACCCCTTCTTGTCCACCATTCCTCTGAGAGCTAAAGCCGGTATTAAAGAATACCTACAAAGTCGCGCATTTTTATCACAATGCCTGTGACCGCCCCGTGACTAAATAGGTGCCATATACCTTGCCAAATGTACTCTCTCCCATTCTTTAATTTAAAAAAAAAGGCCAGACAAGAGCAAAAATAGCAAAGTTGAAAAATGAATTTACTACTAAACAGGTTGACAGGGAGGACACTTCACATGTGCTTGTAGTCTTCCTTCACTATTATTATGCACCACACTCACTGCATCTAGAGTCCTCTCTAGCCCCTCCCCCACTTCACACTTAGGGCACATCAAGGGCAGGACTTTCATACCTGTCACCCTAAGTTTTGCACCGCACCTCCAATGATGCACGAATTGGGTCCTCAAGAGTGGGACATTACCAAGGGCTTGCCCAAGGTTAGACCCATTTCCCAGTTCCACTGGCACAGGCACCATGCACTACACAGTGAGACAAACACACCCCCTAGAAAGTGCACAACTTTTCTTGTAGGTTATGTTCGTGTTTCCAGAACTGGCTGTTTGACTAAAGAAGATCGTCTAATACATCCTCCAATGGCAAGGGATTTTTCCATCAGTCGGACATAACTCCATTTCCACAACTTTGAAGCTTCACTGCAAAGGTCTAAAGGGCTCCACACACTTTATGTTGCCAAACATCCGTCTCCTGATGGCTGCCATGACTGAACCAGATCAAGCAGAAGAGAACACCGGATGGATCTGCAATTGGCATAGATCTTGGAACCTCATCGTCCAACGATCCCTGCCCAACACCTCAAGATCTACGGATTGCTTATTGATTCCACAGGCCTGAAGACCTTCAACTCAAAACTGAAAACCTTCTACTCAAAGACAAGGATCTCCAACCATAGCCATGGATTTTCAAGGCAAATAGCGTTTGGGGGGTTTTTCCAGAAGAAATCCCTCCAACACCATCCTCCTAAGGGATTGCTTATTGCTTCAAGCGTTTCAGATACTCAAAGGAAAACCGGCTACCTAACGGGGCACCACAATAGTGTGAAAGATGCCGAGGATCTTCATGGAGCCTAAAGCATGCCGGAATCTCTCCTGGTTATCGTCATCAAACCCCATCACTTCTCATTCACAAGCATCAACATCATCTACTCACCCGATCCACCTCGCGACAGCATCATCTATCCCACTACCTCCCACCACCGTGCCATGGGACTGACACTTGGCTAGGAGGAGGGTAATGTTTACCGCAGCACAGAGAAGCGGGAAATGGAAAAAAAGAAAAGAAGGAAAAGGCACCTTAACTAGCAACTAGACCCTGAAAAAAATTAAATGCACAAGCACAACCCTCAAGAAGTCTTAGAGTCGCCCAAGGAGAGTAAAAGAATGAAAAGCGCACCATTAAGTGCGAAAGCACTTCCAAAACCTTGTAAGAGAGCGCCAGGCTCACTTTTGTGCAAATTGTATGCATTAGTTGGGGATAGGATAGACTAGAACGGTGGGAAATGAGAAATGGGCCTAGGCTAATGGCCGGCCATGTAAAAAAGGGGGATGACCGCCCATGAAAAATAGGGCATGTATATAAAGTTGAAAAGTGAATGGGAAGCTCATTCTTGTGTGTGGCCAAAGCTTCTTCTTCTTCTTCTCTTGTTTCTTGCCTTCTTGCTTGTGCTTGAGAGAGGGACTGAGAGAGTGTGAGGGAGTGATTGTGTGAGAGTGAGGGATCTTGGAGAAGAAGCTCTCCATCTTCTCTCTTCATCTTCTCCTCCTCTCTTCTCTTCTCTTGTCTCACACGTGGCTATGGAGGATGAAGCTTATGGGAGAGGGATTGAGGTTGCTTGAGCTTGCCTCAAGGATTGTGGAGCTATCGGTGTGCAAGAAAGAGGAGGATACTTGATCGAGCATCAAGGTAAGCTCACTACACCCATAAGGTAGGCATTGCACGTCGGCTATGTGAGAGGTAGCCATGGCCGCTCGGTTCAAAACACTTGAGCAATGAGTGGTCCGTAGGTCTCGGGGTAGAGCTTGAAGCTCCCTTCCAGAATACAACCCTGATTTCTACAATTAGCTTATGTCAAAGTAGATAGCACCATACGGTGCTTAAATGCCCTTTCCTATCCCATGTCCAATCCTAGGAAGGATTCTCATCATTTCTGGAGAGGGGGGGGGGGGTAAGGTGATTAGGTGACTAAGAAAACATAGGCAAGAAGGAAACAAAAAGACTTAATCAAAGTTAAAAGCAAGAAAGAGTGGGAATGAATAGGCTACTGTTCAAAAATTTCGTGTCTTTAATTCAGCTTGTTAATTTTCTTCATGGAAGCAAAATCAATTTCCTGCTCAACTGAAAAGCCATATGAGGAATACTGATGCTAGATTATGGTAAATGACAAGTACCCACAATGGCATGACAAGATAAAGGTGGAAAACTCCCCTTCACAGAGGAAGAACAAATGAGATATGTCTTAAGCATAGAAACAAGGGGCTTCAGTCAATTCATCTTCAAGCACACGCTAAATCTAGATGAAGCCATCCTTGAAAAGCTATCTGTAAAGAAATTGGTGGACAAATGCGCCCTCTGGAAGTACGTGGAGAAAGTAGGGCAAGCAGTTGACTACAACATGTACGTGGAGAAAGTAGGACAAATGCCACCATCCTAGCCACAAGCGCAACAATAGTAGGAAGGGGGTCCCTAGCCTCAACGGCTAGATCATCGCATAAGAAGCTTGCCTCCAAGTCCTCCATGATCAAATTTGGTGGAGACTTAACGGCTATCATCCAAGAGGCCATAAAAGGAGGAGAAGAAGTTGAGGAGGAGGTAGGAGAGACACCCTAGCAGTCGCCGCGGCTTGATGGAGAGCCATCCAATGAGAGAACCATTTGCGATCGGGGAGGGCATGAAGTGTAGGCTACCCATAAGGAGGCCAAGGCACAAGAGAAAAAGAAGGCCACAAAGCCCCATCAACAAAGGAGAGAGGAAATGATGAAAGAAGAACGAGGGGAGCTAAAAAGAGCTCAAAAAGAATCCAAAAGAGCAAAAGATGAGGCGGAGGAGCTAAGGAGAAAGAAGGATGAAGACATGGTGAAGGCCATGCATAGGTCTGTAGAGGAGACCCACAACCCTATAGAAATGGCCACCTTGAGCCTATGGCACGAAGGCAAACCAAGTGGGAACACTGAAGCATCCCCAGTTGTTGCAGGAAAGGGCAAAGCCCAATTGCATCCCCTCCCTTCGACTCTCACAGCTCAGATCGCCACCAGCACCTCCATAACACTGGAGCCAGTGCCTGCCATGGACACCACTCAGCTCCTCATGTCCATGATGTAGATCCTGGTTATGAAAGTACAAGAGATAGTACCATGGGTAGGAGCCAAAAGTTTGGCTGCAGCAGACGCCAAGTCAAGGCAAGACCCAAAGCGGCAAAGGTTGGAAGCATCCACTACCACAACACCGCCAACAATGCCCTCGGCTGCAGACTATGATGCCTACGTAGCTGAACTCCTAGCCAAGCTAGAGAAGGGTAAGGAAGAGAAGAAGGATGTGGTTATAGAACTAGAGGCAGAAAGAGAAGTTGCCGTGGCTCTAAGGTTGGAGATAACATGACAAGTCACGGAGCATCAGAAAGAAATTTGAAACCTAAAAGAGCAACTCAATGCCAAAGAAAAGGAGGCACAAGAGAATGAAGATCGCCTAAGGCAAAGGCTAGAGGATGAAGCTCAAGACCTAGTAGCAGAGCAGTGGGGCCACAAGTTGCTCATCCAACAATATGCTGAGATCCAGCAATGAATGGCATAGGTGGAAGTGATGTATGTAGAACTACGGGAGAGCTAGCGAGAAGGAGACCAGACATCGGAAGAACAATGCCAAGAATAGGAGGATGCCCTGGTACTCTGGCTGTGGTTGGATGTGGTCAAAAATGGAGGAGCAAGGAAGGCTAGAGAGAGAGCTAGGAGTTGTATTGAAGGAGAAGGAAGAGGCCATAGAAGAAGTGACTAGCAGTTTGCAGGACAACCTGCGAAATTCCCAATAGGAAGTGGAGGGACTAATGGCCATGGCCATGACCGAAAGAAAACTACACCTAACGGAGCTAGAAAGCCACGCCCAAACTACTAAAAAGATCTATAAAAAAGGTTCATAGAGGGCCACAAGTAGTTCTCCATGGGATGATCAAGGTAAAAGAATAGCTGAAGAGCAGCTCAACCACCAGGATAAAGGGAAGACCCAAATGATGGAAGTGTGGGATGAGCAGCAATAGGTGGTAATGATGCTATCTTAGGAGATGGAAAGGGGCAAGGAAGATCTAGAAGAGAAGGCACATTAGTGGGAGAGGTGCAACTTTGAAAGAGTGTGAGGGTTGACAGAGTGCCTGGTAGTGGCGGAGTGCGAGAGGGTGATTGAAGAATCTATAGTTGAGGCCGTTGAAGCATGCTCCAACATATAGAGGCAAGACTTTTTGAGCACTGTGCTTCATGTCACACAAGTTGAAGGCGAGGATTTGGTGGAGAGAATGAAAAGGAAGTTGGAATTGACAACCAAAGCTTTAAGTTATGGCCTACAAGAGGCATAACTAAGGAGTAGCAATGCAACTACTTGCGACAAGCCGTCGGCCTCTTCACCGATGAGCTCAAGGAACTTGGATTTGAGGAACAAGAGTAGCCACATCCACCCTCAGTCCAACCCACAATGGAACAAGACATTGAGGACTTTGATCATGCATTTGAAGAAGAACTTCAAATCATGGAGCCCAATCCGCTCTTGCCTGATCTATCCCTAGAAGAGCCAGAGGGTGCCTAGGTTCATGAGTGCGTTATTGTTGCAAGAAGAAGAAGACAGGAACTTGTGGATCGAGCCCATCAAAGAGCATGAGCACAACCATAGCAGCTTCTTGATGAGCCCATGCCACTATGCAAGGATCACCGTCTCATCAGCTGGCCGTAGGAGCTGACTATCTAGCAACAACAGGAGCTCCAATCCCAACCCTTTGAGTTCTCCTTCCTCTACCCACGAGCCTTGGACCGAGTCTTACCCTTGGAGGCAGTGAAAAGGATCATTCCTTTGGGCAATACTCTAGCGAACTGATGGGTTGAGGAGCAGAGATTTGTAACTACAAAATGGAGGCAGGAACCCACGGACTACTGGCATGATAAGGTCTATCAAGTTCCCAAAACCATCCAAGGTTACGAGGCACATCCAAAGTGGTAGAGGAGGATTTGGGATACCAATTTTGATGTAGGGATGGCCTTTTGTGGCACGCTATAGGAAGAATGGAATGATCCTATCTACATGCCCTACCCTCGTAGACACAGAGTGGATTACGATAGGGGGTGCATGGTAGGTACATCTTCCTAAAGATCTACAATGTCAATGCAACAACTCCTAAGGAATGCATGACCTTTAGAGCAGGGGACTTGCACCCATCCATCAACTTCTCCCTTGAGGATTTCTTTTCCTACCTAGACCCAGCCTTCATAACTTCTTGTAATTTCTCTTCCTGCACGAACCCAGCCTTCATAATTTCCCTTCCTGCCCAGACCCCACTCTTTTTTGACATTAACCTAGGAATAGATAGTTGAGCTATGGCTAGGCTCATGATGAGGGCAACCCTGCTTTCCTCATGCAACATGAGTGATAGCCACTTTACGAGGTGTAATCATCCTTTCTTGTCAACCACACCTCTTAATGCAAAGGCTAGCATCAAGGAATACCTGCAAAACCATGCCTTTTTTGACTAAGTCCCTAAGACCACCTCACGAATCATCCAAGGAAGATCAGGGTAGAGCCTAAGAGCACCCCTTGCATCCAAATGCTGGCTATAATCATCTACAAAAAAAAAGTGAAAACACTGAACCCCCCAAAAAAGCACCTCGAGCGTCACAATCACTGCACCTAGGGTTTCCATACCTAGCCTTGTCCCCCACGACACATGGTTAGGGCACATCAAGGGCATGACATACCTAGCAAGGTAATTTTTGCCCATGGTTTGACCCATCACCCTAAGCCCCCTTGCACCACACCTCCCTTATGCACAAACTAGGTCCTCAAGTGTGGGACACCACCAAAGGCTTGTTGCCCAAGGTTAGACCCATCTCCCAGTTCCACAAGCATGGGCACCACCACACACTCCACGGTAAGGTAGAAAAACCCCTAGGTAGTGCACCTTCTTTTCTTTCCAAATACAAACAAAGACCCCAACAACTAGCTCCAAGGGCCACATCATCCATGCAATACACTCCCCATCTTATGCGACATGTCACCATGCATGCACAACAAAGCAAGGAGCGGATGCAACAACCTTAGTCAAAAAGTGAATGAAGAAGCTCATTTGAAATAGCGTTGGAGAAGGCAGCCATGGAGGGCCAAACGACAAATCTGTCCAACTATATCTTCAATTTCAAATATGGATACACATATCTACCTCTCTCCACACAAGGATTCATCCAACTTTATCTTCAATTTCAAAGGTGTGAAAATATCACAAAGGTAAGAATTGGAATGTGTGCACAAAAGGGAGAAGAGAGCTCAAAATACAATAACAAAATCTTGTTTACTAAGTTGCTTACAAGTACAATTTGGCTACACTCTCACACACTTGATAGTGACCCATAGGCTTTTTATATAGCCTCTACCTAGCTAGGGTTAGGGTTTCCCCTATCCTTCAGGCTATTCACACCCATCTGGCCTCATACACCCTTGCTTATGGCGGGTTCCTATGCCTATCTTCTAACACCCCCCTCAATGCCAGGGTGGCATTGGATTACAAAGCATGTAAGATATCCCCCTTCAAACAAATGGGTTGCCTTTATATATCAGGCTACAAGAGTGTTTATAGGTAGATGGTTTAGAGACTCAAAAAAGTCGATTATTAGATGGATTGGAGACATAGCTGGGCACCAGTTCTTTGGGTACTTTTGGAATGCTGGGGCATTTACTAGTGATATGCCGTGTCTTCTTGCATTTGTTACATTTCATTTTTTTGGGATACCTCTTCCAACAATTGTTTATAATATGCCCTTTTTTCTTACAAAAAGAACATTCAGTGAGAATTGTATGTACCAAAACTTGATCACGGGAAGTTGAAGATGCATGACTGGTGCTGCCTTCTTTGGGGTTCCTCTTTTCTTCATCCAAATAGGATTGGATGGTACTTGCCAAGGTAGGATTTGGAATGTTGGTAAGAGTGGTTACAAGGGTAGGAAACACCTTTTTTCACAGCTTTCAGGAGAATAGCAATAGCATCCTCTTCATGGATTGGAGCTTGTACTGAGGCAAGCTATGCCATGAGACCCTTCATGTGAGAAATGAATTTTCCCAAGTCTTCTCCTAATCGATATTCCAAGATAAATAATTCAATTTTAAGGAAGATTTTAGTATTTTTACTAGCAGCTCCATAGAACATTTCAAGCTCATCCCATTTTTCTTTAGCAGTATTTAGTTGATCAACATGATGAATCAATGACTCATCTAAGTGTAACATGATTATTTCTTGGGCACGTTGGTCATCCTATACATCGACCAGATTTGTAGAGTTTACAGCTCTAGTGCCTTGAATGAGAGGTCAATACCCTCTCTCCATCATCTTGTACTTGATAAGTACCTACCATGGGTGGAAATCTTTGCCACCAAATTTATAAATTTGAGGGTGGACATCAGCATATGTTGTGGCCATTGGGAAGGTCTTACCACTTACTAAGACAAGGGTAGTGTCTAGTCCCTTACAAACTTGCCAATGAATGTGGAAGCAAATCAAGGACACCCTTACAAAAAATTGATATTCAAAATTGCAATGAAGAGAAAGGCTGAAAATCATACATATGTAGTACTTCAAAATATGACTTTGGTGGTCCTTTCTTATGTGCAATCTTCTTTGGAGGTTTAATGGTATTTTTAGGCTTCAATGATGTGAACCTAGACTAGACTTTTGGCTCCTCCTTGTGGTATGGTTTAGTAGATGAACCTTGTGTTGGACAAGGATGGTCTATGATTTCAATGCTTGCTGCTAATGACTTTGAGGAGAGTACAATGACACCCATCTTCCTAATTTCATTGACCAAGATATTTGAAAGAAACCACACATGATATGCATCAAGCAACACAAGTTTAGGATAGGATGGTCTATGTGTTTATAGTTGTACACATAGCCTTACAAAATGAAGCAAACAACTTAATGGTTTTAATTTTCTGATGAAAAACTTAGATTGAGTAAATACTAGTAGCAAAATGATTGAGCAATGTGCTTTAGTGCTTACAAGCACTCATCTCTAGTTTATGCTACTAGAGATGGTAGATGTTGGTCTTGATGAGCTTGCTGATGCCCTACCAAGTGAAAGAACCTTTGAAATGGAGTTCCCAGATTAGTAACTGACTCTGGAAGAGATAACTCACTGATTAAAATCACTGTTAATGACATCATAAGATGAAAAAAACAAGAAAGTCAAGCTTTCAAGCTTGTGGCTATGGTTGCCATGAAACCACAGTTAGGGTTTGACTTTGTGGGAGCAGTAGAAGAAGAGTTTCAAGAAACCCTCATGGGTGGAGATAGCCCACTTGGGGGGCTATCAAAGCTCCATGATCGCCGCCATCATTGTGCTTGCTACACGCCGTGCTGGTGTATGAATTGCTAGACTGTTTAGAACTGCACTGTTGTCAGAAAACCCGCAATGCCGTGCTCCTGGTTGCCCAATGTTGAGCTCTAACTTTCCATGCAGCTGCACCTTGAGGTGAAGAGAAGGTTTTCAAAAGATAGCAGGAGTTGAAATGCCCTCTTATGCATGCAACAAGTCCACCAAGGTTAGGGGGTCCAGAACAGGCTATGGAGGTGAAGAAGATAGGATGAAAAATGGAGTTCTTCTTGTGCACTTAATTGAGATAGAGTTGTGGAAAGCTGAGTAGATTAGAGATGGATCTGATACCATGTGAAAATATCTGGTGCGCAGATCGGTCGCAGAATGCTCATGTAGTGCATCCCGGAAGGTCCCTAAGAACAATGAACTCTACCTTTTTGCACAAAAAACAATGTAAAAGCATGAACGACAAGAGGCAAGAGACCAATTGGGTTCAATCTCCCCCCATGCCTTGTGTGAGCGCTTCACAAAGCATGTATTTTATGTATATTTCCATCTTCATGCTCAATAATAGCCCAATTTACAAAAATATGACAAGCTTTTAGCTTTTGAGTTTGCTTTCTACAAAAATATGAAATAAAGCTAATGGACGGTGCCCATAGAGTCTGGCACGCCCAATCTCAATGTCCAAAATAGAAATAACATATCCGTGCGCATAGGCACATACAAAATAATAATCAATAATCGATGTCTCAATAGACATAACAAAATATAGGCGTGACGCCTATCAAAATATAATCCAAAGGTTGAATACTCGCTAGACTCCAATGCTTTCCTCCGCCACTGCTGCTATCTCTACACATCAACTGAAGCATTCACAATCGTTAGTAAAATAATACAATTAAACCGACAAAAGTGAATACCTAGCAGTCTTCAGCTACATAAATAAATCAACTGGTTAGAAATAAATCCTAACCTTAATTTATTACGAGTGCGCACTCTAAACTCATAAACGTTTATTAATTTAATATGTATTTTGCGGAATCACCCGCTATGGAATCACCCACGTACACACTAAATTAATCAAACGGCCGAAAAGGACAAGCGTCCCCATCAACTTCTCGCACAAAGAATCCTCTTTGTGTATGAGCCCCGGTCATCTAAGTTTACGGAATCCACCGTAAAACCTCACGGAATCCACCGTGGAATATGCCTCCTGGCATCATACCCCCGGGGTGGGATAGCAATTGACCTCAATTGCTATTAGCTCAATGTGGAGCTAACAGAGTGGGGAAAGCATTTAAGTCTCTAGCGTGCATCCATTGTGCTTCCTCTACAGGATGGTTCTTAAATTTAACTAGATATCTAGAATACCTTCGGCCAGTTCTAGTGGTCATGTAGTCAGTGTCTATGATGGCTTCTGGTTCAAGTATTTCAGTCTCTTCCTCTAATAAAGGTGGATTTTCATAAACAGGGTGGATAGGTAATTGGCCTCTAAATGGTCTCAATAAACTAATGTCAAATGTATTGTGATTATTCCAATGAGATGGTAATTCTAACTTGAATGCGTTATCATTAATCTTATGAATGATTCTAAATGGTCCATAAAATCTAGGAGCTAATTTGACAACTGGATGTCTATCTACACTTTGCAGTCTACGCTTTTCTATTCTAAGCCAAACATAATCATCAACTTTGAAATTCATAGCTTGTCTTTTCTTGTTGGCTTGTTTGGTATATGATTGTTGGGCTTTAGCAATCATATCCTTAACCTCATAAAAAATATTGTTATGCATAGTAGCAATATCATCAGCACTCTGAATTCTATTAGACAAAGATGCAACATGTGTAGATAATCTATATCCATAAATGACTTCAAAAGGTGCTTTCGTTGTAGATGTGTGCGGTGTATTGTTGTATGCAAACTGTAATAAATGCAAATGAGTGTCCCATGTTTGAGGTTTGGAGATAGTATATGCACGTAAAAGATCTAGAATGGTGCTGTTTGTGGCTTCTGTTTGTCCATTTGTTTCTGGATGAAATGCAGATGAGAAATCAATCTTTGTGCCTAGATTTGCAAACAGTGTAATCCAAAAATTGTTACAAAATCTAGAATCACGATCTGAAATAATCACTTTTGGCAATCCATGGTTAGTAAAAACAGTTTTCAAAAATAACTGTGCTGCTTGTGATGCTGTTAAAGTTTTCTTACATGCAATGAAATATGCTTGCTTACTAAATCTATCTACAATTGTCCAAATCATGTCATGGTTAGATTTAGTATTTGGTAAACCAGTAATGAAATCCATAGAAATATGTTCCCAAGGTTTAGATGGAATAGACAAAGGCATTAATAATCCATACTGTTTACCATGATGTCTCTTTATTCTTTGACAAATCAAACATTCAGAAACGAAATTAGATACATCTGCATCCATATGCGGCCAATAAAAATCTTCAGTTAACATGCGTAATGTAGATATGATACCTCTATGACCTTGATATGGGGGACAATGAATTTCATTCAAAACAAAAGATTGGAATGGAATAGTAACACACAGTCTCTTTTCATAAAACATAAATCCATCATTATATGACAATGAATCAACAGGAATGAAATTATTTTGAACTAATTTTTGCCAATCAGAATGAAAAGTAATATCCTGGTGATATGTATCTTTCATAGCAATCAAAGAATCAAAAGATATGATAGAAATATTATGAATTGCATGTCTTCTACTCAATGCATCAGCAACTACATTTTCTTTTCCAGGTTGGTATTGAATGATAGGATGAAAACTTTGAATGAAGGAAGCCCATTTGATATGACGGTCAGAAATTTGGGGTTGGCTAAGTAGATGTCTAATGCTTTGCTGGTCGGTCTTTATCATGAATTCTGAACCCATTAAATAGTGCTTCCACTGTTTTAATGCTTGTACTACTGCTAATAGTTCTTTGTCATAAGTGGAATATTTGAGCTCAGAGGGTTTCAGCTTAGAACTAGAATATGCTATTGGATGATTGTCTTGCATTAGTATGGCTCCTATTCCTGATCCGCTAGCATCGGTCACAACTAGAAAGAATGGTCTATTAAAGTCAGGTAACTGTAGAACAGGGGCATTAGTTAATGCACGTTTTAGTAAGTCAAAGGATTTCTGCTGAGTTTTAGTCCATTGATAAACAATTCCTTTCTTAAGAAGTTTGGTTAGTGGTAAAGCAAGTAATGAAAAATTACGTACAAACTTCCTATAGAAACTAGCAAGACCAAGGAATGAGTGTAATTCATGTACATTTTTAGGAACATGCCAATGCAATATTGCATCAATTTTATTAGGATCAACTTTAATTCCTTCTTTTGATACAATATGACCTAAATATTCTATTTCTGTCTTAAAGAATTCACTCTTTTCAGGATTTGCAAACAATTGATTTTCTTTGAGTAATTGAAAAACTAATGATAAATGCTTATAATGCTCTTTTTTCACTTTGACTAAACACCAAAATATCATCAAAGAAAACAATCACACAATATTAATATTTCAAAAAGATACGGTTCATCATTCTATTGAAAGTAGCAGGTGCATTAGTCAATCCGAATGGCATGACTAAGAATTCGTAATGGCCAAACTGTGTTCTGAATGCAGTCTTAAATATGTCGGATTTATCTAGCCTCACCTGATGATATCCAGACTTAAGGTCAATTTTACTAAATATAGAAGATCCTTGCAATTTGTCCATAAGGTCATCAACTCTAGGTATAGGATACCTATTCTTTACAGTGATCTTATTTAAAGCTCGGTAGTCAATACACATACGATAGGTATTATTCTTTTTCTTGACTAAGAGTACAGGTGCACCGAATGGAGAACTGCTAGGTCGAATTAAGCCTCTATTTAGTAATTCTTCAACTTGACTTTGGATTTCTTTTTGCTCTATTTGATTGTGCCTATATGGTGCTTTGCAAGGTGGTTGTGTGCCAGGGATTAAATCAATCTTATGGTCTTCTGGACGTGAAGGTGGTAAACCTGGTGGTAGGTCTTCTGCAAAACAGTCTTTAAAATATGCAAGAAATTCCTTATGCCTAGGGTGCATATGATTTTCCTTTGCGTGCAATTCATTCACCCAAATGAGATATGATTTAGTATTCTTGCGTAGTGCACGTTTTGCTTGAGTATGCGAAAGCAGTGGAAAAATACTAGATGCATGCATACCATATAATGTAATAGATTTTCCTTGAAAATTAATATTCATTGTGTGCGTGGAATAATCTATATTTGGATTATGCTGGTGTCTCCAAGGCATTCCTAAAATAATGTCACTTGACTGTAATGGGACAACTAAGAAATTTCTTCTTTCAATGTATGAACCAATTTGAATCTCTAAATCTTGTACTTCTTGTGTGCCATTGTAGCTAGTGCCTAAAAATGCAGCTTTTATGCGATAATGCGTAGGTACAGTTTGTAATTTCAATTCCTTTACCAATTTTGCTGAAATAAAGTCATGAGTACTACCGTCATCATGCAAGATAGTTCTTTCCTTTCCATGCACCAAACATTTCATAGTTAATAATGAATGTGGAGTCGGCATACCTGGTAAAGTGTCGGAAGTAGTAGTAGTATCATCCTCATCTTCAGTGAAATCCGGCATATCCTCATGCTCGTCTTCATCCATGGCTCCAAGATAGTTGATATGTGCTGGTGGTTTCTTTGAATGACAATTTGCTACGAGATGCCCTGGCTGGTGACACTTATAGCATACTATTGGCTTGGCTTTGGTTACATTATTTGCAATGGTTGGAAGTCTGGGTACATTTGGATTTACTTGTGGAATAGGCTTAGGATTTGGATTGACAGTGGATGGTAATGCAGGTGGTTTAGCCCAATTCTTGCGGAAAGATGGTGATGAGAATCGACCTAGATTAAACCTTCTAAAATTGGAATTGAAGTGTTTAGATCCATAATTACCATTGGCTTGGAATTGCTATGGTCGTCTGTCTCTTCCGCGTAACTTATCTTCAGTGTCGTGAGCTAAGGAGATGGCGTCTTCAAGGGTAGCATGCTTTAATATGTTCACTTCAGTGTAGTAATGTCCAAGAAGTCCAGACATATACTTCCGCTTATGTGTCGTCTTTGGTACGTCTTCAAGCATGCGTAGCTGTAGGAGTGCATTCCAAAAACGCTCTGTATACTGTGGAATAGGCTCACGATCCCATTGTTGAAGTAAATCCAATTGCTTGATAGCCTTCTCATGAAATTGCGGTGGAAGGAAATTCTGCATGAACTTCTTCTTGAAATCTTCCCAAGTAGCAGGACATTCTATGCTCTTGCGTACTACAGTCCACCAAAGTGATGCTCTGTCTATCAGATGATTAGTAACACACTTGATTTTATCTTTTTCTGGATAAGTTTCCTCATGGAAATAGTCATCAAACTGGCTAATGAATGATAAAACAGTCTTTCCTTCTCGTATGCCATTGAAAGTGCGAAATTTGAAACTTCGTTTACTTATCTTTAATTCCTTGCGAATGGTTTGTGCTTCAAGAGTGGCGTCGATGGTACGGCGAATCAAATCTTCAGCTTGTGGTTCTTCTTTGTCGGTGGATGCTCTTTGTAATTTTGTCAATTGCGCTTGCAATGCTTGCCTAGCCCTTCCCTCTTCTTCCAATTGTAACATGATTAGATCCATCTTTTGTTCCATGGTAGGCTCAGGTAGGTCGTCTTCAGTCATAGGATCATCCATATGTGGGGTCGTCATCCTGTAAAACTCAATAAACCTTTCTCACTCAAAATCAGGTTAGCGGGATGAGCGTAGCTCAAATTTGGGGTTACAAGGCTATGTATTTTTGGGTATTTCTTTCTCAATTTTCAGAAAATCTGCAATATTTCCATCTTTGTTTGCTGAAAGTACTTCAACGAACTTGTAGATAGGTAGAACACCTTGCCACGAACAACTTTCCAGTTCAGAGTTTTTGCATAGGAGCAAGCCTTCTAGGAGTTTTGAGCACTAGTCAGTTCTGACTCCAGTTGACTAGTCTGACTTGCAAAGTTGCAGACTTAGCATACTTACAGAGTTGTAGACTTGCAGAACTTAGGGAACTTGCAGAACTTGATTACTGTCGACTTGCAGAACTTAACTTCAGAGGTGCAGGACCTGAAGTTTGTGGACTTGTTTGCATTGTCTGACTTGAGTAGCTTGGCTTGACTTAAGTGATTAAGCTTTAAAAAGCTTAAGATGATCAGTCGTCAGATTTCGTGGGGGGGGGGGGCGTTTTTTTCGCCGCGCGAAAAAATTGGAGGCCCCTCTTAGACCTCGATGTGAAATTTTGAAGCTTATTAAGCTTCTTAAGCTTTCTCTTAAGCTTATTGAAAGAAGTAATGATAAAGATAATGAAGCTTATCTCTGGTTTTTCAACGACTTGATGAAGGAGATGGATGCGTGGTCCTTCGCCTGCTGCAGAGCCTGGTCCTTCGCGATCTGACAGTAGAAACAGGGGTTCTTGATCGCCAGAAGTCTGCCTGTATCGACGGTTCGCGATGAGATTGACTGTAGAACCTGATCATTCCTGGAGCTCCGCCTTCGATCGAGATTGGTAGCGATTGGAAGCTCTTGATCTCAGCTCCGCTCTGATACCACTGGTGCGCAGATCGGTTGCAGAATGCTCACGTAGTGCATCCCGGAAGGTCCCCAAGAACAATGAACTCTACCTTTTTGCACAAAAAACAATGCAAAAGCATGAACGACAAGAGGCAAGAGACCAATTGGGTTCAATCTCCCCCCATGCCTTGTGTGAGCGCTTCACAAAGCATGTATTTTATGTATATTTCCATCTTCATGCTCAATAATAGCCCAATTTACAAAAATATGACAAGCTTTTAGCTTTTGAGTTTGCTTTCTACAAAAATAGGAAATAAAGCTAATGGACGGTGCCCATAGAGTCTGGCACGCCCAATCTCAATGTCCAAAATAGAAATAACATATCCGTGCGCATAGGCGCATACAAAATAATAATCAATAATCGATGTCTCAATAGACATAACAAAATATAGGCGTGGCGCCTATCAAAATATAATCCAAAGGTTGAATACTCGCTAGACTCCAATGCTTTCCTCCGCCACTGCTGCTATCTCTACACATCAACTGAAGCATTCACAATCGTTAGTAAAATAATACAATTAAACCGACAAAGGTTAGAAATAAATCCTAACCTTAATTTATTACGAGTGCGCACTCTAAACTCATAAACATTTATTAATTTAATATGTATTTTGCGGAATCACCCGCTATGGAATCACCCACGTACACACTAAATTAATCAAACGGCCGAAAAGGACAGGCGTCCCCATCAACTTCTCGCACAAAGGATCCTCTTTGTGTATGAGCCCTGGTCATCTAAGTTTACGGAATCCACCGTAAAACCTCACGGAATCCACCGTGGAATATGCCTCCTGGCATCAATATCAAAGAGACAAGCATTGGAATGTGTGCACAAGAGGGAGAAGAGAGCTCAAAATACAAGAACAAAATTTTGTTTATTAAGTTGCTTACAAGTACAACTTGGGTATACTAACTTACACTTGATAGTGACCCATAGGCTATTTATATAGCCTTTGCCTGGCTAGGATTAGGGTTTCCCCTATCATTCAAGCTATTCACACCCATCTACCCTCATACACCCTTGCTTACGGTGGGTTCCTATGCCTATCTTCTAACAAAAGGCATAAATCCCTCCAACACACCTTCCACCAGGGCTCATATACAAAATCACAAAGGGCCTTTCAGAACCATAAATCCCTCCAACACCAAGGCTCATATCCAACTCAAGGGCCTTCCAGAACCATAAATCCCTCCAACACACCTTCCAACAGGGCTCGTATACAAACTCAAAAAGCCACATGGCTACCCCACCAACACCATCCGGCTCACCACCCAATAGTGCCATGGGACTAGCACTGAACTAGGAGGGGGGTAATATTTACTGCAAAGCGAAGGAAGTGAAAAATGAGACATCAGGAGGAAAAGCACAAGGTGGAAAAAAGGAAAAGGCACCCCACAAGAGAGTGGATCCAGAAGAAATCTAAAAGCATGGGAATAGCCACTAGGAGTACAAGACACAACCATGGAAGCCGCAAGAAGCCAAAAGCAAGAAGGCACACCTTTAAATATAAAGGTGCAGCCAAAACCTCTGTAAAAGAGCGCCAAGCTCCCTCTTATACAATTTGTAAGCATGAACGGGTGTTAGGACTAAGCTAGGAAGAGAGGAGGACAATGGGAAAAAGGGCCTAGGGCATGTAAGAAAAGGGGATAAGGGGATGAACGCCCAAAATGGATTTAGGGTGTTGAATATAAAGTTCAAAAAGTGAATGAGAACTCATTCTTGGCATGTGGCAAAGAGCTTCTTTCTCTTCTTCTCTTCTCTTGTCTCCTTGCTTGTGCTTGAATGAGGTAGTGAAGGAGTGAGTGTGTGAGAGTGAGGGATCGAGGAGAAGAAGCTCCCCATCTCCTCTCTTCATCTTCTTCTCTTCTCTTCTCTTCTCTTCTCTTCTCTTCTCTTCTCTTGTCTCGCATGGCTATGGAGGATGGAGCTTGAGAAGAGGGATTGAGGTTGCTTGAGCTTGCCTCAAGGATGGTGGAGCTATCGGCGTGTAAGAGAGAGGAGGGTAATCAATCAAACATCAAGGTAAGTGTAACGTGTATGCTTGTTCACTTGTGGGACACATCTTAGCAGCCCATCGGGAAGAGAGTCTAGAAAGCGTCACCTGGCACTCACAAGGAATGTCACAAGGTTTGTGATCTAGGTCTTCCCGAGTCTGCCCCGAGTGGAAGTATTTGGCCGTTCCCACTTAGGATCAACCTGAAGTCAGGGTTTCTTTCCTATCAACCAAGTCTCTAGGCAGTAGCTAGCATCACGCTCATGATGAACCACTTTACATAGGAACAACAGAGCCAAAGCGGATTTATACTGCACTTGGTTCATGGAGAATGGGAAACGAGAGGGATGCGAAGCTCAACCTCTCTGCCTATAAGGCATAGTCCCATTCCGCTCCCCTAAAACAACATAAATTAGGATTCTAACTCTACTAACTCTAGGGTCTTCACAGTATCGTTTTCACGTCTTTTGAGAAAAGTTCCCAGCTAACCGGGACCACCCTTCCGTAGGATGGACCCAAGTCACATCCACTGCACTTTCCTCGGTTTGCTTAGTTATCTAATTACCTACCACATTACGTTTGACATGCAAAAGCAGCTTCCTTAATTAATCAATTTAAACACAGGTTCCTTCACGTAACTTAGGCACTGAAACAAAGACAATGTCAAGCAAGTTCCTTTTTCAAATATCTGATCTTTATTCATCATAGTCCCGGAATACATCAAGTATCATGCTCGAAGGCTATCCCAGCAATCAACATGATTGCTGCTCCAAGTTATGCCCGTGGACTAGTACACGGGCCTCGAGATCCCATCTCAAGTCACGTTGGTCTCTTGTGCGGGATCTGGAGGTAAGGAATTTACAGCCACAGCCTCCCCTAGCACCAAGCGTCCTCCTGCTCCAAGCAACACCCACGAAGAGACCTCTCACGGTGGGTTTGGTCCATATACTCGGCATGGCTAACAACCCCCTTGGATAGGGCCATGCAGACAGTCGGAGGTAACTAAACCTGTCTCTCCCTCCAAGCTTTCAACCTGGAGCATTAAGTGTTTCGCCTTGAATTAGTTCCTTGAGCAAAGAAGTTCAAACAGTGTACCTAAGTATACAATTACGATCATTACAATGGTCATTCGTATGACCAACTACTAAGGTGAGATTCCTTCATTCCCGAATACTCCTAGCATTCGATCCTGGATAGCAACTGGGCGAGATTCCAAGGGCTTAGCAAGCTAGGTTGCTTGTTTTCCCTTTATCTTTGGGTTAGGGTTTGTACCCTGTTGACCCTAATTATCCTTACCTTAGGTCTCCTTGTAAAATAGATCATGGACAACCCCGTTGTCCTTGGTTGGTCAAAATGGTTTTGTTTAGAACAGTTCCTACTCCGACTTAAGTATAATCTTCTTAAGCCTTCTTAATAATGCTCACAAGCACTAAGCTTTTACCTATCCCTCTTGAAGTCATCAAGGACTTTGACATGGGACTCATGGATCTCAGTCTGATTTGGTAGATTACAAACCACGTTGAATTTTCCTAACAACTTTAATGCACGCAACGTAATGCCATGCCTTCATTTCAATGCTTACAATTTTGACATAATCCATACGATATTTTATGCCACATATACGATGCCACACATACAAAGGTGCTTTCTATGCATGCAATCTTAACATTATCCTCTCTGTAATTATTTACATGATCTATAACCTTCTTGAATGATCTAACTTTATGTGATCATTGTATGAGTCTAACTGCACTTTAATCTTTTTGCAGTTTATTACATCCATCTTGCGATATGGAGATGCACTTTGTTTCTTCAATGTCCTCTGAAATGCACTTTAAGTAAGAACTTGTGCAAGGAACAATGCACTTTATGTAGGAAATCTTGCAAGACATTTTTGTTAATTTACGATGCAACTATCTAATCAATTCACCTATTATGATGTCATCTTACAACGGAAATTATCTTGCTCGTTACATACATCACAACTAGTTCATACCTAGGAAACTATCAAACACGCAATTAATGTGATGCATGTGAATATGATTTTTTGCCGTGATGATTATAACCTATGATTTAATGATAGAGCAACCTGGGTTTGGAGTGATGCTGTGATTCCCATGGTATTGATGCCTGATGAACTATTTGTGGTTGCAGTACCACCTTGATTCGAACCTCCATCCACACTTGCAGGGTTTCTGACCACCTCTTTGTGGAACTACGCTTCAGGGCCATACTCGAAGACGCGTGTACGAGTGATAGAGTTCTCGCACTCTCCTTTGCAAGATTCTTGCTGCCTTTTCTTGAGTGGAGGAAGAGATAACAAAGGGGAGGGGTGTATTTTTGGCAATGTAGAGGGGTGTGTGACCTCTCTTTAAGGAGGGGAAGAAGAAGCTTCCCTCTTTCTCTCTTCTTCTTCTTCTTCTCTCTCTCCCTCTTCTTCTTCTTCTTCTTCTTCTTCTTCTTCTTCTTCTTCTTCTTATCTCTCTCTCTCTCTCTCTCTCTCTCTCTCTCTCTATCATCACGGGGGGGGGGGGGGGGATTTCGTTGTAGACGATGAGGGAGGGGGGTTTTTTCTGACGACAAGGGGGGGGGGGGCGTGATGATGCAGGCCAGGGAGGGGGCTGCCTCCGACGAGGGGGAGAGAGGGCACTGTCTAGGACGAGGGAGGGGGCTGCCTCCTTATATGGTGGGGGGAGGTGGTAAGGAGGGGGGGGAGACAACCGTTAACGACCGCCACCCCCTTCCACCTGGGGGGACTGCATGCCCCCCTTTTCTTTCTTACTCACACACACTCTCTCTCTTCCCACCATGCACACAGCATGGGGAGAGAGAGGGAGAGTAAAAAAAATTGTTTTAAAATTAAAATATTTTAGGGGGGTTCTCATGGGGGGGGCATGGGGGATATTATAGTAAGCTCACAACACCCCATGAGTAGGGATAGCATGTCAACTATGTGAGAGGTATCCATGGCCGCTTGGCTTGAAACACTTGACCAATAAGCGGTCCATAGGTCTCACAGGTTAAGCTAGAGAGCTCCCTTCACTTTGGAAGGCTGCAGGAGATTTAGTTAGTCAAAATGGCATGACAATGCATGCAAAGATTGCCACTTAGTGGCAAAGGTAGTTTTTAGTCAATCATCCAAATTTTTACCTTGAGAATCCATCCAAATATCTATAAGCTTCCTTTTTTGCTGCTCATTTAATCAGAAGACCAATGTAAGGTAGAGGATAATGATCTCTCTTAGTTGTGGCATTTAGTTTCTTGTGATTGATGAAAACTTGTATTTTTTTTCATTCTTCTTGAGTACCACAATAGTCCTAGTGAATATACTCAATTTTGTATATGAATCTTATTTTTTGTAACTTTTCAATCTGTTTCTTAACATATTGAGCATTGTAAGGATTCATGGAATAGGATCTCTATTTTACAAGCTTAGCATAAAACTTGAAAGGAATTCTATGTGTAAGGAATTGTGGGGGTATACCCTTATGATATAAGTAGTTCCAAGTGAAGACATCTTAGTATTCATTTAGCAAGTCCACAAGCTATGCATCATCCTCTCATTGAGGTCCTCAATTACGTATAGTGGCTTAAGAGATTCCTCAAGCTTTGCAATATTCACCTCCATGACCTTTGTAGGTCTCTCAATGGGATCATTGGATGTGCCTTTGCACTTTTCCTCAAGCAATATGACTATCCATAGTAGTCTTCTTGAACTTTGTGAAGTATTGAGATAAGCCATGCGTTCTCTTCTAACTTTGAAATTTAGACTCACTATCTTTTTTTGTATCAGAGTTAGAACTTGCCATGATGTCCTCCTAAACTTTGTCTTGGTCATTCTTGGCTAGGAGTAACTCAGGGTCTGGACATATATCATTGATCTAATATCCCATTTGTTTGTAGTCAAGAATGTTGATTTTATCAAGCCATTCCAATTCTAAGGTCACTTTAACAATCCCACCATCAATGAGTGGGTATTTAAGTGAAAAAAGTTTCCGAATCTAGATGGATCTACTCAATCATGTGGCTATTAGTTTCATAATCTAGTGAGTGTAACTCAAAATTTTGGTTTTCTCAAATCCTTGGGTCAGTCTTGTGAGTCACTCATTTCCTTAGAATTTATGCTTGATGTTCCATCAATGAGACTAAGAAGTTACTCTAGAAATCTAACAAGACTTGGTGTAGGCTCATCCATCCCCATGTGGGGTTACTCATGGGTTCTTCAAAGATGGTCAGATTAGAGTCTGCGTGATCATTGAAACACAACCTCCACTAGCTAAGGATTTTACATCATGTAGGTTTGTCTATTGGTGTTGGATAGCCCTTGAAGCTGAGGATTGGTAAGTTAGGGACCATCACGATGAATAGGGACACTGAAATGGATTTCATGGGAGGTTTGAGGGCAAGAGTTGTGGTGTCCACTGCATCTAACTAACTCAAGTGTTCATGGGCTAAAAAATACTCCAACTCTTCAATGAATAGTAATTCTAAGGTTGCAAGAATATGAATTTAATCTTGTCATCCTTAGGGGATGGAATATATCTAGCCAAATTTTTGGTGGTTGGAGGGTCATTCAAGTCTCCTTTTAATAGTGCAAAGATAGGATCCAATTCAACACAGGGGATGTTTTTTGAGACTCCATCTCAATATGTATTGCCTCCTTTTGACTAGCAAGGAAGACTAAACCATTACTCCAATTGTCTATGAGATGTGCATTGCATATCCATGGTCAAGTAAGTAATAGATCATAGTCAACTCCTTTCATGACAAAAAGTTAACGTTGAATTGCACCCCTACAATCTCCACTAGCAAATCCTTCAATACTCATACTAGTCTAACTTTGAACACATTACCTATAGTAAAAAAAAAGTGCACTAGTTTAGTTGATGGATTTTTCCATGCTTGAAGTATTGGATTAATCAAGATTTGTGCCTTTTACGTATGCTTTCCTTTGAGTAGAGTTCTAAATGGGATGGTAACTTTATGTGATGCAAGTGCACCCATTATGGATTTAATATTTTCATAGATATATTGCCATTGGCTTGTATCATGGATTAGATAAATCTCCTATTCCATGGTTTACGAGTTGTTTGGTGGCTTAGTTTATGATCTTATGTGGTGGTCATGGCCTTGCTTGGAAAGATGAATTAGGTATGTGAGAGAGGCCGGGGGAGGCTAAGCATCTCATAAACCTACTATTTCTATAGCTCTTTCTACTTTGCCTTCACCCATTCCTTCACTTTTTCAATAGTAGCTACCTACTAAATTAGATCAAGGTATGAGTTATCCTTAGAAATATTTTCCTTTGTGGTCTAAGGTGTCATTATAGCGCTCTCTACACTAGAGATGGGAGAAATTTGTGGTATTGAGGAGTATCTATCACTCTTAAGTTTGAGTTCAACTCTCTTTATCCTTTTCTTGGCACTCTCTTTGCCAATTATCTAGCCATTCGTTATCATAGGGCCTTTGATGCTTACTCCCCCCACCTTGCTTTGTGCATCAGTGATAGCATGCATTGGAATGGGAATACTATCTTCATCATTAATAATTTCTATTTCAAATAGGCTTAAGGATATTGCATGCATTATGGCCTTACTACTACTTACCTTGCATTATGGAGAATCAGAATGCATATGTGTGACTCCGCATCCTCCAGGCATAAACCCTCTTATAAGATAATTCTCTTAGAATTAATTGCAAGAATGGCTCACAAATATAGTTGACATTGTCACATGTATTTAAAGGCTTGATAACACCTTCAACTTAATTGCTCATAGGTATGAACAACTTGATCTAGGTATCTTGGACAATAACATGGTGGAGGATATGTAATCTCCATCCTTCTTGTGGGAGGATTTTGAAGTCATCTAAACCAAGCCCTCCTCAATAGCTAACAAACTAATCACTCAAATCACACAAGAGAAAGCCTCAAAAGGATCCTTTATTACTTCCTTCAAACATAGCTATGTAGGGACAATACCTGAGGATCTCATCAATTTAGACCATTTAGCAAAATCCAAGTCTCTTCCTTGAGTATACCTTCCCATTTAGCCTATGTGAATGTTTTCTTAGATTGTAAAAGTATTACTTTCATCTCTTCTATGCTACGTTTTTTGGAGGATATCATGCAGGATATATATTTCCATAAAAAACATAACGACCTTGAAATGATGAGTTATTATCATCTAGAGTAGCTTGAGCTTTGTTCCTTGGACAAAAAAACTGCCCTCCATCTTTAAAAAAATTGATCCAGGTATCTTGGACAAGAACATGGTGGAGGATATGTAATCTCTATCTTGCATGTGGGAGGATTTTGAACTCATATCAACCAAGCCCTCCTCAATAGCTAAAAAACTAATCACTTCTCAAATCCCACAACACAGCCTTTAAAGGATCTCTTATTACTTCCTTCAAACATAGCTATGCAAGGACAATACCTAATGATCTCATCAACTAGACCATTTAGCAAAATCCAAGTCCCTATTCTTATAACAATGGTGTACCTTATGTGCATAGTGGAAACAAGTGAGATGTTGTTGACTGTGGAAATGATTTGTTTTTTGGGCTAATTTTTGTTATTTTTGTTACTGAATGGTTGTTTTTGATGATTGATTGTTTTAATTCGAAGATTTTTTGAAGTGTTTGGAATGGTTTGAGTTTGTTTGAAGGATTTATGTTGGTTTTTGATGAGGATATGTTGTTCTAAAGGGTTCTGTGATTCTCTCTGTTTGGTTCTGTACTGATTTTCTTCTGTTGTATTTTTGTTTTGGTAGTTGAGATGGTTGAATGGATGTTTTGAGAGATGGTTGAGGTTGTGTTAAAATGTTAATGAAAGATTGAATTGATTTTGGTTTGGTTTTTGTGGTTTTTATGGTTTTTGCCGATCTTCTGTAAGGTTCAGTAGCTTCTATAGTTATGTTCTTCTGTTGTCATGTTTTTCTGTGGTTTGTTTTGTTTGTTTTTGTTGAGTGTTATGTTGGATGTATGGATGTTTTGGGAAGTTTTCTTGTCTTAGAAAAGGATGAATGGAAGCTCTATTCAAGCTAATTGAAGTGAAGAAGTGGTGGCTGATGAAGATTCATAGAAGGTTACAGAAGAACAGTGGTGACAGAAGCCAGATCTCACAAGACACTATGATGTCTCTACTGCCTCAACACACCTTTGGGAGGTGTATCCACAACCTAAGAAGGATTTTTGTGAGTTTTATTGAGTATTGTAGTGAGGTTTTTGATGTACTATTGAGAGTGTACTATGGTGAGAGAGATAATATGTAAGAGAGCTAATTCTATGAAAAACAATGTATCTATCTATGAGAGATTGAGAGAGAAAACTATGAAGACAATGAAGATGAATCATATGTGATTATTTCCATCCAAAGTGGTGTTTCTTTTGTGTTCTCTTTGTTGGTTGATGAATTCTATGAAGAATATGAAGAAAATGATGAATTTTGCTAAAGATAAAACTGTGGGAGATATCTACTATGATGCTATGTGAAGATTTCTTGCTAGTGGTGTTGTTTTCTTTGTTGTGATCACATAAAAGATGAAAGATATGGTTGTTGATGTTACAAGATAGATTTTCTTACAGTAGAAAACCCTTTTCCTTGGTGTCTCTCTTGGAGCTCTAGATGTCAAATCATGACTAGTGCTAAAAAACATCGCACCATAAAGACATTTGAATATGACCCCACTGATATTTCTCCTACATCATTTTGAGTCCTTACCTTGACTCATAAACATGCCATTAGATAATAAAATCATGATACATATTGCTAGTAGAATAGGTTTGGGCTACCTCCTATCAACGTCTCGATCTACATTACACATGTCAGCATGTGGCCATAGGATATGGATCTCATAAAATAGAAAAATAGCATTCAAAGTCACTAAATGAATGAGAAATGCATCATTTTTTAATATCTGACCACTATCCCACCACTACTAGTTGTGTTAAGATCTTTAACATGGTAGGAAAATGGGAAAAATTCATAAAGGAGAGAGTCATCAAGCCATTGTTGTGATGTTTACAAAAGAAGAAGAGGTCCAGTAGGAGCCAAATATTAGAAATCAAGGGGGATCACCACCTATAGTATTGATAGATTTATAACCTTGATGAAGTTGCATGCAAGGCTCCTAGAAGCAAAATAATTGGTTGACAAATGTAGAAAAAACATGTACATGGAGAAGTTTGAAGGAGATGAAGGACACCAATAGGCAATGGCAAGTTGAAATACCAATCCTAGCAACTGTGGTAAAGTGACCCTTCGGCCTGCTAGACAAGCAAGAGAAACAAAGGAAAAGATGGATGTTTATGTAATGCTAGGCATGAGCAAGCAAAAAATATTCACTAGTGATGGTGTGAGCCTAGTGGATATCCCAAATTCAAATGATAATGAAACCAAAGCTTGTCCAAATGCTATTCTCTAGCAGCAAATATAACTCCATAATGAGTAGAATCTAGGTGGGACTAATAGAAAGCATAGCAACATGGACAATTGATGATAGAAATTCCAATGCCACTTTTAGAAAAACCATCCATGACACAACCAAGACATTGAGTGCAAGAATGAAAGGGTGTGAAAGTTCTAAATCCACACTAGCAAATGAGCAAGGAAGCAAAAAGGAAGAAAGCTACAACCAAAGACACTCTCATGGGATTTGGGGAAGTTAAATCCCCAACCGTCTAAAGAAATCATGAGCTTCATCTACATCTAGCTCACCCCTATCTGCAATAATTTTTTCCACAAAGCCATATTGACAAAAGATCTCTTCTAAGAGAAAAGTATACACTTCATTTGTTGTCTTAGTACATAGAGCTCTCCCTTCCACTTGATTAGTCAAGTCTTCACGAGCAAGTACAAGATACCTCATTTTCCAAAGACCTGTAGGCATTGTGACTAAATCCACCACCCACTTAAAATGAAGAGACAATGGATATGTGGGATACAATCCATCCTGATGTCTCATAGATGAATACATTTGACATGCCATACATGTTTCCACAAAGTAAGCAACATCCTTATACATACCCTGCTACCAATATCTTTCTTTGATCCTTGCAAAAGTACCCCAAACAACTCCACATTGGCCAACCCATTATCTTTCATGAAATTCTTGCATAACATTTACTTGTGAAGCTCTGTCACCCAAAACTCGCAATGGCATACCCTGTTTCTTTTTAGCATGTTTCCATAAGTATCCATCTTTTAAGAAAAACCCATAGGCTTTTCTCTTGATCTTCTTAAACTCCTCATCTCACTATTCATCTCTCTTTGTTAATGTACTGAGGTATTGACCAATTCTCAGCCACCCTCCTGCATATTTGTCTTCTAGAAACACTTCTACACAAGATGCAAAACATCTAAAGTGTCTTCTCTTTGTTGTCCAAGCTTCTGGTAATGCTGTAGCAACACCTTGCATTGCCAAATTCACTCATACAACATCATTTTCAGCCACAAGAAAGTCATCTTCTTCCTCCTCATCCATCATCCCATCTTCATTCTCATAGCATGCCCGAGATAACATGTCTGCCACTGGGTTATCTCTTCTTGCAATATGCTGAAATTCAGGGTTCAAAGATTTGATGTATGCAATCCATTGGAGCATAGCAATGTACGGGGTAGCACAACTAGTAATCATACCCAATACCTACAAACAATCGGCCTCAATGACTGCATGAGCACCCATAAAATACTCCTTATCACATTTAAGGGCTATCACAATTCCCCATAACTCTCTTTTTACCTGTGGATACATTCTCTGTCGTTCTTGTTGGGGGTAAAGGCACCTCCGCCGTGCCGCCCCGTGTATTACTACACTGACAGTACCCGCCACTACACACTGCACATGGCGGGCGCCCGTCACGCCACTTTATTCTTTATTCTTTTAGTGACAGTTTGAATAAAGGAAGGCCCGGTCACACATTGTGACTGTTGGAGTTCCCATTTCTTGTCTCTCTCTTTCTTGCTCTTGCTCTCCCGCCATAGCTCGCGTGCAAGCTTCGATCCTTCTCACCTTTCAACTGGTATCAGAGCTTGGCATTCTCTTGCTCAAGCTCGACTCGGTGCTTCCCGACCTTCGCATCGACTCGCTTCACGCATTGGGTCTCCATCCCGGCAGCCATATCCGATCTACCCAAGCTCCCATCACTCCCCGGCTTCTCGAGCACCTTCAAGGCATTGATACTGAGGTATTTGATCATTCTTTCAGGGTTTTATTTCAGTCTACAGGTTGCAAACAGCAAGGGCAGCCATGGCTTCAAACCCTTGAAGCTTATTCCCCTCATATTGTGCCTTACACCTATCAAGGCTCAAAGAGGCTTGTCATAGGCCTTTGATAGGCCCTTCTTGAGCCCCCCATTACCCCCTTTTTAGCCCATGTGGAGCAATAGCAAGTTCAGCACCAACAGGATAGATTGCATCATTTTTTTCCAGACTGTGAGCACTCATCTACTTCAGCTCCACACTTGGCCATTGCTTCTTGCTCTCTACCTTGATCAAGAGGGCTATAGACTTCATGTTTGATGTCATTCAAGCTTTGGGCATTGGTCTTGATCATTTGGGGCTGATCTCTTCAGATTTGGGACTGTCATAAACTGTCATAACAGGCTGAAAATAGGGCAGCACCATTGGCATTAGCATTTGTTGCTTATACTCCATTCCGGTTGTGCTATTTGATGCCCGTATGCGGTCTACATGATGCCTACTGCCTTGGGAATGTATACACATGATTATGCCATGATTTTCGCCTGAAATATTGGCTGATTTGGGATTGTTATTTACTATTATACAGTGCTGGAAACAAGGCAGCCACACTTGGCATTGGCATTTGATGCTTATACTCTACTCCAGTTACCTTATTTGATGCCCTATGCTGTCTACTTCCTACCTGGATGTATTGGGGATGTATGCATTTGGTTTGACCATGATTTTGGCTTGAATTCCAGGCTGAAATCTACTGTTTAGAACAATAAATACATGCTGGAATAACAGTGGGCTGAAGGTACTTTACATGCTTTGGCACTTACCTACCGATACCGGATGTATGCTTTGAGCTTTGGCATGATGTCTCTGACATTTCGGGACGGCTTGGAGCATATGTATGAGATTATGGGATGCTTTTGAGCTTCGCATTAGCTCCGTCTTCACTAGCATTTGGACCGACTTGGCATGCTTGTGGACCGCCTATGCCTCATGTCTCTGCTTGACAGTTAGGCTTTTGCATTACATGCTTTGGTTCGTGACATATGCTATTTGGTTCATGTATGCCATACCGACATTTGGAGCTTGGATTTGGATGTATTTGAGCATTCCCGGCTTACTTGATCACTGATCTTGGTTGCTATTTGGATGTCATTGAGTTGACCGAGAGCTTATTTGGGCTTATGTATTGCTTCATGGTTAATACGACCGGTGCTTCATGTATGTCATGCTCTCTTGGATGCGCTTGATGCATTGACAGGGTCACTTATCACTGGTGCTTTCTCTTGGGTTATTTGAGCTTCTGAGCTCGCTTTGTACGCCTTTTGTGCCAGTGGGAGCATTTTACATGCTTGCTTGACCTTTGACAGTTGCATGCTATTGGAGCACTTACATGTATTTGGAGCAGTTTATGTCTTGAGCAGCTACATACGCATTGAGACTTTGGGATCATACTCCGATCTTTATGGATATGCATTGATGTACTCTTGGTTCACAGGATGCTTATGAGCTGAGTCTCATATTTGGATCTTTCTCTTTGAGCAGACACCTATTTGTGTCACGTTTTGGCAGTTACAGGAACACTTTGCCTAGAGTGTCTGGGGGTGTGCCTTTCACTGGCAAATGTTATTTTGACATGCTTTGGTGTTGAGCTCATGTTCTTTTCATTGTCATTGGCCTTGCTTATGTCCGTTTCATGCCGGCTTTGGACCTAGCATTGTTTGCTTGACATTGGATCCTATTTTGGGACAGTTTGCTCTCTAGACTGCATACCTGCAATTTATTACAGCAAGCAGTTATTGGTGGACTGAGGTGTACTTTTCATGTTGAAATATCCTGATTTGGTGTATTGCACCTAGTACTAAGTGGGCAGCAACTTTTGGCACGCTTTGCTCGCTCTTTGGACCCCGTTTTGGTCATTTTTGGGCAGTTTCTGCAGTAAAACAACAAGCAATTTTTGGACTGTTTGGGCATTTCCAGCCTGCATAATGGTGTCATCTTCGCATGATAGTGCCATCTTTAACATTAAAAAGTTGGATGGTACCAACTACTCTTACTGGAAGAGTCAAATTTGGCAGGTCTTGGTGCAGAAATCTCAGATTAAGCCACTTCGGTTGAGTGGGGAGCAGCCTGAAACTATGGACAATGACGACTGGCTTGAACTTGATGAGCTATGCAAGTCCACGATTGTATTGTCTCTCACTGAACAGGTGCATTATAATGTATTTGAGGAAGCACAGAGTGCATGGGATCTATGGAATAAGATAAAAAATCTTTATGATAAGAAAAGTCCGGCAAGTCAGATGTACTGGTTGAAGCAGCTTATGGATCTGCGCATGAAGGATAATGCGACTATGTCTGCTCACTTGAGCCGATTCCATGCTATACTGAAGAACCTGACTTCGCAGGATATCACCTTTGGAGAGGAAGTAACTCCTCTTTTCTTGCTTGGGACTCTGAATGAGTCATGGGATGTATTCCGCACTGCCCTATGTGCCTCTAGTGCTACTCTAAAATTGGCAGATGTTGAGAGTGCTCTTCTTTAGGAAGAGGTGAATCGCAAAAACTTGGATGCCTCTCGTGGTAGCCATGCTTTGATAGTTAGAGGCAGGAATGACAGGTATGACCGTGGTAATGGCTGAGGCCGTGACTCGCAGAAGGGTCAGTCTAAATCTCGTGGTGGCAAGTCGCGTAGTAAGTCGCGTGGGCGCAATGCAAATGTCACTTGTAATCATTGTGGGAAAAAGGGCCATATTAGACCACAGTGTCATGAGTTGCGCAATGAGAAGTGCAAGGATAAGGGGAAAGATAAAGTGCAGGAGAAGTCCTCTGATCGCAGCATAGTATCTACGAAGTCCAGCGTCAAGATTGAGGAAATTAATGTCACGCAGACTGAGGAGTCCGATGGTGGTGATGAGTTTATACTTGCAGCTAGTTCTTTTGATGCTTCACACTTGACTGAGACACCTAGTATGTATGCACAGTGCTGGTTATTGGATTCAGGTGCGTCCTTCCATGTGACGCCTTACCGTGAGTATTTTCACTCTTACCGTACTGTATCTGGATCAGACAGACTTGGAGATGATAGGTCTCTTGATATTGAGGGCTATGGGGATATTCAGTTGCAGTTTTCCACTGGCAGTTCCTTTTTGCTAAGGGATGTATGTCATGTACCTGCGCTTACACGCAGCCTTATGTCTGCAGGACAGTTGGATGATGCAGGGTTTCATGTCTGTTTTGGGGATTCTACCTGGAAGATCACCAAAGGCAGACTTGTGCTTGCTAGAGGCGCCAAGGCTGGCAGCCTCTATCCTCTTGTTGTATCTGGGTCTTTTGTAGACCATGTTTTGGCAGTGGGCTCTATCCCACATGGCTCATATTCAAGCCGAATACCCAACAAACCAGTTTCCTCTTCGAATTGCACCAATGCACTAGTGGTATCACTAAGAAACTAACACTTCCTCTTAATTATGTCAATGATCTCATCATGAAATTCTTGCTTGGCAATGCCAAGCACCTCTCCCAAAGATGATTTCCCCCCAACTGTTTAAGATCCATTCTTCAAGAACCTTCTTAAGATCTGTGGCTATCTCAATGTTAGATTGCAACTTATACCTTGGCTACTTTCCCTTCTTTTTGCCCTCTTATTTGCTATCTTGTTTTTGCTCTTGACTGACCTCTTCCATAACATACTCGGGAGGTGGTTGATTTGTAGTTTTAGGTTGATCCACACTTCTTCTTGTCACTCTTTTAGATGTCCTTGCATTATTTTCATGTCTCTTTCGTTTCTCTTCCACAGGTACATTTGTGTTTTGTACCTTTCCTAAATATGCATACACTAAATATGCATCTACTGGTGATTCCCAACCAGTTATGTCTCGAATGTCTTGCCCTGCATGAGATATTTCACTATTAGTAACTTTTTTCTTTTCATTTGCATGCAAAGCATGTGTCCATATTGCAGCCTTTGGACCATCACTTGGCCATGCATTCTATCTAGTTGTAGACCAAAAGTAGAAGCATGTACCGCCCCATAAGCATTTCGGACAGCCAAGTCTTCCAACAACTTTTGCATACCTCCCTTTCCAAAATTCAAAGCAGGAGGGAATCCCGTTTCTTGTGCATGGATCTTGCCATCTTTCCAAAAGATGAGCTGTTTGCCAAGGCCTTCTGATAGGCATCACAATCCTTTCTCTCATACTACAAACTATCACACCACATACATCTTTTTCCTGACTTAGGGGCTGCTGCCCATCCCCTTTCCTCTTGTCCTTTTTCATCCAATTTCGCAACCTTAAATTGAAGATCCCGCATCCCTTTGACCAATTCATCCAAGACATCTTCCCTAATAGAGGGAACAATAGCAAGTATAGCCATAGGGTTAGCCACAGAAGTGGGTGGCTTACTGGATACTTCAACTATTTTTCCCGTAATAGTGGGTAAGCTAGAGACATGCAATCTTTATTTTCTTCTATGATTTTTCACAAGTGCAGTAACAGATTCCTTGAAATGTCTCCACTCTGTTTTAAGACCAATCTCTGTAGTCTTATCCTCTAGCAAATCATCAAGCTTCTCTTGAAGCTCAAGATCTGTTGCTTGTAGAAATAACTCAATTTTCTGACTTGCAAGAGCTTGACTTTCAAATTCTTTTAACAATTCTATAGTAACAAGACCCTTATTGGGTTGTAAAACCCACTCCTGAAAAGTCTTGCACATAATCAAACTGGTATCTTCAATGTAAAATTCTTCATTGAGTGTCTTTTTGAAAGCTACCCAGTCAGCATCTTGCATGTATAATTCAACAATTCACGCTTTTAGTTCATGTACAATAACACGTACAAAATATTGGCTCCATGCAAGTTGAGCCACCCCAAAGAATTCCATATTTTGAGCATTGGTATATACATATGCAGATACGTTCTTGCCATTGAATAACTTCATCTCATGCTCAACAACTTGCAAAGCATTCATCACAACACTTTCTGTTTGAGTAGAAGCATGCATCACCTGTTGTTATTGTTGTACTTGCATAAGTGTATTCATATTTTGCACCAACTGCTGCAAAACATCACTAGAGATTGTGTTCGAAGGTTCTCCCATCTTGTGTTTCCTTCTTCTGACGACCTTTCATGTCAGGTTCACCAATGTTGGAGGGGTTTTTGTCGATAGGTCGTATCCACTAGGGATTAGAGATAGAAGGAAGTAGAGATAAGAGATGAAAGAGAAGGAAAATAATACACAAGAGGCAAACAAAATAAAGACAAAGCACAATGAATCGAATCAATATGTATTGACAGAACCTCACATCCTTTGTCTAGCTCTACTTAGAAGTAATCTCCAGGCATTAGATCTCTTGGAGCTCCTTCGTAGAACAAAAACGTGCATCAAAATAACAACTTCTTCTCTGCTGCTCAGAACCCAAATCTAATGGCTCCATTGGCCTCGAAAGGGGGGTAAAACTGCAAGACACTTGAGGACACCTGATCATGGATCTCCTACTTCACTCCTTCTTCTTCTTCCAGTTCAAAGTGTAGTTTTTAGCCTGTCAACAACGATCGCGATGCGCACGATTTTTCCAATCTTTCTTTTTTATGGAAAATCCAGTAACTGGCTGAAAAAGCAACTTGCTTTTTGCATGCCATCCTAATCTAGAATATTTTCTAACTTTTTTGGACTTTTACAATAAATAATATCAAAAATAGGCTAAAATTATCCAAAAATCTAGTATTTTTGGACCATTCATGCCACTCATACTAGTTTAATGACTCAGATTACATTGACTCTCTTGATTAATAAGAAAGTCGAATGATGATGCACTCCAAAGCTCTTCACACCGTGTTCGCATAGTGGCACGACACCATGCAAACGGATCTCGAATAATCCGAGTCCATTTGCCCACCCGAAATCGAAATATCCACTTGTTGGACATTGTGAACACAAAGAGGTGAATTAGATATTTTTAAGGTTTTAACCTTAGGCTTAATAAGAAGCCTCAAATTAATAGAAAAACTGATGAATAGGGGGAGAGGGGGGCAAATTTTTTTGCGCCCTCTCAAAATTTGATTGGTGCCTCTCCGATTCACATCCATTTAGAGAGAGAGAGAGATTCTCAATCCAGACAGAGATAATCTAGCCTGTTTTTGTGGAGGATTAAGAAATCTGATTTTTTAGTCTTTCTCTCTCCTCTCTCCTCTTTGTGGCTGTTCGTATGCATCAATTCAATAGAGAAGGGGGATAGTTGTGATGACAGATCTGGAGCAAATGATGATGTTGGAGCGATGGAGGACATAGATTGGGCTAAGAGAGTCCATCAACAGCAAAGAAGAATCGTCAGTGGCCTCCCGTCTACGAGATACGAGCCTCAGAATCATGGTTTCTATGCGTAAGTGAGCAGTTCTTTTGTTTCATGGAAATTGGTTGAAGAAAGCCCTTGATTTTGTTTTTTCTTCATTTTCCATGTTGCATTCTCTCTAAAATACAAAAAGAAAACCAGAAAATATGATGATAAAACATGCAAAACCTGCAAGTTGCGATTTTTATAAAAATAATGAAATTTGGGTTTTGTTGAGTGTTTTGGAGTCATATGGGATAAAAATTCATATGAAAATGATGTTGAGTGTCCTTGATCAGTAAGAACTCATAATTCTAAAATATCTCATTTTTATGAAGAGATAAATGAAAAAAATAGAAAAAATTAAGGGAAAAATTAGTTTTTGCATCTAAAAAGTTAGGAAAAAATACATTTTATGTCAGTGAGCATATAACAAGGCTAGAGCATGAGGATTAAGCCTCAGTCAAGTCTTTTCTATATGTTATAGTATGTTTTTATCGATTTTTATATGGAAAAGTACATAAAAATGAACCCTATACCTGCCCAACGAATACAAAACCTAACCGGTAGGAGAGAAGAGGGTTTGTGAAAGTGGTTAGTTGCTGAAAATGATGCAAATTCTAATTTATTTGTGTATTCACAACATATAGGATGGATTATTGTTTGAATTAATGAGACTAGTAGCATGAAAAAATTCGGTGCTAGTCTCTATCAACGCTGCACGTACGATTAGTTGGAAAATCATTGAAGGGTTATTTTTGCACTTCACCTAGCTGGTTTCTAATGACAAAATGCTTGAGCACAATGGTCATCCACATTTGTATTGAGCATAACATGGTATCAAACCTGGATGCATTGTAATTGTTTTCCAAACGTTGACCTATGTGGAGAATCAGATGATGTAACTGAGAGAAGTTGGACTTTCAATAGAAGGCATAAGACTAATTGGGGTTGTGACAAATTAGGAATCTACTCCAACCATAAGAGAACCACCGCTATCACCTCCTATACTTAAGATAGACTAGGATCTAGAGGAGCTTGAAGAGCCTATATCACAAGAACCAGAAATCACAGTAGGGGTTGAAGAGAGGAACCCACTCCCTCCGAAGAGATAATAGAAGCTATGCAAACAAGAAGGAAGAAGGCTAAAAGGAAAATCAGTGTCACTCCTTTAGCAGAGAAATGCCAGATATGCCCTTCCCACAAAGAGAAGAGTATGTTTTCATATGTTGGGATACAGAAATTACCACATAGGTGTAATGGGAGAACCCAAGAAACTCCAATCACTCTCAGTTTTCCATATGGGATTAGGAAGGTTCTACTGATCAATACACGCTCAATACAATACAATAGGTAATTTAGGTGTCCTCTCATAACCAGAATGTCTTGAGTGAAGAAATCAAGTTCTACAATTATGGCAATGGAAACTAGTAGACTACTAGTAGGATAAGGTGTTTTAGAAGCCAAGGATAGCGAGGGGCTATGAATCCCAACCAAGATGGAGAAGGAGCATATTGGATTATAACATGGAAGTATGGGTATCATTTTGTAGTGTGCTACCTTTTGAAAGGGAAAATCCCAATTACATACCTTATCCTAGAAGGCACAAGATTGATTATGACCCCAGAAAGCATGGTAGTTATGACTCCTTTAATCTTCAATGTTATCAATTACAAGCTAAAAGACATCTTAAAGTTCCATGAAAAAGGGCTTGATTTTTGAGATGTTGAGCTCTACATGAGCTAGTATCCAATACGTGCCTTGGTGATGTGTCATGATATTATTCAAAATTGTAATCATTAATAAAATTGTAAAACTAATTTTGAAGACATAAAATCCTTGGATTGATTTTATAGAACAAACATTATTGAAAGGACTTGCACATAGAAATGTATATAGCCCATGAAAAGCCTTCTATTTCATATAGATTTAGGATATCCATGCCATTGGACAATCATGTACTTCTTTAGAAGGTAACCTTTCTCTTCTTTTTTTCCATACTAACTATCCATGTACTATTGTGATACAACAATTCTAGTCCTCCATGTAGTTATC
Source organism: Lygodium microphyllum (assembly GCF_053477565.2). Taxonomy (NCBI): domain Eukaryota; kingdom Viridiplantae; phylum Streptophyta; class Polypodiopsida; order Schizaeales; family Lygodiaceae; genus Lygodium; species Lygodium microphyllum. The sequence goes on from NC_141164.1 coordinate 47,829,319, forward strand.
CTCCATATAAAATTTCCATAACTTATTTTGATTGTGATATTGTTCCAACCATGCCAATTTGCATTCTTTCTTTCCTCTACTTACATCACATACCATAATATGTTTGATTATTTTGTCATTCATATTCGTATATGCTAGCACAATATCATTTTTCTCTAGCCATGGAGGAACACATCCAACTTCACCCACTTGAACTAGTCTCATCATTGGTGAGAGATCATTGATTTCATAAGCAATAAGCTTGTTTGTAAAAGTGAGAAACATACACTTGTGCAACAATGAGCTTAAAGGTCTTACACAATCCCAGTCAAAATGGAAGACATTATCTTTGTAATGCACTCATGCCTATGGTTGGTTCGATAAGTAAGCACTCTTTATCATCTTTGACTATGATACATTGTTTATAATACTTTGCCCCAAAGAAAATCATGATCTCAACCAAGCCCTCCCCAATAGCTAACAAACTAATCACTACTCTAATCTCACAAGAGAAAGTCTTAAAGGATCCCTTATTACTTCCTTTAAACATAGCTAAGGATCACAATACCTAAGGATCTCATCAATCTAAACCATTTAGCAAAAGGATCACATTACCTAAGGATCTCATTAATCTAAACCATTTAGTAAAATCCAAGTCCATGTTCACTACTTTAATCTCACAAGAGAAAGTCTTAAAAGGATCCCTTATTACTTCCTTTAAACATAGCTAAGGATCACAATACCTAAGGATCTCATCAATCTAAACCATTTAGCAAAAGGGTCACATTACCCCAGGATCTCATCAATCTAAAACATTTAGCAAAATCCAAGTCCATGTTCCTACAACCATGGTCTGCCTTATCTGCATAGTGGAAACAATTCGGTTGTCAAATCATGAACAATGTTGAAAAACATCGCACCATAAATACATTTGAATATGACACCACTTATATTAATCCTATATCATTTTGAGTCCTTGCCTTGACCTGTAAATATACCATTAGATAATAACATACCATTTTGAGCACTTGCCTTGACTTGTAATCATACCATTAGATAATAACATCATGCTACATAATTCTAGTAGAATAAGTTTGGGCTACGTCCTATTGACGTCCTAATCTACATTACACATGTCGACATATGGCCATTGGATATAGATCTCATAAAATAGAAAAATAGCATTCAATAGAAATCAAAGTCACTAAATGAATGAGAAATGCATCTTTTCTAATATCTCACCACTATTCCACCACTATGTGTTGTGTTAGGATATTTAACATGGTAAAACAAGGAGAAAAAGTCATAAAGGAGAGACTCATCAATGTGAAGTCCTTGGAGCACAAAAGCAAGAAAGAAAGCAATGGGTAAGAAGCTCTTCCACCTTGCTCAATTTGCCTTAAGTTATAGGTGCAGAAGACTCCCTACGCTAGTAGGGCTGCAGTTTTTAATCACAATGAAACTTGATGAGTAGGAAGAATGGTATGTATACTACAAATATGCCCATTGGGACTTTTTTGCTATGATTTTTGGCATCTAAGGTCTTTTCGGCCTTTGTTATAGACCTGCATTTTGAATCTATAAGGATTCAAGTGTTTGTTGAGTTGTAGACACAAAAGATATTTACATACAGATTGCAAATTGTAGTTATTTTTATGCAGTCAATGAAAAAGGTTGCGTGTTTAGTTATGGTGCACTTGGTATCATCTTGCTTGAAAATTGCAAGTTTTTGCAAGATTTTCTATTTTTTCAAAATGTCTAACAACTTCAGCCAAATTAACGATAAGCTTGATAAGAACAATTATCCTACATGGAAGTTCATGTTGACAAATTTCTTGAAGGACAAATGTATTTGGAATTACATTGAGGGCGACATGGTAGTAGCACCTGAAGTTTGTCAAAATGCTACTATAGAAGAGTTAAAGGCTAAGAAATATTGGGAGTAGACACATAGTAAACTCATGTATTGGCTATCTATTTGTGTCACAAATAGCATGATAGGCTATTTATAGGAATCTGAAACCCCCACTATTGCATGGAAGAATTTGGCAAGGCTATTCAAAGTAAATACAAAGGACAGAAAGCTACAGCTCAAACCCAGTGGGGAAAGAGAGAACATGTCCATTAATAATTATGCTTTGAAGATCAAGAGTATTGTAAAAGCTCTTGGATCTATCAATGTGGTAGTTGATAATGATAATGTTGTGCATGCATGCTTAGATGGACTTGGAGATGAATACAAGAGCTTTAGATCATTTATGAATATAAGGAATGATATCCCTAATTTTGCAAGCTTAGTTTCTATGTTGATACTTGAGGAGAAGAACCTTGGCTTGGATTCCTCTTCTTCTCAAAGCAAAAACAAGTTTGAATAGGTGTTTTACTCTACTAGTAAAGGCATGGTAGAGGCCAAGGTGGTAGTCATGGCCAAGGTTATGATGCACATCACAATACAGGAGAATAGTCCCTCAAAAGGGGAAGTCAAAGAGGGCAAGTTGCAGATTCTAATAGGAAATAGAATTCTAGTGATAGCAAAGAGTACTAGCATTGTGGTAAAAAAGGTCACATTTCTAAAACTTGCTTAAAAAAGAAAGCTAAAATTAAAAATGAAAAAAAAATCAAGGTAATTATACATCTAGTTAGAAACAATGATGAGGAAAGTGAATAGTTGTTTATTATGCAACACTTTATGAATACTGTGACGGCTAATGGTTCATCAAAGAATGACGTATGGTATGTAGACTTAGGTGCTCTAACCATGGCGAGTGGTTTAGAGATATAGAGTCTCCAAGCTATGTATAGATAGGAGATGATATAGCTCACCGCATTACTCATGTTGGAAGTATTCTTTTGAGTATGTAAGATGGCAAAACTAAGTACTTGACTGATGTGCTACATGTACCAAATATTACAAAAAAATTGGTTTCTATTGGTTAGATAGTGAAATAGGGATTGCATATTTGGTTTTACATCTGATGGTTGTTATGTAGAAGATCTAAAAAATGATTTTAGGTTGATTGCAAAATGAAAACGTGCTAGTAGATTGTTTACTCTTGATATAAGTCTACCTGAAATGGTATTTTGCGAGTGCGACACACTTAGCATACACATAGAGTTGGATAGAAACCTTATCTTGATGATATCTGTATGCATCATGCTACCTCCATGGAGGTCCTACAAAGCTTCTTTAGTTTGACAGCTAATTAAATAGAAAACATACAAAACCCTACTAGCCATTAGTAAAAGCTCTTCTTCCACATTGTCTTTCATGTGGCATATACCCATATTTTCTAATCCTCACCGAAATCAATAGATTGCATGATATCTTTTTTCTATAACATTTTCATGTGTGAAGGGTTCCTAATATCTAAGAGAGCTATATCATATTCAAAGCACCACATAAAAGCATGAAGAAGAATTCAAATCAAATAAAAGTATGTTCTACACAATGCATACCAAATGTTCTACACAAATGTACTTGTGAGTCCACACTCACACAAAATTTCTCTAGACATGACATGTATGAGTGGACTAATGTATTGCATCTTACTCTCACACATGTACAAAGTGTCCCTAAAGCATTGTACCCTAGTTCATATCCTAATGTACTTGAAAGTGTGTGTACAAATGAATCTAGAATGTGTGAAAGTGTCTATACTCTTGTCCAAGGATTGTACAAATGTGCCTTATATATTATCTAAGTGCATAAGGTAATCATGTGCTTGAATATGCCTAGGTAATCAAGTGGCTAAGGTGTACTTTTAGTCAAATGAAATGAGCCATAATGACATGGGATGGACATTTTCAAGCTTGCCATCCTAGTCCTAGCCTATCCTCAAACCATCCCAATCCTGTCCACTTATTAGAGACCTCTTGGATGGTGACAAAGGAGGGAAAAACCTTCCACATCACTATATTGTGAGCACTAAGTAGTAGAATATGATGGTGGTATAGTGCCTAAGTATTGTATAATCATGTGCTAATGCTATCTAGAGTGATTGAGTGTCTAATGTGGCCCAAATTGTTGAGTGATGCTATTGTGATCAGAAAAATAAAATTCTCGATGTGGTCAGAGGGTGCCTTCAATCAAGGGTATGAGTGTGGAGATGGTCAAGTGAATTGAAACAAAGTGCATGATTGTGTAACTACGTGACTATGTGATTGAGTATGTGCACGTGGAAGTGTATGCTTGAATGTTTGCCTAATTAAACATGTGGCCAAAGTGCTTCAAGTAGTTAGGAGGTACTTTTAGTAATCGAGTGCTCCAACATGGCTAAAAGATCATGTGGCCTATCTGAATATTAGTCGAGTGGACTAAGGTGCTTAAAAGGTTGGGTGAAAAAGGAAATGTGTGGTCCACACGATGACATAGCCATGGCGCCCACATGATGAAGAGGGAAAAGACAATGTGGTTTAGGGGTACTAACCAATGTAGTGAATGCTCATGCATAGCCATGGTTGATGCAAATATATACCCATACAATATTGATAGCGTGTAAACATGCTACAAGGCGAGACTCATGTAGGTACTTATGATATAGGGGAGATTCCATGTGCACCTCAGCCTAGAGCCAAGGGAGACAAATGCTACTCGAGGCAATGGGAAACAACATGCCACTTGTCAATAAGCTAGTCATTTGTGCACAAGTGAGAGATCAACTTCTTCAACTACTCTTGCTAATGATCAATCCCCTAAGATAATGTCTAGAGTATATGATAATTCCCTAAGATCATTGCAATGGAAAATTGAGCCTAACTAATTACAAAAGCATACGACCAGCAAACAATGTAAATGAGAATGACTCAATCACACCCAAAATGATTAGTCCTAACATAAGCCTAAACCTAGCATGTACATTTTATTTTTAATATTAAAATTATAATTAAATAATAAAAAAATTAACGAATATAAATAAAGAAAGAGAAAATAGAGACAACGATGTACTCTAAATAGATGAGTACAATCACTTCTTAGCTAAAGCATATAAATAGCTTCATGTGATAATAGTCTCCAAAATAATAATAATTTCACATGCACTCGACTAGTGATAAATATTACAATCATTACATATCCATACTTGTCTAGTTAGTTTCTCACCAAAAGTACAAAATAATTAATTACCTACTATCATTTGCCTAGCACAATATGATCATCTCATCACACATATAAAAAGTCAAAATTGTACTATAAATAGGCCAAGATTAATGAGAATCCACAAAATAACTAAATGCAAATTATTTTCATAGCAATAACACATAATGCATATGCCTATATTGCTCTCTATATTCTTTACCTTAGATTAGAATTATACTCAATATATACTAGGCTTAGACTACATTAAATGTTAGTGTAAGGGCTAGGCTCGTAGTATGATGGAGCTTAAGCTTAGGCTTAGGTTTAGATTGGATTAGTGGTATAGGCAAGGTATATGCATAGGCTACTCATATAGATAGACTAATATAGGCTACAGAGTGGCCATGCATAGGTATGTCTAAGATACACAAGGGCTAGGCATAGGGTACACATATGGAAAGTTAGGCAACTATGAAAAATCTAGGCATAGTCTAGAAATAGGGTAAGCATATGCTAGGAGCCAACCCCTAGCATAATCCTATCCTATTCTATGCTTACCTTATGCCTAGTAAATGCATGATTTAAGTTGTATTCCAATGCATAGCATAGAATGCACTTACTTTATATAGAGCCAATGCCTACAAGCCAATTCTAACCTATCATATGCTTATCCTATGCCTAATGTATAAGCTAGGCTAGGTATAAGCTATGGATAGGCTAGATTAAGCATATGCTACACATAGACCAGTGAATATAACCGTATAAGTGTGGAATTGAAAGCTTAGATCATAAATGAGTAAAATACTAATGTAAATTTTGAATCAACTAATATTTATTTACTAGTTATACCTAGCAATATTGTGAGTCTAAAATAACTTGAAAGACTATCCATAATTTCCTAGTTAGAGGATAGTACTTGCTAGTTATGACTACTAAAAACTAAAACTTTCTAGTTATGTTAATGTTGTTACTAGATATATAAAATAACTTACTAGATAATGATGCTATATAAGGCTTCAAATTTCTAGATACTATCTAACAAAAGGGATTTACTAGTTAGAAGAGACTCATGATGACAAAATTATCTAGTTATAACTAGAAGATTATACATTCTTCCTAGTTATCATGTGAACTTTCTATATAGTAAGTGGTCTAGGGTTTGTTTTGTGATTCTCCTAACTCACACCATGAATTTGATATGCTACTATTACTCATTATGAATTCATACATTGCCAATGTTGAACCATAATACACCATGAATAGTGCAAGTGCTTAGTCCTTCAATCCCTCATTGATCATGCAATCTACTTTTACCATGCTATCTCTCCCTCTGTGTCTGCCAAAAAGTGCTTCCCCCCCTTCCTTTCCTTTATAGCCAAAAACTCCTTCTTATTATAAAAAAATCCAATCAATCTAAAAACACCACTTCCAAAAAGCCATGAGCTTTTTTCCTCCTCTCGTCCTTCTTTTCCTCGTCTTCATCCCATCCTCTTCTTCCACACTTATGCATGGCATCCTTCATCCCTACCTTTTCTCCTCACCTTTTTTCTTATCCTTAAAATTTCCTCATTATTAGCATTAATGAAATAAAGCACCATGTGTTAATTGCCCCTCTATGCATGGTCGTCAAGACAAAATAGCTTCAAATCTTCACACTACTTCATCCTTATTCAAAGTATTTATCCTAGGTTTTTCGGGGTTAGATTCCTAGTGTCATGACATCCACCCCCTCTGAACTTGCTCATCCCTTAGATGAACCATATCTACTCATCCTAATTTCTTGTGAGCTCTACAAATAATTTGAGCTCCTCATCCTCAACCTCCAAGGTAGCATCATCTTCATCCACTACCTCCTTGTCAAGCTCTCGAGGTACAGGCTCATCCTCAACTAAATTTCCACTGCATAATCATCTTTATCTTTCCTTTTGAAGATTTTGATTGGCTTGCTACAATAGATATCTTCAAAGTTGTTCCATGAAGCTCAATCAGAAGCTCAGTCAGCTCATAAGTATCATTGTCATATACATGCTTCACCATGTGAGGTCCAAGCCACCTTCTCACCATCTTGCAAATAATGCTATGTTGATTGTCCTAGTTGCTATCATGCACCAATACCTCGGGTAAGTTACTCATGAATATATGTGTGCAGCACGTGGGTTCGAATTAAAGTATTTTTAAAATATCATTTTTATTCATTTTTTATATACAAAAGGATGTAATATAAGGGGGTTATTTACAGATTGAATAGAAAAGGGTTATGTTTTACTCAGGAAAAATTCACAGATAAGGATATTTATAAATAGGCCTTGAACGCACGTAATGTAGAGGATATACATATAGTAACTTCCCCGAGACCAATACCTAGCCTCCCTCTTCCACTGCTTTAGGTCATAGCCTATGCTTGCTATCAAACCTATCCTTATTCTGCAACCTAACTTCTTTGAGCTTTGTCACTGCACTCTGTACATCCTCTATCCTTTGCTCAAGTTGTTGAATGCGAAGAGCTAAGAGCTCCTCTCTAGATATATCCTCCTATCAAGGTAAAACACTCTTGAGCGAGCTTCCCCTTGTGCATATTGTGTGTGTTTGGTGCAACAACTCAAGCAAGACAGCCCACCACGTTATTCTTGATAATTGCTATACTCTACTTAGTATGCTCTTAGTATGCTCTTCTAAGGTTCTTAAACATATCCCCTTTGCCTTATTCTATCATTTTTAGCAAGATATTACCACATATTTGTTGTTGTACTTTTATCATTTCTTCCATTATCCTTGCTCTTTCTTTTGCCCAATTCTCACCTTGTAATTTTTTGAAAAAAGAACTTGCCATACTCAACCCCCCATTATCTCATGCTCTATTGAGAATAGATTGGTGGTCAATCCTATTCTTTCCATGCATTAATTAATCCTCACAATCATTTCAACAATATTTTGTATGCTTTGCACCAAATTGATGGTGCAACATGTGTCTCACTTGATGCCAACATACATTGCAAGAAACAAAAGGCCAAGGAGCCTTATAGTGATGTGCCTATAATAGATTATGCTTTGTGCATTGAGAGGCCCATCCCATGTATGCAATGCTAATATTCACATATATCACATTTCATTAGATTTGAAGGGAAAATATTGGTCACTTGCATCACCCTTTGTCTCACATTCAATTGATAAATATAGAGGGCATCTCACTCTTACTTAGATTTCCATCTGGCTAGGATGAAAGCTCACATCACTCAACTATTTGCCAAAGATCTTCTTAGCGATGATTTCAAAAACTTATTGTTGATGATGAGGCATACCTAGGAGGTAACCAACATATCAATACTTTGTTTTGTTCCTAGAAGTTTTACATAATGTTAGGACTAGAGGTACAATTGCATTTGGACTTGAATGTATTGAGGGAGATGTAATGGATTCTAGGGTGTACAATGAAAAGCAAGATATAGTACACCAAGGAAGATGGCTTAGAAACTACATCAAGTATTGTCACATGAAGGAACGTTGCACCCAAGGAGGTGGATGGTATGCATGGAATATCACTCGAGGAATTATAAGGTTTGGATTGAGAGGTGTCACCATCCTTTCCTCAACCATCTTCCCACCCCAAAGGTATTGCCATGTTTGCTTAGAGTTGGCCCTATTATGATAGGAAATTTCTTCTATTTCTCCCATTATAGTTTGATTTTTTTATCTTTTTTTGTTTTCTTTTCTCTCTTTTCTTCCATTCCTATCTCCAAGGGTGTTTCCACATATTCTCAAAAAGAATAGGTTGATATGGTAGGGATTGAAGTCCTTTTCTCCCATAATCACCTTTTCTTTTAGTGAGATAATAGTATCATTTATTAGAGTCAACTACACCATCTTTGCCAAATTAAAGGAGAGGATGGGGAGACAATAGTGGGTGGTGGAGATGAGGAGACAGAAGAGCTATATCGCTTGTTAGAATGAGCATGATTGACATAATTAGTAATGGTAAAGAAATCATTGACTGGCACTAAGAGAAGGAAGGTACAAGTCACTTTGATTATCAAGATCCATAGGGGGGGAAATAGTTCTTCAGTGTTGGTAGACATTAATCAAGAAAGGATCATCAAAGGCATCTATGGCTTGGACTTAGACATATTTATTAGGAGTCACTCTGCAAATACCATGTCAGGGCCCATCTAACACTATTGAAGCTTACTTGGAAATTTACCAAAGTGTGAATCATATGCTAGAACTAGATAATCTTCCTTGAATTCTTTATGTGTGCTGACATGTCAGCTTTTCACTGAGCCATGTGGCTTCTATACATTCTCATGCCATACGCAATGTCTCATCCAAACATTCCAAATATAGTAAATGGCACTATAGGGACTGATGGGACCTAAAATGGGCCAACATTGGCTATAGCACTAGCCGGACCTCTAACATGCACAAGATAATCCCACGGCCTCGCAATCAGGAGCATCTACAGGACACATTGCCCTACCATCGTATGTACATTTTGCGTTTGTATCGTGTTTTGTAGTCCAACCCTTAACCTTCTTAGACTTCTCAGAGGGAGACCCTACACATTTCGGTGTAATTCACCACGTAGAACAACATAGGAGGCACCCCTCGGCTATTGCCGCAGCCCCACTACGACTCTCCTACACCTTGGGGATTGGCCCCTCGATGCATCGCTAACACATATTACACATACAAAATAGACTCCGCTCTTGGTACCAATATTATATCGTTCCAAGAATGTACCAGTCCTCATTTACTTTTACCCTTGGACCTACCATCTAGACCTACAGCTTGGGTACCTTACTCTCTCCAACGTTGGTCATTTATACTTCACCAAGTGCTATGTATACCAAGAATAGATACCATGTGCATATGATTCATGCAATGGTGGATGCCTTATTTTATGCACAAATAATTATGGTTTAAAATCAACCTATGTGTCGTGCAAAAACAACCCTTTTAATGAATTTTCGCTAGTATGCAATGCTACGTTGTAGGAACCTAGCACCGAGGCTAACCCTCGTGCTGCTAGATCCATTATTTTCAAATAAAACGCATCCTAAATGTTATGCATCAAGAGAAAAATCAAACTTTTTATCATTTCAATGCTTAAACTATTGTATAACATCATCCTCCCCCTCAGTGTTTAAATTTTGTTGCGATGCTGCATAGGTGTAGAGGGTTTTTAATGTCAATTTTTGTATGTAAAAGCAATAAATACACACTTTAACACAAAGGACAAGGCCAAAATGAGGCTTAACCTCATGCTTTGGCCCCATCAGACATTCACATACATATATCTTATTTTTCTGTTTTTTTCCCACGCAAGAAACCAATTTTTTTTCATTTTTCTCTATTTTTTCTATTTATTTTTAATAAAAAATAGGTATTTTTTGGTTTTTTTTAATGACTAATTATTTGAACTAAAACTCAGTATTTTCCCTTATTTTATCCCATGTCCACTCATTTTTCTCCACTCAAAATCAAAGAAACTATCAATTTCCATCAAAATTAGTGTTTTTTCGGGTTTTGAAAATTTATAATTGCTGTAAATCAATACGGATTCTACATAAGAGTGATTGCAGCCCTCAAACGTAATATAAGGAACATTCAAATAAGATTTCAACCCATGCACACACCTTTTAGACCATGAACAATAAAAAACAAGCAAAATTCTTTCATAAAATATAGCATACTGCCTTTTTTGCATGTTTCAGGTTTCTTGAATAATTAATTGGAATTGTGTATCGACCCACCAGCCATGGATTTCAGCATAGATCTACACCCTTCAGCCTTGTCAGCCTCTTGGAACAATTTGGTGTCTCTTGGACAAGCATCCATCACCCGATTCTCTTCTTGATTCTTGCCATATGAATTGCCTCTATGCAGGAGAGAGAGGGAGGAGAGAGAAATACTGGTTTTTTATCTCCACAACCAGGCAGCCAATGGAGAAGCAAAGATCAGAGATAGGAAGTGTAGATAGAATGTAGATCAGGCCTAAGATGAGTTGGGGGGGTTGCTTGTAACCTCCATAACCCATCTCTCCACAAATCATAGAATTTGGCGCCTTCATCTTTTCTGCACGTGAAAAACGGCTCCCTTAAAGTCTTTTCACACTTATCCTTGGCGTTGGCCTCCTGGGCACTTCCATTTCCTCGTCCGATGTCCGTTTCAAAGTTTGAAAAATCCTGGGCGTTCATTTGAAGTCTTCCACTGCCGCATCTCCCAAGGTCCCGTCTGACATGCCAAAAAATTATGAAAATTCACCAACTGTCGTCCAGTGGGTCTTTTAAGCATTTCTGGGCATTGCCACTTAAAATCATATTGATTGCAACTGCCACCTTTGACAAAGTCTATTTTTCCCTTGAGATTTTGAAAATTTGGCTATTTTTAAGCACTTCTCGACATAAAAAATCATATGTCAGGGACTCTTTGTCTCTTAAGCATTCCCTAATGGCTACTTGAAAGTGGTAGTTCTAGTTTGATGAGAAGAAAAGCTTGTATTCCATACACCAATTAGAAAGGTTTTTTACAGACTTGTTGTGGCTTTGTAGAAGGTTTTGTTTGCCTAAAGGGACTCTATAAGGCAATCATCCCAATCATGATGATGTGTTGCAATTGACCTTCTTAGGATCGAATAGAGAATATGATTGGTGACTTCAACTTACCCAATTGGCTTTGAGATAGTAAAAAGTGGATTTTTGATGTCAGATATTATAGAGTTTATGGAGTTCTTCCATGATTTTATTGAGAAATTGGGTACCTCAATGACTTAAAAGCTCCAAGGAAACGCCAAAGAGGATGATGATGTTCTTGTATAAGAAAGGGTCACTATGTTTCCATCATCTCGCTTAAGAGCTTTGGCTTTGCACCACTCAGTCACATAATTAGTGAATTTGAAGATGTATATGTTCTCATTCCTTTTGGTTGGAGGGTTGATGGGCCCTATGAAGTTAATGCTCATTTTTTTGAACACCTTCAAAGCAAGAATGGGTTGTAGTGGCATGACATTGGACTTGGTTGGCTTCTCCATCTAGTGACACATGTCATAATGCTTGTAATAATCATAGGCATCCTTGTATAGTTTAGTCTACCAAGAACCTACAAGTAGATCTTTCTTTGTTTTTGCTTCTCTCATGAAGTGTCCACCCTAGTGTACTCATCATAGCCTTTGGAAGAATCCAAATCTCATCTCCTATAATATACTATAACACTCCATCTTTATCTTTCTTGTACAACATACTACGTAGTAGACTCCAACATATGAATCCCATATACCGACTTTTTTTGATATTATGAAAATACTCTTGAATCCCATGTACCACTTGCACTCATATAATATTTATGCAACCATCTACTATTAACACATTTTCAAGCTCAAGGACTACTTATGTACCTCCTCTTATGATTTAAGTAACCCCTTGTGAGCTCCTCATGTACTTATGTTACCATATAAGTTATCATTATTCATAATAGTAAAGATACATAAGGATTACTTATGTATCATTATTCCTCATTTTTTAATTTAAAAATCACTTATCCATGTCTATTTTAACAATGCCAAATTGTATGATATCCCATTATATTGACCTCAAGTGCTATTTACATACACATTAACCAACCTCCTTGAGGATAATATATCTAGAAGGATCTTCCAAAAAAGAAAAAATATGAAATATGAAGTATAATTTCCCAATTGTGAAAGTTGTTGCTTTGAAATTTTCCATCCCACTCAGTTATGGTGATGAGGGGTGCCACTTCTCAAACTCCTTCTACTACTCCTACTGAGAATGAACCTTTTGGTATAGTTTTGCTCTTGTAAAATAAAAATTAGGACCTATATGTCTATTGATTATTGCATATTGTTCAAGAGTTTTCTCTCCATACTTGGACTATTAGGCCCATCTTAGTCCCTCTCTACATGTTTATAAACAAGTGTTTCATTAGCATTGTTTCTTTGGCTTCTTTGCCCATATCTTTACATTTATAAGTAGTTAAGGATGGGCCAAGCTCATGGAAACTTCAATAAACCCTATTATTATTGAATAATTAGAAGAGGCTAAATAATTTGGTTGATATTTGGTCATTTCAAGGAGCTCTTGCCCACCAGCTATGAAGTATTATGGACACTTAGGGTTGAATCCTTTTACTCTTGAGTGTCCTTGACCTAGTTGAGCAATCATATTTGATGGTGACATGGAATATTTGATGATGATCATGATAAACAACATCTTATTGGAGAATAATGCTTCATCCTTCATGTAACTATTGAAACATGGATCTAGGACATGACAATGCAGAATCTATGGAGGTTGAAAGATGAAGACCAAACTCATGAAGACATAGACACCGACAAGACTAACTATCACACAAGTGAATTAGGTTCCAAGATTGAGACTTGGACTCATAAACACAATCTTGTGTGTGGATAATGACATAGACACTTTACTGAAAAGAAAAGAGTACTTCATATCATTAAAGAAAAGGAAGCAAGTACAATACTTTATACAAAAGTCTAGGTAGCACATCCTCCTATTGTGCTTACAAGATTCTTGTCCTGAACCCTCACTACTCCTTCCAAATAGATTGAAGTAGGTGTGATTGCAAATATCCCAACACCCCTTCTCAATCACAACCAGAAGTACAAAGTGTGTAGAGGCTTTAGTGAGCAACCACCTAAAAAGTGTGGGCACACCACAAACTTGGTAAACACCAGAGGCTGTCATAGAAAAAAAGGGTAAGTGTGGGTACCAAATACATGATGGACATCCAGAGGCTATAATAGGAGCCTCACAAAGTGTACATAGGCTATAGAATAAGGTACATGAGGAGTTTACAAGCTTATGTCAGAAGCATTAGGGCTACGCAATACAAGGCTTAAAAAGTCTATCAGAAAAGAAGGACTGATGAGGTCTTTCCTTCTCTTGCTGGTGGTCTTCTTCTTCTTCTTATTCTTTTGCTCCATGGTCTTTTTCTTCTTTAACATCAACTAAATAGGCCTTTTGGGACCTCTTTCTGGTTTGTCAAAAATTCTCGGCGTGTTCGGTCCTTTTGCAAAAATCACAAAAAAGTTGGTCCTTCTTGCCTTTGTACCTGTTGCCAACATATAATGCTTGTTCTTCTCTAGAGGTGCTTGGTTCTTCTTTAGTTTTTGGCTTCTTTTCCTCCTCTAAAAGTGATGCATGGATATCAACAAGCTTAGGGTTTGGCATATTGATTAAGGTTGTTGATCAATATTATATTCAAGAGGCAAACTTTTAAGCAGAACACCAATGCAAACATCTTCTTCCATTTTAATGTTGATTCCTGTAAGCTGGGTTAGAAGTCCTTCTATGTAATTTAGACGTATGGCAAGTGATGTCCTAGACTTCATGTTAAGCATGAAAAATTCAATCAAGAGACCATACTTTAATGACTTAGATTGTGCAGCAAACAAAGTGTCAAGTCTCTTCCATGTATCATGTGAAGTATCACAGTTATCCACATGGTGGATATAGCTATCATCTAGCTCAAGTTTGATAATGGAATGAGCCTTATCATCATTCTTTTTCCAAGTAACTGCCAAGTTTGCATCACGAGGCTTCTTTTCTTTGCCACTTGTGATGGCATAGAGACCCTTCTACATTAGGATAAGCTTGATGCGGGTCTGCTAGGTGTGAAACCTTTCCCCCTTAAAGCGAATTGTTGGAGAGTCCTTGCCCATGTTGGAGTTGTAGAAAAAAAAAATCAGCTCCAAAATCCTCAGATTTCAGTAGCAGAAGAAATGATCTTGAGTGTGCTAACAAGCACAAGTGCCCAAAAAGCACTAAGTGACTAATATCAAGGGATACTTGTGGAGCTAGATGCTTGGAAAATCTTCAATAGTTCTTCAAGAACTTCAATGATCTTCAATGTTGTATTCCCCTCCTTGGTTTGATGCTGGAGTAGCCCAAAAAAATCTCAGATTTGATGTAAGCCAAAACTGACATGAGTGACAAGAGTCACTGGATAAGTGTCAAGCGACGCTATGCTTGACTCTTCTTGAAATGCTTGCAAATCTACCAAGAACTCCCCTCAATGATTTGATGTGAGAGCATGTGTTGGAACTTCAATATTGAGTCACATCAGAGTGGTAGTGGACTAATTTAAGTGTCAGGAGAGAGAAAATGAAGTAAAGGATGAGCTTGGAGTTGAAAATGGCTATGGAGTCTTCTAGGGTTTAGCGGGCCCCAATTGTATTTTAAGCTATTATAGCATGTACACAAAGTATTACAAGGAGATTCTTTGTGAGGAGTAAGCTTACTCCATGGGCTCCAAATTCCCTATGCATCTTGGGGGATTCTCATGTACATGGCAAAAAACATAATATGGTGGTTCATGGGGATAACCAAAACATCCTGTACCAAAATAAGGCCTTCTTGATACTAGAACAACTCTCTCATGTGGTACTATTTGTAGCACTTTCCAATATAACCACAAGGTTTGAGGTATAGGCTCATTCCCAATGTCTAATAACTGTTCAACAAAGGCACTGAAAAAAAGGTATATCTTAACTATCCTTAATTGTTCAGTCCATCAAATCCTCTATAGTTCATAATGAAGAATGATGTTATACCCACAGTATATCCCTATATGTGACCTATTCCTTGGTCTCTCATGTACCATGAGTTAGGATGAGGTTGCAATATAATTGGAGGAAAAAAGATAATCTCCATTATCTCAAATATAGCCTCACAATATGAGAAATTATTTGACCCTAAGGCTACTTGATACATGATGGAAAAAATATCTTGCAAATGTGTAGCTTCCTCATCACTAAGTT
Organism: Lygodium microphyllum; assembly: GCF_053477565.2. Lineage (NCBI taxonomy): Eukaryota > Viridiplantae > Streptophyta > Polypodiopsida > Schizaeales > Lygodiaceae > Lygodium > Lygodium microphyllum. The sequence continues at coordinate 47,845,164 of NC_141164.1, forward strand.
CTTGTGGGCACAATGTGTATGCTAGTGTTAGTGCAAGATAGTTAACAATAGTTTTCTTCAAACAAGTGTGATTATTTTATTAATTCCTTTTATACGTTGACTACTTAACCTTACACTAAAATCTCATTTGAAATCTACGATCTTTTGAAACCTAGGCTGTGATACCACGTGTGAGGTGCCTTCTCCAACAGACTCAGAGGAGTCCTCTTAGGAGTCGACTGAAATTCATATCCATGCACATCACCATCCCATCTCCCCATGGGAATCCTTGGACTTAATTGAACATGGGGATCTCAATTCTACTTCATAGGGGAAGTGTGGACAAGTCACCCCCCCTAACAACAATCTAACACCCACCTAAGAAATACCACTTTATAATCAATCAAAGGCAGGAGTGAGGTTAACACCGCACTTGGTTCAAAGAGAGTGAGAGATGAAGGAAAGTGTAACTGATCCCCCTACCCATAAGGTAAAATCTCAACTCTAGACTTCTAAAATGATGTTAAACATCAATCATCAAAATCGAAGCCTCCCACTTTCCTCGATGGGGTTTGCTTAGTTTTATAATTAGCAAAGCATACTACCACACTATTTGGACATATAAAATCAGCTTCCTTTTATTACTCTGTTAAAATGGGTTCATTAAACTCAATATTTAGCACATAACAAACAATTCAGAAAATTAGATACTTTATTTCATAATAACGTCCAAAATCATCACTCCACATAGTGGTACAAAACCATATTTTCGCAAAAAGACACCATCTGATAGGACCTTCCAATCCCTCGGGACTAGGTTGTATGTGATCGCACACCATCTGTGGTTAACTAGGAATTTACTAGCTCAGAGCCCCTCTAACCTTCATTGAGCCTTCGAAGCCATCCTACATAATAGGGGCACTTACCATTTGGCCCTTTTCCCTCTCAGGTACTTGAGTGATCAATAACCAAAAACACCTACCTCCCTCGGGAGCGTAGAATCCCCACCCGCAGTTGAGTTTTTCCACACTCGACAGAGTGTTTAGGGAGCATTGGGTTGGGGATCCCAATGTTTTGAACCACCACAATCCACAACTCATCCAGCTGTGCAAGCTCGGAATCATAAGAGCCATAACTCATCATTCACAAATCTAAAAGTAGTCATAACTATAAAACATTTTTAACACAATTGTTGTCAATGTATGCGATGCATAGAATCCATCCCCTTCATCAATTTCCATGTTCCTTCCTAAAAAGCATTTAATAATACTAACATGATTTTATAAGTTTAAGTAAGTTCCAACTAATGGTGATCCTTTCCTTATGTACTAATGTGATTATCTCCGTTCGGCCATCCATCGTGATTACAGTTTATGGCTGTAGTCTCGGTTTGTTATGTAATAATTAATGTGGAATAACTTGTCCTTTAGGTTGAATGGATTAGAGATTAACTTCTGCTTGCATTTGATCAGAGATGACTACTTCTTCATGTTAGGGAGTTCTCTGAGCATGACCTCGCTCAGTATCTCGAAGTCTCTTAGGAGCCATAGAAGAAGCTTGATGGGTTCGGGTAGTGCTTCCGCATATAGGGGTGGAGAGAGAGAGAGAGAGAGAGAGAGAGAGAGAGAGAGAGAGAGAGAGAGAGAGAGAGAGAGAGAGAGAGAGAGAGAGAGAGAGAGAGAGAGAGAGAGAGAGAGAGAGAGATCTGATTGTAGCAGAGCTTCAATTCGTGACGTCAACAGTAGAGAGACTTCTGCATGGGTCATTATGTATGTCTATTTGTGTGTTAGTGTATGTCTAATGTGATGCTCTACCCTTGTTTATATAGTAACTAGGGGGGAGTAAAAAGAGAATATTTGCTTTTTAGCCTTTTTGATGATGTAATCGATGATAAAGAGAGAACGCTTTCTTTTAGCGTTTTTGACGACATCATTAATGACATCAGGGAGGGGTAGTGTATGTCTGATGTGACACTCTAGTGCTGTTTATATAGTAACCAAGGGTAAAAAGAGAACGTTTGATTTTTAGCGTTTTTTGATGACATCATCGATGATAAAGAGGGAATGCTTTCTTTTAGCATTTTTGACGACGTCAAGGAGGGGCTCCATTTTTGTAGCGCGAGGATACCAATTTAACGAATATATGGGTGAGCACCGCACATCTCGTCATCAAGCGGGATCACTCCAAGGCTCATGACTAAGGAGGCGACCAAGGCATAGACCTTGGCATCTTGGCTTTTTCATACTTGGCAATGGGCTATGAAGGCTTCATTGGCACCGTTGGCTGCGCACGAGAAGCTCCCACTAGCTTGTAGGAAAATCAGCTTCCCAGGAGGTCACCCATCCCAACAATGTCGTCATCCAAGTGCACTTAACTGCCAAGTGACTATCCTCTAGGCTAGTTCTTTTTGTTGTTCTATACTAAAAACATAGTCTTAATAAGCTAATATTGGGAGAGTCTCCCAAGTCTTCCTTCCATGAGCTGGCATATAATACCTCATTAATATAACAATTATCTTCATAATGAGAGTTAGTTTCATGATTAGAGTTAGTTTTTAAAAATGTGCAACATAAATAAATTTTCTTTGGAATGTATATGCACATTAAAATAAACTAAATAATGGGGACATTACAACAAGTGCATGTTCTATCATTCCCTTTGAGTGAATCGTAAGGCTAAGTAGTTCAACATCATCAACTTCAACACAATCTCTTTTAAGATTATGTATTTTCTCCCTTAGGTCCAAAGTAGTTCAATTTCCAATCTGGGAAGGGTGGCTAGGCTCACACATGTAGTTGTGTACCTAAATTTTTAATTCCACTATACAATAAGATGATTGAGGGTGTGATAGGGTTGGTGTGTAGATTTTTCTACTAACAATTCTTGATGCAACTATCATTCACCAGTGGTTAATCCTAGATCATCCCTTCCATGATCCATGTGTGTTGCTATGTAAAACCAAATGCTTCATTGAGCTACCGAGATCACTATCAACACTAATCAACCTAAGTTTTCTAACCTCTATTGATCATGCAATCTGCCTTTGCCATGCTATCTCTCCCTCTATGTCTACCAGACCAAACCCCCCCCTCTCCCCTCCCCTTAATAGCAAAAGCTCCTTCTTGTTATAGCAAAAGCCAATCATCCTGAAGGTGCCACTTCCAAAAAGCAGAAGCTTTTTCCCTCTTATCCTTCTTTTTCTCATCTCCATCTCATACTCTTCTCCCACACTTTTGCATGGCGTCCATCCCTATCTTTTGTCGTCAACTTTTTCTTTATTCTTAGCTTTTCCTCATTATCAACATTAAAGCAATAAATCATTATGTTTTAATTTTCCCTCTATCCATTGACGTAAACCCAAATTGCTTCAAATCTTTACACTTCTTCATCCTTATTCTAATAATTTATCCTAGGTTTTTCAAGTTTAGATGCATGGCATTAGACACCGTGTATTTTCTATGCACCCCATATGAATGCCCATTTATCCCTCGGGACTGGTGATGGACTCCACTAATTTACCAATCTCTTCAAATTGGACATTTTTTCTTTCTATCCCACTGTGATTTAAGCACTTGAGCTTTAATTATTTCATTTTCTTTGTTTGTTTTTATATCCATACAAATGCTTGTTATCCACCCTAAAAATGGGTTCTGATTTCCCGTGTTATTCATCACTTTGCATTGGACAATTTTTCATCAAATAGTACTTTGTTTTGAGTTATATATTTCCCAATATGAATTTTTGAAGTATTTTGCTTCCTTTTTCAGGATGTTGAATTTCCATGTGAACGTTCTTATTTTGCTTTAAAAGAGGATTTTTTCTTTATGCTCTCATTTGTCCCTTTGAACTACATATTTTTTATTTTTCTAGCATCACGTTTTGAGTTTTCAAACTTTAGATATTAATTTTCATCATATTTTCTACTTTTTCCTCACATCTCTGTGGACTTTCCATGCATTCAAACACCTACTTTCTCTTTTTTACTATATTTATTTCCCTAACTACGGCAATATTTTTCATTCATTCTCCCTAATTTTTTTTTTCTTACTATGTCACTTTTTTTACTTTATTGTTGATTTTTCACATTTTTAAAACAAAACACACACACACACACACACCCCCCATGCATGCATTCTAGCTCATCCTGGGTCCCCATTCTTTTTGTCCACCTATCTACTACACACAAGGAGGGGTTATTCCTCTTTGAAAAACAAAAAGAAAAAGAACACTCATTTCTTAGTTCATTAATTTATTCAATTTTGAGTTTTATTTTTAAAACAAATCAACCTTAACTACCCTCCTTGTGTACTCTCTCTCTCTCTCTCTCTCTCTCCTTCCTCTCTCCCATTTTCTCTCTCCTCACCCTCTACATGTGTCCAACTACTTTCCCCTCAACCTCCCTCCCTTACCTCTCCCTTCTCTCCACACCTCCTTTTCCTCCTCTCCCCTCCTCCTAAAAGGAGAGAAGGATCGAAGCTTGCTTGGAAGAGCTATGGCGGGAGAGCAAGAGCAAGAAAGAGAGAAGAGACCAAATGGGAACTCCAAGAGTCACAATGTGTGACCGTGCCTTCCTTTATTCAAATTGTCACTAAAAAATAGAGAATAAAGTGACAATGACGGGTGCTTGCCACCTGCAGTGTGCACTGGTGGGTACTGTTAGTGTAGTAATACATGGGCGGCTAGGCAAAGGCGTCTTTACCCCTGACAACCTCCCACTTAAAGGAAAATCTACCATAGTGAGGAATGAAAAAGAAAAAGAAAAGATAGTACAATGTACACATGTACAACATGATGAGGAAAAATGTAATCTCATCCAACACTTATCAATCTCCTCAGGAAGGCAAAGCGCTCAGTTGTGAGGCTTTTCATGAGCAGATCTGCACGATTTTTGTCAATGTGTGGATATCTTGACAAGTCAATAGACTTGTTCTCCACGACCCTACGTATGAAGTGATACCTCACCTCAATGTGTTTGGTCTTCGCATGGAAGGCTAGATTCTTGGTTAGTTGAATAGCACTTATAGAATCCTAATGTAGCATAGGTATAGAATCAATTCCAAGGTCATGAACCAAACGGCCCAACCATATGGCCTTCTTGCAAACCTCAGTGGCTGCAACATACTCGGTCTCAGTGGTAGAGAGAGCCATAGACTTTTGAACCCTGGACATCCAAGAGACATCACCTCTAGCATAGGTGAATACATAGCTAGAAGTGGACTTCCTACTATGTGCATGTTCTGCATAATCGGAGTCTGTGTACCCTAAAACTCTAGTATCTTAGTTGCCATAGAAAATACACATATCTGATGTGCCTGTCATGTATCCCAATGTTTCTTGCTAGGTGTAGCCATATAGCGTGCCACAACACCAACTGCAAAGGCAATATCTCGACGAGTGGCTATGATGGACCTAAAAACGGGCTGGCACTGGCTCATGCACTAGCCGGACCTCGTCACTGCGCACAAGACAACCCCTCGGCCTCCCGGCCAGGAGCGTCTATCAAAATCTCTGCCTTCCTAAACATTGCGTTTGTAACACGTTGTAGTCCAACTGATCCTAACCCAATATTACTCCTCAGAGGGAGTCCCTTTCACATAGCCAAAAAGGCTCGAATCACATACACATGGGGTTCCTCATACGGCTGAATGCCGTCAACCCTCTGCGACTCTCCTACACCTTGGGGATTGGCCCCTCAGTGCGTCGCTCCACATATAGACATTTCGCACAAACGTCGCTCAAGGTACCAAATAAGCGTGTCCAGGAATGTACCATTGTCCTCACTTATTTTCCCCTTTAGGACCCCACGACTAGTCTACAGCATGGGTATCTCACTGCCTCTCAACGTAGGTCATATCCTCATAAACCAATTGCAATGCATGTCCAGGAGCTGATCACTGATACTTTTAAATTCTTTTTCATGCTCCATGCATTTGGTGGATGCCTAGTGCTCAAGCTATTAGTAAAATAGTGTCGTGCACAAGTGCAAAACATCCTTTTCATGATTCCTTTCTCACGATTGTGCTTCGTTGCATGGTATTTTACGGCTTTTTACCTTATTTTTCATATCAAAAGTGGACAAAACCGAACTAAAACACAAAAACAAGGCTGATCTGAAGCAAATCCTCATGCCTCAGCCCTGCTATACATTCACGGATATTACTCATAATTTTCCCAATTTTCCGAAGCCCAAAATATAAATTTTCCCTATTCTTTAGGGTTTTTCCATCATTTTCTTGCAAATTTCCCCATTTTCTCCCATTTTTTAATTGCTAAAAATTATGTTCAGTTTATGGGCTGTGGCCCTTAGTTCATTTCAGCAGAAACAAAAATTTTAGTAGGTGTGGATTAATTTATTGCATCATTTTTAGCCCAAAACCCTATTTTCCTTCATTTTTATGGTTTTTCGTGTCTTGGTTTTCTATTTTCTGCTATCCCACACATGTTTTTATGATTTTTAAATGATGAACAGCTAGAAAACAACTCAAAGCACGACATACTCAAAACTCAATCCATATGAACACATTTTTATCAACCAAATTTGCATCAAAAGACCATTTTCTTTGTAAAAACAATTATTACCGTGTCTTGCGGGTTTTTCATTAAATTTGGCACGTCCCACGACTGATTTCCAGCCATGAATTCTTCTTGGAATCAGCAATCTACAATGGTTTTGCATTGCTCTTTCATCCCGTCAAGAATCGGCATCCATCCGGCCGTCCATCTCCATCCTATTCCTTCAAGCACGAACAAGGGCTAAGAGGAGAGAGAGGGAGGAGAGAGAAATACTGATTTTCTCTCTCTCCAACCAGACCACCATTGTGGGAGCAGAGACCGGCGATTTGATCGGCACAATGTCTTGATCAGGCCTGAGTGCTCGTAGCTATGGCTTGTATGTAAGCCAGGAATCGATTATGGAGGGGGGGGCGCGATTTTTTCGGCGGCTGTTTTCAGCCGCCCCCCCCCCCCCCCCCCCCCCCCCCATATCCACAATTTTTTTGGAGGGGGGGGGTTGCCAAAGGTCACCCCCCCTCCCTTACACCTTTTGGGATTTCCTTTTTGGGCCCCCTCTTGGGCACCCTGGCCAGTTTCGGGCCATCTTCCACATCCGGACTCTGAACTTCGATCTGAAAATTCCTGTGAGCTCGTCTCAACATCCCGGACAGGCCTGCAGCTTCACTGACTAGCACGGGCACACGGAAAAATTATGAAAATTCACGGAGTGTGGCACGGGCGCCCGTCAAGTACTTAATGCTTAAAATCGTCCTCGGTCGAGCCGCCGCCTTCGCGATCTGGTATTTTTCCCCGCATTTTCACATTTTTCTGCTATTTTTAGGCACGTTCCGGGGCCTAAAATCCATCCTTCATTGGCGACCACGGGATAGGACGACTCAGGCCGTCGAACCCACGAACATATCTGCACATAAACAACCGAAGGAGCATCAAACTGCTACAAAACAGAAATGCAATAAAACACAGCACAATGCTCACCCTACCCCTGACAAAACCAAGGCATGAAATCCACGAGGAGTAGGCCCAGCATAATCTGCCAGAAAGCCTGAAGCCAGTCACTAACCGACTGCTCCAACACGGCCAGACTAAAAGAACTATCATAGAGGTTGCCCTAAGTGGTGGTCTGAACTGCCTACCTAACGAAGGACAACAGAACCAAGAGTTCCTCCTAGGCGAGGACTCCTATAGCCGGATCAAAAGATATACATATAATTTTTTTAGCACATTTCAGCTTTTAGGTTTTTATTTCCATACTCGGGCGTGTAAAAAGGAGGGAGCTGAGCGTAGTGACCCAAGGAGGATAGGGCATCGGCCTCGGGTCCTGTCTCGGTACCCAAGGACCTACCAAGCCCTCGCGAGGCGACATGTAATCCTTTTCTGACGCTCACTTTTGTTTTCGCTCCAACCTTCCTTGTTTTAGTATTATTTTTCCAGCACGAAGCCACCCCTAGGAAGACAAGGTATCGGCCCCGGGTCCGACTCGTCCCCAGGAACCTACCAGGCCCTCGCAAGGCAATGAGCAACTGCTTATATGTTTTCATTCCTATTCTTTTCTTTGATAAGGGTTAGAACCCCTTTTTACACACCTTCGTATTTATAGTCATCTTTTAGGATATTCAGGATTTCTTGGCATCATTATGATTATCCTCTGGCAGGCTTCTCTAACTGCCTCACTACTAACAAGAACTCCTAGAACGGCTGCCTAGCAGGCTAGCAGAACAAAGCCATTAGGGCTTCCTTCTAAAACAGGTCTTTCGATGCCTGACAATGTCTTTACAAGAGGCAATGACTACTCCGACCTCCCTCAAACATACTTAGCCTAAACCTGGGACTTCATGCCTTGGTTGCCGGTCCCCAACAAAATGTACCCCCTTGACAAGTACAAATACAAATATAACAGGAAAAATATACTCGTAAAGGAGAGGTATCACCTGGATTGGCCACGAGAAGTTTCCATCGATGCCGCGACAAAGGCTCCCTCCAAGCTTCACCAAAGTCTACGAACCACAAAATCTGTCCAGCACAACACTTAAAACAAAAACCCGATTAAACGCACTCGCACTAGACAGGGAAATGGCCCTCTTGGCCTAATGACATCAAACACTTCACTACAAAACTGCATCGGCCCTCTTGGCCTAATGAAACCAGACACTGACTACGCATAACATCCACCTGGAAACAACCATGATAGACATCAAAGCATACCATTCCCAGGGGAACAGGGCTTGTAGCCCTAAACTAGGTGCATTAGATTATGACCTATCCCTCCTGCGTATATCGCAAGAGGTGTTCGCATCACATGTCGTCGAATCAGTCTGTGGGTCTGAGATAATAAAGGCAGATGAGTCTCGCTTACCCTTTGCATCACCCAAAGCAACCATCCTCTGCCAAAAAGGGCATGTTCAGAAAGCATACCCCACAAACGACCGGGTCCTGTCTCACCATCAATAGATATATCGGGACAAGGGCCACAATTAAAGAAGAGGTCTTCTTCATACGCAAAATTAGCCAAAGAATCGGCAAACTGATTGCAATTCCGTGGAATCAGCTGAAAAGACACTCTATCAAATTCGTCTAGCAGGGCTATGGCAGTATGATGGTACATACAAAGGATGGGATTCCGTACCATGTATGTCCCATTGAGTTGATTTAAAACCAACTAAGAGTCCCCTTTCACCAATAACTGGCGGATACCACCCTTCTTTGCAATATTCAAACCCATTATCAGGGCTTTGTATTCTGCCATATTATTGGTAAAATCCGCCCCGAGATAAGCAGCTAACTTCATGACAATGCGTCGTCGGGGGTCTCGGATGACAACTCCTACACTTCCTTTTTTGCATGGACCCCTGGACGCCCCATCAAAGTACAAAGTGTACGTCCATAAAGGGTTTACATATCCTGCCATCTTGAACTCTACTCGTAATTATGGTAATCAAAATTCAGCATATTCAATGGGTGGACTGTCGGTTCCATCCCTCCATCGTCATTGAATTCAACAGGGATACTAGTCAATATTTGTAGGCAGTGATGGTAGAAGACCTTGATCTCCCAACTAAATGTCCCCCCTTCTTGCTCAATCACCTTGTATCCTTTGCTCCACCAAATGAGCTTTCCCTGATGATACCTCTGTTCCAAATATGGGTGTTCTAAATAAGGGATCAGATGACCCATCAACCTCTATCACGATTTCCTTGCAGATGTTTGATCGATCTTGCCTAGACCTGCAAGGCAGTCATAGCATTAGTGCAATCAGAAGTAATAATGTTTAATCTTATTAAGATTAACCTTATTTTTAAATTCTATCCCCTCAAGGTCAGCTAACAACACTGTAGATTTATTCTTTCCTATTCTAACGATCCTATAGGGCCCATCCTATTTGGGTTCTAGCTTGCCTGGAAATAATTCTCGTCGTGCGTCATAATACAGAACAAGCTGTCCTTTCTTGAAGGTGTATTTCTTGGCTTTGAGGTCGTGTAGCTGCTTCATTCGGCGCTTCGCCACTTCTTGGTGCAATAAGCTCTGCAACTTAAGCTCATCTAAATGTGCCAGTGTCGTCAAGCGCTCAAAAAGTGCGTCTTTATCGCTCAAAGAATGATTGATGGCAAACCGAATAGTTGGCAGCTCAATCTCTAAAGGCAAAACACACTCCTCCCCATATACTAACTTGAACGGGGTATGGCCAGTGGCTTGTTTGAAGGTCGTATTATAAGCCCACACTGCCACGTATAACTTTTTATCCCAATCTCGTTTCTTTTCCGACACGATTTTGGACAGGATGCCCACAAGCTGCTTGTTGGTACTTTCAACCTGACCATTGGCTTGCGGATTATATGGGGTTGTGTTGTTATGCTTGATTTGCCACATCTTTGTCAAACCTTTGATCACCTTATTCAGGAAATGGGTTCCGCGGTGTCGAAGAATTCGTGCAAGAGCTGCAGAACACGGGGTTCAAGGTACAGCAAGAAATGAGGCTAACAAGAAAAACTCAAATAGTGGCTGTCAAAGATCACTATATTGCTTGTCAAATGAGTTACAAGAAATTCATGTTCAGAATAATCTGAAGTATCTCATAAACTGTTTACATTCAGGTGTATGTTGACAGTTGCAGTCAGTAGAAAAACATTCTTCACTTCAGCATGTTCATTCATGATATTTGCCCTGTTCTTCAAATCAGCATTTATTGTAGTGATCACCTCTTTCATACATGAAAGCAGTTACAACAAGTTGTCCATCCTTTGAGTTGATTAGGAATGACACAAGATTGACAGTTAGATGTGAGACATTGGCAGAAAACTCCTGTAATGTAGCCACCATCAAAGCTAATTGCAAGCTAAATAGTATCAGAACTTCCAACTTTTGTTGAATGGATTCATGGCTAAAGGAAAGGGCAATATCACAACTAAAAGTTCAAAGCATATGTAACCGCTGTATCCTACTGTGACTGTAGAAATTAGTTGCTCCTGCTGCAATTTGTGACAAAACAGCACATACTTCTGTTCAATATTGAAAGGCTCTTTTCATGATGAAGACCCTAAGCACCTATGCCAATCATACTTTCAGGTTTCAGAATCTGCAAATGATGGACATATCTCTGTTTTCTTATATTTTCTGTAATGCAAATCCATTTCTGGCAAACAAAATTCCTTCTGTGTCTTTTAATTTTGAGAGAACAGGAAACAGATTGAAGGCCCGGAATTGCATCAGCTGCACTAAATGATTTTTTATCCTTTTATCAATGTTCAAGGCTCGAAGTAAAGGTCAGGGCAAAGTCCATATTGTAAAGCAACCGACCTCTTTATGCATTTCTGTTCAAGTAACATCAGGTCAATGGAAGCACTAAGACAAAATCAGTAAGAAACCATATGATTTGTCCAATTTCAGCAGCCACAGGTATATGGATGTGTTAACGACCAAAGCACTTCAAGACAGAGGATGTAACCATGGATGAAAGGAAACACATTCCTGCTGAACCTCCAGGAAAGTATGAAATCACATAGTACAGTAAGGCAAAAACTCGAACTCCTGAGAAAACTACTGAGAGTATATAGCTGTGCAGAACCATTGATACATAGATTATAGCTGCCATGCTTGTGAAGAATCCAGCAGTAAATGGGAGCCTGTGCTGAAGGCGTCAAGGAGAGTAGTGTTGGCAGATTGAACGGCAGCAGAGAAGGGTCGGCCTTATACCAAGTGCTAGTCAAGATTCGTCATGGAAAAAAAACATGTTGGAGGCGCTATCAGGGAAGGTGCAAGCCGTCATGAATTTGCGGTGGGCATGGGCTGCACCCTCGCTGTTTCGGATTGACCATGCATGGTATGGGTGCATACTTGAGAGTGTAGAGGGTGAAGAAGATAGAGGCCGTCAAGTTCAACCTCTTGGCTTACATCTCCACCAAAGAATGCATACTGTGAAGCATCAAATCATTCATCATCAGATTGAAATCTCCAGGCACGGAGAAAGCGTCCTGGATGCTGATTTCGAACAGTCTGCGCACAATATGGTGACCGAGGGAGGAGCTATCGCTGGAGATGCGAGCATAAGGGTGCACAACATGGTTGGGGTCAGCGGCATCGATGACTCCAGGCGGAGGGAAAGCCTGCGCTGCCTGACATGTTGCAGCAAATTCACCAGGAAGGTGTCAAGCAGGGGAGGGACTGATTCTGATCGAGGGAGGACTCACTGGTGATGGTTGTATTTTCCATTATATCTGTGAAGGGAATCCCCGAGCAACATACTGATTTTTCCCCCAAAAAGCATGTCTCTGTAGTGATTATCTCCCTTCTGCCTCCCTCCTTTGATTACTTAATGCGAAGAGTCGGGCTAAGCAACAGTGCTCAACGGGTTCTCCATGCCTTGTCAATCGAGATCTACGGTTTCTTGAGTTCCAGCCATCGACGATAGCCGGAGCAGCTGCATTGTGTGGCATCAATGAGTTTCTACCACAACAATAGCTGGAGTAGTTGCATTGTACGGCATCAAGGAGTTCCTATCGTAGCAGTTTTATCAGTACAAGAAGATGCTCTTCACGATCATTCCATTGTAGCTCAAAGTTCCGGTGGAGAATGTTTTCCCTTGATGCTGGACTTGTTCTGCAGGGGTGAAGGATGCGAGAACTCAGTGTCACAGAGTCTTACGGGAGTGCTGCAAAGCCCATGAACATAGTAGATTATGCAACACCCAGGATAGCGGACAATAAACTAGTGACCTCGATTTGAAGCTGGAAGGAAGAAGATTCCCCCCCAGAATAGCAACCGCCATCCTCTAGATAGATCATCCCCTTCTTTTTCCCTCTCTTTTTGCCATTCAAAAATACTCTTTTCCCCAATTAGTCTCCTTTTTCCCTTCCTTTTCTCCTCACCACAATGACACAGCATCATCATCCACTTAATCTCGTAATAAGGGCATTAATTTTTGTTCATGTTCTGCATAAAGCCTTTGTTCATCTCCTTGCTCCTGACGTAGTGATTTTCCGCAACATCTGATGTCTGACATCTCTTTGCAATCAGCATTTCAGTCCTATTGACGGAATTCATCCTCCTCACAACCTGATCAACCACTATGACAGCCTCTGACAGTTTATATATTATCAATCTCTCATGAGGATTTCAGTGAGAAAGGAGCAATGGTGACACATCATGCATCCAAACAAAATCATGCGTATGCACTAAGGGAATATATACATTGGATGCGAATTATTAAAAAGCATCACACAAACAATAAATCACACGCAGAAATTAACACAAATGCACAACAAAAATGGAGGTGTTCACGACTCAGATGCGCAGCATCACGACAGCGGTCCGACACTAATTCTTTCGGCGGACCAAACCGGCATATTATCTGCTCTAAAAGGAAACTAGCAGTTTCTTTAGCATCATCTTTCCTTGTTGCCCGTGCTTCTGACCACTTTGTGAAGTAGTAAGTTGCGACAATGATGTACCTCTTTTGCGTAGTCGACGACGGAGTAATAGGACCCACAAAGTCTATTCCCCACTTCTCAAATGGAAGTATCGCCATAATAGGGGTGAGTGGTCGTTTCCTATTCTCTCGACTATCATGCCGTTGGCAAATATCGCATCGCTTAACATACACAAACGCATCCTGGAAGATGGCAGGCCACCAATAACCTGCTCTTAAAGCCTTTTGTGCTGTAAGCCGTCCAGCAAAATGGCCACCGCAAGCAGAATCATGGCACTCTTCCAAAATGAATGGCACCTCGTCAGGCATCACACACCGGCGATAGATGTCATCAACCCCTTGCCGATATAATGTACCTGCGATCAAGGCAAACTTTAACGCTTGCTGCTTAATTTTCCTTCTCTCAGCTTTAGATAATTCGTATCCCGCCTCTCCTGTTGATAAATAATGTGTTATTGCAGCATACCAGGAGGGAATAGATGCCGTATCTATTTTAAATAACCACTCCATATCACTACCTTCAGCCACAGATTCTTTCGGCTCCCCAAAGTCCACAAGACATTCCACGATGCCTTGCAACCCTAGTGGCTTACTCTTGATTTCATAATCAAATTCCTGCAAAGTGATTAACCACTTTGCTAGACGATCAGGCGGCTGTAACTTATTCATCAATAATCGAAGTCCCTCCGCCTTCGTATAAAGCACGACTTTCTCATAGAGAATGTAATGCCTGAATTTCTTGGTCCCAAAGACCATCGCTAGACACAATTTCTCCATGTAAGTATAGTTGATTTCGGATACCCCCAGCTTCCGACTAGCAAAAGCAATCGGGTGGTACCACTTCTCTTCCCAAATTTGGGCTAAACAGCAGCTGATACTATACATGGTGGCTGCTGAGAATATATATAACACCTCACCTCTTTTAGGTGCTTTTAAGACGAGTGCTCTTGCTAGCTCTTGTTTCACATCCTCGAATGCTACCTTACAAGGGTCACCCCATACAAACGAACAGCTAAAGGACAATAAATTTGTAAGCGGCAACGTTCTTTCTGCTAAGGCGTTGATGAATCTACGATAGTAACCAACCAAAGACAGAAAGCTATGCACCTCTTTCGGAGTGCGTGGTGGACCCATGGCAACTATAACTTTAACCTTCTCAGGGTCTGTCGCAATTCCTACCGAACTGACCACATGACCCAGCAACAGCCCATAGGGTACTCCAAAAACACACTTCCGTGGGTTTAGGGCGATGCAAAATTGTCTACAGCGCTCAAAGCATTTTCTTAAAATGAGCAACTGCCTTCCTCTCACAGTGGCGGCCCCTAAGTCATCAATAAACACCTTCAACTCTTCAGGGGATATGTCACCGAATGTCTTATCTGCTGTTCGTTGCCACGAACCCGGTGCATTGCATAAACCAAAGGCCATCACATGGTACGCAAAAGTACCGAATACAGTAATAAAAGTTGTTTTCAACTTGTCCTCTTCTGCAATTGCCATCTGGTTGTATCCTCCAAAGCAATCCATAAACAAATATATCTCCCTACCCGCTAATTGATCCAAAATCTGGTCAATAAATGGCAACGGGTAGTAGTCCTTAACTGTTTGCTTATTCAGCTCTCTAAAGTCTACACATAAACGGATTTGATTATTCTTCTTTTTTCTAATCACAACTGGCGAACACCATTCCGTGTGTTGCACATGAAAAATCAAACCCGCTTCTCAAAGCTTCGGTAACTCTTCAAACAGGCCATCCCTCAATTCGAAAGGCATACGCCTTACTTTCTGCCGTACAGGACGACTGCCCTCTTTCAATGGAATTGTATGAACAGCAAGACTAGGAGGAATGCCTCTCAACTCATCATAACTCCAGGCAAAGATATCACGGAATTCCTGGATCAAGGCCACATAGTCCTCCCTTTCTGTTGTACTGAGCATAGACCCTAATTTGATTGGCCGCGAATCATCAAGCGTACCAAGGTTTAGCTCGATAACATCTACATCTCTTATACGATCTTGGCCCTCTATCGGCTCCTTCAAAGTGATCTGATAGATGTCCTCCGTGGTGGATCCCTCTTTGGACTCATCACTTGATGATGTCTCATTGCCAGATAAATCTTCTAATGTCTCCAATTCTGTAGAAGATAGAGGAGCTCTCTCACTTTGCGGGGACTCAGGATAAGCATCAACTACCACACACTGGGCACCTCTACCGAATATCAGCTGACCGGCGGGTATATCTACTTGGCAGTCCGCTTGCAAGATCCAAGGTCGTCCGAGTAATACTTGGTAGCTTGGACGCCCTGCAAAACGAATCACCCTAAAGTCCAACAGGCATTCTACATTTGCAACAGTGACATGGACCTTAGTAATGCAGCCTTCTGGCTGTCTCAAACTATCATCTGCCATTCTGAGAATTGTGGAAGTATCTTTCTGAATCGCAAGACCCAACCTTTCCATCAGTTCATAACTCATAATGTTAATAGATGATCCAGTGTCGACAATGGCATAATCTACTAATATCCCATCGACATAGGCTGCAACCCTTGGGCAATGCTTCTCAGCATGCTCAAACTAGTCATCACCAACTCGCGCAATTCCCAAAGGTTCTACGATATAACCGGTACGTAAGATCTTTCTAAATTCCTTACGTACTCCTGGGGAAAGCTTAATAAGCTGTAAAAGGTTCACATCCGGCTTGACTTCGCAAAGAGAGCCCGCCAAATCAAATTCATGATAGTTTGATAGAGCTCGCTTCTCACGCCAAACCATCCGCTCTTTAGGTCGCTGAACTGGCTTTATTGCCTCTTTCTTAACTTTCACCTTCTTCTTTGGTGCTTCCTTATCGGCTTTACTTTCTACGGGCTTGAAAGGTCCCCCTTCCAGGGCAGGATCCAAAACTTGCGTTCCTTTGTCACCTTGTTTAGGGTTTCCGTCGACAGGCTTATCCTTGTCGGCTCCTCTGCCCTTTTGACCTCTTGTAAGGACAGCTCGCAAATTAGAGGTTTCAGCATCGTTAACGCGTACAGCCTCAATCAAACTAACCCCACTACTACTTGGTAGCTCCTCCACTGTAGTCTTTGGTCGTTGAAGTATTTGTTTAGGCCCATCCTCTCGCTGGGAATCATTTCCTTGGGCACGATGATTAACAGGCCCTGGTTGCCGACTACCACGCTGGAGAGAACTGATCTTACTCCAGCAAGTAGCTGCTAAATGGCCGGATTTTCCACAAATGTCGCACTTAAAATTTGGGCAATTCCTTGGATAGTGCTGCCCACCACACCATTTGCAACTAAACCTCGACGGTGCACCCTCCTCTGGGTATCTACTTCCTATCAAATTTTGTTGTTTTTTAAGGAAGTTGACATCCACGGCTATTTGTCGATACTGCTCCGTAATCATGTCGGTATAATGCTTCATCATGTCCTTAACCTCACCAAGAACATTGGAAGAACTGGACTCATAGCCTTGGTCATTACCATGTCGTTCCATCGGCCTAACAATTCGATTAGGCACTGGTTGTTGAACCACAGGCATGGTGTTAGAATTAACTGCCTGGCTTCCACCGTTTGGAATCATTTGACTGCCCGTAGGCATCGACATGCTAGGGGGAGCTTGTAATAAAGGGACATTCTGCATCATGTTTCCTCTCCCATTAGGGTTAGCCATCGCTATCCCGTGACCACTACTGCCATTGGCCATTGCCACATTATTTCCCAATACTAAACCCATGTTTGAATTGCCTCGAGAAGCATAGGCTGCTTGTAGTCGGGATTCCACCTCTTGTGCTCGTGTAATGGCAGTGTCTATATCCCCCAAGGGGACACTACTCAACTGCAATTGAATGTTAAAGTCCAAACCATGTAGGAAATACTGCAATTGGGCAGCTGCAGGGATGGGAATAGAGGTATCCAACTTACGGAAAACCTCTTTTATCTTCTTCGCATAAGCACGAATATCTTCGTGGGGTTCTTGGCGGGTCACGTTGAGTACACGCAACCAATATTGCCCACCCCTTTCAGGGGCAAACTCCCTTCGAAAAGCTCCATAAAATGCATCAATGTTCAATATGGTTCCGGCTTCTAAACCATGATACCATATAGCGGCTCTTCCTTTGAGAGTCATGTTGAAGAACATCATTAAATGTCCTTCTTCTTGGATGCGACAATTAAACATCAGCTTTTGAAACTCCCTAATGTGGAGTTCCGCATCTTCCTCAACTAACCCATTAAAAATGGGTAGCGGGTAACCTAGAGCCGGAAAATCCGTCGTTCCTGCTGGAATTGCAATAGGCTGCGCCATGACGAGGATTGGATTTGCACTAGGAATAGGGGACGGTGGAGTTACACCTCCCGTACTTGACGTGGACTGGCTTATAGAAGGAAGGGGAGCACTAGAGCTTCCACCTTCTCCTAACTTATTGGTCGTGGTACTAAGACCACTAGATCTACTTCCTCGTAAGGGTTCAGCACCGCTACGCTTAGGGGAATATCTCCTAAAAATTTCAGCACGTCGCCTAGCTCTTTCGTCCCTTTCTTGCTTTTGGATTTCTGCTAGACGATGCTTATCGATACATAACGGATCAATCTCAGTATCCTTTGGCATAAACTGCTAGTTGGTCCCTAAACAACCAGGATTCGAGAACCGCCACTTTTAAGCGGCTCTCGGCAGACGCACCACTGATGGATCTAAAAACGGGCCGGCACTGGCTCATGCACTAGCCGGACCTCGTCACTGCGCACAAGACAACCCCTCCGCCTCGCGGCCAGGAGCGTCTATCAAAATCTCTGCCTTCCTAAACATTGCGTTTGTAACACGTTGTAGTCCAACTGATCCTAACCCAATATTACTCCTCAGAGGGAGTCCCTTTCACATAGCCAAAAAGGCTCGAATCACATACACATGGGGTTCCTCGTACGGCTGAATGCCGTCAACCCTCTGCGACTCTCCTACACCTTGGGGATTGGCCCCTCAGTGCGTCGCTCCACATATAGACATTTCGCACAAACGTCGCTCAATGTACCAAATAAGCGTATCCAGGAATGTACCATTGTCCTCACTTATTTTCCCCTTTAGGACCCCACGACTAGTCTACAGCATGGGTATCTCACTGCCTCTCAACGTAGGTCATATCCTCATAAACCAATTGCAATGCATGTCCAGGAGCTGATCACTGATACTTTTAAATTCTTTTTCATGCTCCATGCATTTGGTGGATGCCTAGTGCTCAAGCTATTAGTAAAACAGTGTCGTGCACAAGTGCAAAACATCCTTTTCATGATTCCTTTCTCACGATTGTGCTTCGTTGCATGGTATTTTACGGCTTTTTACCTTATTTTTCATATCAAAAGCGGACAAAACCGAACTAAAACACAAAAACAAGGCTGATCTGAAGCAAATCCTCATGCCTCAGCCCTGCTATACATTCACGGATATTACTCATAATTTTCCCAATTTTTCGAAGCCCAAAATATAATTTTTCCCTATTCTTTAGGGTTTATCCATCATTTTCTTGCAAATTTCCCCATTTTCTCCCATTTTTTAATTGCTAAAAATTAAGTTCAGTTTATGGGCTGTGGCCCTTAGTTCATTTCAGCAGAAACAGAAATTTTAGTAGGTGTGGATTAATTTATTGCATCATTTTTAGCCCAAAACCCTATTTTCCTTCATTTTTATGGTTTTTCGTGTCTTGGTTTTCTATTTTCTGCTATCCCACACATGTTTTTCTGATTTTTAAATGATGAACAACTAGAAAACAACTCAAAGCACGACATACTCAAAACTCAATCCATATGAACACATTTTTATCAACCAAATTTGCATCAAAAGACCATTTTCTTTGTAAAAACAATTATTACCGTGTCTTGCGGGTTTTTCATTAAATTTGGCACGTCCCACGACTGATTTCCAGCCATGAATTCTTCTTGGAATCAGCAATCTACAATGGTTTTGCATTGCTCTTTCATCCCGTCAAGAATCGGCATCCATCCGGCCGTCCATCTCCATCCTATTCCTTCAAGCACGAACGGGGGCTAAGAGGAGAGAGAGGGAGGAGAGAGAAATACTGATTTTCTCTCTCTCCAACCAGTCCACCATTGCAGGAGCGGAGACCGGCGATTTGATCGGCACAATGTCTTGATCAGGCCTAAGTGCTCGTAGCTATGACTTGTATGTAAGCCAGGAATCGATTGGGGGGGGGGGGGGGGGGCGCGATTTTTTCGGCGGCTGTTTTCAGCCACCGCCCCCCCCATATCCACGATTTTTTTGGAGGGGGGGGGGGTGCCAAAGGTCACCCCCCCTCTCTTACACCTTTTGGGATTTCCTTTTTGGGCCCCCTCTTGGGCACCCTGGCCAGTTTCGGGCCATCTTCCACATCCGGACTCCGAACTTCGATCTGAAAATTCTTGTGAGCTTGTCTCAACATCCTGGACAGGCTTGTAGCTTCACTGATTGGCACGGGCGCACGGAAAAATTATGAAAATTCACGGAGTATGGCACGGGTGCCCGTCAAGTACTTAATGCTTAAAATCGTCCTCGGTCGAGCCGCCGCCTTCGCGATCTAGTATTTTTCCCCGCATTTTCACATTTTTCTGCTATTTTTAGGCACGTTCCGGGGCCTAAAATCCATTCTTCAGGCTATCATGGCATACATCAAATTGCTCATGAATGATGTATAAGGGATCTTGGCCATCTTGGCCCTCTGCTCATCTATCTGTGGGGACAATTGACTTATGAGACATTCACATAAGAAGATAATGGACAGCCAATATGCTTCAAGTCCTGCATGTGGAAACGCTCAGGGACTTTATGAATGTACTCCTTCCATGAGAACCCTTCGTGAGAGGTGGAGTAATCCCTGTCCCAAATCCTTCATCTCAAAGTTCTTCTTCAGCTAAGATTTAAGAGCATCCATCTCATCATGAGCTTTTCCTGCTATCAGCATATCATCTACATAAAGTACCAAAATAAGCAATGAGCCATCACAGGCTTTCTTCGTGTAAAGACACAGATCCATAGCACTCCTGTTGTAGCCCTATGACTGCATAAAGGCATCAAACGTATGATACCACTCCTTAGGTGCCTACTTCAAGCCATAAAGACTTTTCTTTAACTTGCACACTGGGTGCTCCCTGCTAGGTTCTGCAAATCCCTTAGGTTGCTCCATGTAAATCTCATCATGCAAATCTCCATGTAAGAATGTAGTCTTGACATCCATACGATACATGTCCAAGTCAAGTTGCGTGACTAAGGCCAAAACCAAGCATAGGGTGGTTATCTTAACCACCGGAGAAAAGACTTCATCAAAGTCAACTCCATGCTCCTGCTTAAAACCCTTAGCAACAAGTCTTGCCTTATAAGTCGGCTTGGAATTCCAGGGGTACTTTTCAGCTTGTACACCCATTTGCATGGCAAAGCCTTCGTGCTTTTAGGCAATGCAACCAAATCCCAAGTCATATTCTTGTGTAGGGAGTCCATCTTAGACTGCATAGCCCTCTCCCAGGAGTGGTTTTCACCCTTGCGCATAGCCTCATCATACGTGAGAGGCTCTCCTACATATGTAACCAAGACATAATGCATCGAGGCCTCAAATCGATCAGGTGGACGTCCCTAGCCCTAGTAGACCATCTGACTGTAGGCTCTATTGCATGTCTAGCATCTTTTCCAATACCCTGGCCATGTGCACCAATTGCTACTATAGGTTGTCCAATTGGCTGTGCATGAGCACATGGCTCATCCTAGAATTGAACCCTGCGTATCTCTACCACCTTCTTAGATTTCCTATGCATCTTGTCTTCATGGAAGACTACATCATGGATGTGGATAACTTTCTACGCATGCAGATTCCAAAGGTGGTAACCCATCTTGCGTGCATCTCCATAGCCAAGGAAAATGCATTTGATACTCTTAGGATCCAACTTAGTCCACTTTTCCTTGGGCACATGTCAAAATGCCTCACATCCAATGACACATAGATGCGCATAAGATGGAGGTTTCCCACTCCATACATCCTCCAACCTGAAATCCAAACCTCTAGAAGGTGATCTATTGATGACATGCACAACTATACTAATTTCCTCAACCCAAAATCTCTATGGTAGGTTTGCATGGTTGAGCGTATTGCGTACACACTCCCGGATGGTTCTATTCATATTTTCCCCCATTGTCAGTCCTAAATCATTTCAGCCTATACCCAGTCTCGTTCTCAACCAATGCAAGCCATCTCTGAAACACAGCCAATACATTTGATTTACGCTTAGTGGGGTAAGCTCAGACTTTACATGAAATCATCAATGAATGTCACAAAATACTTTGCATTACCCATAGACTGGGTCCACACACATCTAAATGTACCAATTCTAGGGGCTCACTCATGCGTGTCCTATCGGACCTCTTATGCGTATTCCTAGTCTGTCTGCCATAAAGACAATGCTCACATGAATCAAAATAGGCATAGTCAAGGGGTGGTAAGTACTGCAAATCAGAAAGCATTTTCATTCCCTTCAAGGACATAAGGCCGAAATAGGCATGCCAAAGGGATACATGTGGGATGGAATTGACTGATAAAACATGGCCAATAGAGGACCCATCAACTATAAGAGGATAGAGGCTGCCAACCTTGGCACCTCTAGCAAGCACAAGTCTGCCCCACGGGTGATCTTTCAGACAGAATCCCCAGATGAAACATGAAACCTAGCATCATCAAGCTGCCCTACGGACATAAGACTATGTGTAAGCACAGGAACATGATGTACATCCTGTAACAGAAAAGTACTTCCAGTAGATAACTGTAGCTATGCATCCCCAATGCCAATAATAGCAAGTGACCTTTCATCACCCAAGCGAACTGAACTAGAGACAGTGCAGTAGGAATGGAACCACTCAGGGCATGGTGTAACATGAAATAAAGCATTGGATCCAAAAGCCAACAGTGCACATACATGGATTGAACCTTGGTCAATGGCATACCATCACAAGAACTAGCTGCAAGTATGTACTCCCCATTAGAGTCATCAGTCTGCATGACATTTATCTCCTCGATTTTCACGCTGGATTTCGCAGGCATAATGCTGCGATCAGAGGACTTTTCATATACTTTGTCTTCCCCTTCTCTTTGCGCTTTTGATTGTGCAACTCATGACACTGTGGGCGTATGTAACCCTTCTTGCCACAATGATGACATATCACATTAGCATTTCTTCCATGAGACTTGCTGCGTGACTTACCACACGACTTAGACATCGAGGAATTCCCCCTTCCTTAAGAGTTTGTTGGGGTATGCACATCAAAATTGTGCACTTAATGTGGACATTGAGCTTTGAAATGTGTTGGCTTGTCATAGTGGAAGCAATGAAGCCATGCATTAATACTCTTACTATTGATAATATTGGTGGAAAACACAACTTTTGTGGATCATCTTTTAGCTTCCCTTGTTGATTTACTTGATCTCTCTTGGGGAATGTCTCTTCTCTCCAAATCCTTGGCTTTTGAGAATAGGACTTAAAATGGTAGTTTCTTAATATCTCCTCACGAGACTTTAGAAATTGCATGGAAGAGTTTTTTAAACAAGGGTGGTAGTTTTGCTGTTTAGCACACAAATTGAAAATTCACCTAATAAGCTCTAGTTCCAATGGAGTGGACTATTTTTGGTGTTCTGCAATTATAGATCCAATGCCCTCTAGGCTTGATTGACTTCTAGGTTTTGTTTGTTTTTTTTTGTGGGGGTGGGGCTGGGTTCAACAAGGGGATGGTGGTGTAGAGGCCACTAACCATTCACATACATGTTTTCTTGAAGACTATCTATGAATTATGTTATATCATACTTATATGAAATTGTGTGAGTTACATCACTTCTATTATATCGTATTAGTATGAACATGGCATCACAAGTTATTCAGTGAGGGTTTAAGTTTTGAAATTTTCTATTTTACCTTTCTCAAAATATGATTATTTTAGAAGAAAACTTACAATTAAATATTTTAAATCATCAAATGATGAGTTAGCATACTCAAAGTAGCATCACCTTTTAAATGAGAGATACATGGTTCAAATCTCAAGTTTTTTGGTATTATCACTTTGTCTTTTGAAATATACTAACATTCTATGCTCCTCCTCCCTCTCCCTCCTTCTCCCCCTCTTCTCCTCCTCCTCTAGAACCTCCCCCTCCTTCCACCGTGTTCCCCTCTTCATCTCCCCTCCCTACCCCCACTTCCCCACTAACCTTGTTCAAATGGCATCTATAGTCAACCCCCATGGACCCAAATCATCCAATGTCCTAGTATGGGTATTCCTTGATATACTAGACCCCTTCTACTAGGTCCAAGAAGCCATGGCATGACCATTAGGCAAAGTTCTAGGACATAGATCAACCTCGAATATCAAACCTCATTGGCATCCTTGGATTCTGGTTGGGCATAATTTAAGTGCATGTGTCAAGGGCACTTTATCAAAGACTGGCTAGAATGGGGGAGTATACACAAAAAAGAAGAGAATAAACTAGTATCCATAGAGGTGGATGAACAAGGTTTTAAGAAGGTACAAAAAAAGATGCAAAAACCCAACAACAATAAAAATTTTGATGGACAAAGAAAGTCCTCCCATCCAAATGGTAACAACAACGATAGGTATGCAACTACCTAGTTCTTTCAAGAGTTCTTTTAGGATACACAGATATAGGAAGAATCACTTGAGAAAGAGATCAATGAGTATGTATCCATAAATAGTTTTCTCTCTTTATCCCCCAAATAATTACTATATGTAGACCCTCTATATCATGTGCATTCAATGCCCATTTATAAATATCTGTATCTATGAATTTTTCCTTTCCTTAATAAAACATAACCCTTTTCTATTAAATTTGTAAGTAACCCCTTTATATGGGACTCTTCTATATGTAAAAAATGTGCAAAAATGGTATTTTAAAAATCCATTGTGTTGAACCCATGTGATACATACATATTTTTATGGCTAACCTCCCTGGGCTTTATTCGTATGCATACACATATACACACATGCATGTGTGTGTAAAATTACTCCACCTCCCTTGCTACCACCTCTCTCTCTCTCTCTCTCTCTCTCTCTCTCTCTCTCTCTCTCTCTCTCTCTCTCTCTCTCTCTCTCTCTCTCTCTTATTCACAATATAAAACCATACATGAGAGTACTTTGGATCGAAATAATTTGTGTTGCATTGTATTATGAAAGGTGTTGCAACAAATTGTTCTCTCTTTACTTGTAAATGTTGGAGCTATATATAGTTCACCCTATCTAGAATAGGTCTCACCTATACATATGTAGATTGTGATCAATATAATGTAGTCTTTGGGAGTGTATATGGTGTGTCTCTTCTCTC
Source organism: Lygodium microphyllum (assembly GCF_053477565.2). Taxonomy (NCBI): domain Eukaryota; kingdom Viridiplantae; phylum Streptophyta; class Polypodiopsida; order Schizaeales; family Lygodiaceae; genus Lygodium; species Lygodium microphyllum. The sequence goes on from NC_141164.1 coordinate 47,869,922, forward strand.
CCTCTCCCGTCTCTACATATCTTCTCTCTCTACATCTCAACATGGTATTAGAGCTATCATGATCGGCTACAACCAATTCCTTGAAGGAGATAATCATGAAGTATATCTATGTAGTATCTCTTCAATTATTGATTCATGTTCTTCTCATGCTTAAATTTGATGTATTGTGTATGTTATGAGCATCATATTTTATGAAATTTAAGCATAGAGGAAGTTCATTTTATCATCATTGATCATAATTTAGATTGCAAATATGTTGAATTGTAGATATGCTTGGAGTTCTATGTCAGAAGTTATGTCAGTTCAAGTAAACTGGACTTGAAATAGGGAAACAAATATGACAATAGCTTTTCATGCAAACTTCTATGACACAGGTTTCATCACGATTACTCACTCTTAGATTTTTGCATTTTTTCCGAAATTAGTCAGATCATCATCTATTCTTGGCCAAAAAGTAAAGCAATAACACTTTGAGTGTTGTTCATATTTCGTGTCTATGTTGGACCAGTTTCTTCTCCCACACATTTTGTCTAATTTGGATTGCTTTATTCTTGCCCGTCTATCTTGGGTCTCTTTCCTTTCGAGTATGTTTTTTGAACTAAACGTATTTCCTTATAGCATAGCTTCTGCATATGATTTGTTGTGTTGCACTTTTGTCTCATCATTTCATACATGGTGTGCAGATTCTGTGATCTTATATTGTATGTATTCTCTCAGCCAACTATGTCGAATTTGATAATCATCAATAGATTTCCTTCTAAAGAACGTTTTGTTCCTCACTTCCAAGAACAAGGATTCCTTGGGTGGAAAGTAAAGATGTTGCTAATTCTTGAAGGCGATGACTTGCATGATATTGTTCCTAGTAATTATGAATGTCTGCCTCAACCAATTGATCACGCTCATGATAATACCCTTGTAGCTGAAGGATCTATCTTTGAAGAGTGGCAAACTCTTTATAATGAGTGGGTCAGACACGACAAAGCAACTCGTCGGTATATTATTTCTGCTCTTTAAGAATATCTTATGCTTGATGTATGTAATCTTTCAGCCTCACAAGCTATATGGGAGTATTTGATAGAAAATTTTGAGAACAAATCTACTACAAAATTACTTTATCTTCATAGACATCTCACTGAGTTACAATACAACATCGAAAATTCTATGATAATACATATCGAATCATTCAAGAACATTATTAATAAGCTTTTTGCTGCTACTGGTACTATTCCACGAAAGAAATTGGTAACATAGCTTCTTGATATTGTAAAGGATCCTGCTTATGATAATATTGTTACCATATTATCTAACAAAGATGGGATCAATTTTGATCAGGTTTGTATATCTTTGATTGAATATTCACAATGATATGAACGACGACACACAAATCAAGAAACAATTATGTTCTCACAAGAGGACACATAGTAAAAAAAAATCAACCATGCCTGAAGGCATCCCTTTCCACGCTCTACACGTAGGAGTCATCATGGTGGTAACTTCTCTCTCTCAGATTTCCTAAAACATTATTGTTATTGCAATAGGAATGGTCACACTACAGATAATTACTGGGAAAAACAATATGATGAAGAGCATGGTATTACAAATAAACAATCACGTTTATCCAAAGATTATTCTCCTCATGACTACTGCAAAAGGAGTGATCATCCAACCCATCTATGTTTCAAGAGGTGTTTTGATTCAGATCATAATAGAGCACGTGCTGCTACATATGACAACACTACTGAAGAAGCAAATTGTGTGAGTTATTCTATCTCTCCGAAAAGGATACTTCTTCATGTTCATGATGGATCTCTTTTTACTATTGATTTTGGTGCTAGGAAAAATATCACATATCAGTCTCAATGGTTACATAATTATCATTCTATTCCTGTCAAGAAATTGGTTTATGTTGCTGATGGCACAACTTGCCAAGTCAAAGGTATATGTAATTTATATCTCGGTACTCTTTCTTCAACAAGAGTTCTAGGTGGAGTTTTATATGTCTGAGATCTACAAAGGAATCTTCTTTTAGTTGTTTGCAAGACTTTGATCTTGGTGTCTTTGTTGATTTTGACCATACCAAGTGTCGCATTGAGAAAGATGGACAAACCATTGATGTTGCTCCTCGAAATGGTAATATTTTTTAGTTATCTTTAAATGAAGATGTTGCAAATGTTGTTATAGCTCCTGGTGATCTTAACAACAAAACATGACATCATCACTTTGTTCACATTGATTTTTCAAAGCTTGTCGATCTTTATCGGTGTGACCTTGTTCAAGGTATGGAATTCAAAGCTCATCCTCATATGGGTATTTGTGAATATTGTGCACTTGGAAAGCATTTTTGAAAACCCTTTTCCATTTCCACCATAAATCATTTTAGAGATTTGCTTGATCTTATTGTCACACTAATATTTGTGGACCTTTTTCTCCATCAAGATCTCAATATCGGTATTTCATGACTTTTATTGATGACTTCTCTCAAGAGATTAGGGCCAAAAAATGTTTAAAATGGCACTTTTGTTAATTCGTGGATTAAGAAAAGGGCCAAAGAGATTTTGCCACATGGACAAAAACATGGTATTCTTGTCTCCTCTGCTTTTGAGATAGTAGTGTTCATTTTGTGATTCTCGCCTCTTATTTAGCCGAAATCTTTAAACCCTGACAAGTTTTGGTAGTCCCAACGACCCCTATTAACTAATAAAAGCTGTCAAAACCTCTAACAAAGGCATGACAAAGTTAAGTTAATTAAGACCATTTTGAAAATCAAGAGAATTTTCAAAGTTCTTGGCACTCGTAGTATTTTTAATTTGTCTCCTTGACCTCTCTCTTTAGGTTTCTTTCTTTGCACATTGTCTGCATACTCGTTGTCTTTTACATGGCATCCACAAGGCGTCCTTCTCATTCCACAAACTCTTGCACTATGTATAGCAAGAGTGCAAATGGAGACTGGGAGCCCAAAATATTTACTATAAATGATTGGGTTACAATGCTACCATCTTGCAGGGGCTCTCACAGTGAAAAAAACAAAACAATGGGATATCAAATATCATTGGAAGTGTAACGTGTCCACCTGTTCCTTTTTAGGACATGTCTTAGCAGTCCATCGGGAAGAGAGTCTAGAACGCTCCTCCCGGCACTCCCATGGGATGATACAGGGTTTGCAATCTGACTGCCCGAGTCTGCCATGTAGCGGAAGTATTCCGACCGTTCCCACTTAGGACTGACTTGAATTAGGGTTTCCCCTAATGGTTACTTTCCTAAACGGCAGCTAGCATTGTCGAAGGGTTTTCAAAAGCAAACTTGCAACCACAGAGGTCCTTGAGAAATTCCAAGATGGAAGATCAAGTGAAACAAATAATCAAGACAAATATGATGCCATGGTTTAAGTGTATTACAATTTCTGGTTCAAGTACAAATTTCTGGTTCAAGTACAAGCGGCAAGACGGATCAACCAAGAGAATCAATCCTCTCAAGAAAACCACATCAAGTTATAAATCTGAATACAAGAGCATCAAATATGTCAACCAGTCTTCAAGAGAATGTCTTCAAAATAGACTCTTCTTAAGCTAATGGGTCAGCTAGTATGTGTCTTAAGTGCAACACTAAAGTCAGTGCCACTGGAACTCGCCCAAGTTTCAATCTTTTGCCTTTTACACTTTTCAATCGCTGGTTTTCATCTGATCTACCATTCTGAAATTTTCCTGATGTCCTGCTATAGCTGGGAGTACCTTGCCATCATCAGTCACAGAAACATCTAGTATTTTCAAATGTGCAAGAGCTGCAACTGACGCAAACAAAGCAACATCAAACACCGATCCATTAGAATCAAGTCAATACACATCCAAATAGGCCATCCATGATGCCTTGCATGGTGCAATACATAGCTCTTGTAAATCTACCATTGAGGAACTTGAAATTGCTCTGTGATCACTAAAGCTTCTTCAAATGGCCTACCAGGACATCCACAGCACCATTGGATCTTCAGCCTTTTTGTCACGTGATTCAAAGTACATATAGAACATCATTTACACTCCCAATAATGGACATGATAGAGTTGAATATCGAATTGCAGACCAAATATGAAGCTACGCATGTGACTGTACCACTTGTCCCACAGAGCTTGATTGACATGTCACATGCAGTATACAGCTTGCTCAATCTGGTGTGATCCTTATCACCAATAAGGCCTATCTCAAAAGCATAATCTGCACATGCTTTATACTGTATCTCTGGATTTGTGAGGCCATTGCCAATAGCAAATCCCTTCAAGTTGATTGGTAAACCCTCTTTTGCTTTGTTGCCCATGTGAATGTGACTAGTAATAGCAGGAACGTAGTGTCCAACATATAATTCTCCGATAACATAGAACTCATTTCCTAAAAGCTCAAGATGTGCTTCATAGAAGGCCTGCAAAAAACTGTACATATCTTCACTGACGCCATTCTCATCATGCTGAATGTCTCGAATATCACTACTGTAACTAAAACCAGTCCCAATTGGCTGGTCAACAAATATTATCTTTGACACCTAATCCCACCCATACTTATTTGAGATAAGTGTAAGATTGTGAGTGATCTGAAAATGCCCATTCTCATAAAGAAGTGTCAGCTCAATGCTACAACCAGGCCTGCCAGACGGAGTTTTTCTGGTTTGCTAAAAAATTTTTACCCTTCCCTCTACATTCCATAACAAAAAAAAAAGCACACTCCACAAAGATGCGTTCCCCTCCAAAAGAATCGTGAGCTCCCCCTTTGCTAAACATGGCTCCCTCCATCTTTAGCTTTTTGCAAAATTCTTGGCCACATTTGCCCTTTTACACCCTCATTCCCATCCAAAGTTTTCATCATTAACCTCAAGTTTCTTCAGGACATCTTCAAAGCTCCCAACCTGAATATTCATATTGGCTCATAAAGATGGACTTGCCCTTTTTTTGCTCCCTTAATGCTCAATCGTGTGTACTGTGATCCATTGCCATTAAAAACTACAATATCCCATGTTAGTATGTGTTATCACTGGTCTCAATAATTTTAGAAAACTGCAAGCCTAAACAGGGCACTATTCCATTTGCAGTACTGAATTCTAAAATATGCGTGTGGGTCATGTGTTGGTTAGGAGAGGGTAGAGGGTTGGTCTATATGGGAGCTCACATAGCACTAAAAAAAATGCTGAGCATTGCAAGGGAAGTTTTATAACATCAATTATTATTCTAGCAATGCCAACAGTCACACTACATCTCTGCCTAAATGCTGTGCCGCATCTTTCCTAGGAGGAACAAATATGAAGTCGCCCTCTTAGTTGTGACTTTGTCTAGCGGCACATCTTTACTCCACTATGTGAACCTAATATTTTATAACCCCCGAATATTGGACTCGAAACATATATCAGACACATGGGGAACAAGTTCTCTTCTCTTTTTCTTAAGGGATTCCTCCCTGAAAGAATCCAAACATGCTCTAGGTCCTCCTGCATTCTTACTTGTTTTCAACACTTTCTGTTTCCTGCTGTTTCCTTCAGTCTCATAAGACCAGATTTTATTTCCATCTTCTTAGCATCACTATGCAAACCAAGCTCATTTCCCTTGTCACCTTTTGTATCTTCAGCATAAGCAAACAACTTGAGAAGCTCGGGAAAATCATACTCATTGCAGATCTAGAGCCCATTCTCCTTCTAAATTGTTTGTAACAAATATCAGATTCACTCCCAAATAGCACTTGTCTCTTCAATGAAATTGAACATGAACCATTTGAAGGCAAAACATTTAGGCAGAGCAAAGCACAACGTCTAAGTATGTACAAAGCAATAAATATCACACACACAACTTTTTGGTGGATTCCACACCTTGGATGCGCAGCAGCACGACATCCACCCCCTCTAATCCTGCGCATCCTCCGAATGGGCCGAGTACCCATGATCATTATCATCAAGATCCAGGAACAGATCAATCTCTTCATTGACTATTTCCAGTATATCAGCAAGGTTATCTGTCATATCATCTGTCTCTTCTACTGGAGTTTCTTCTCGTCGCTCTTCTCTTGCGAATTCTTCCAATGCATAATCCTCATCATCTCTTTTCTTAAAAATCTTGATTCTTTTTCCTACAATAGGCACTCTAAGCACTGTTCCATCCAATTCTATGAGCTCATATGTTGCATTGTCAAAGACATGTCTAACTACGTACGGCCCAAACCATCTTTTCACCATCTTCTGAAGTGCAGTATGCTGATTTTCAAGGCTGCTATCAAAGACTAATAACCCAGTCTCCCTCTTCTATTGCTCTAGGTCGCAAGCGATGCCTACTGTCAAACCTGTCCTTATTTCTAAGTCTAGAAACCTTCAACCTGTCAATAGCTAGCTGAATATCCTCTGGTCTTCTCTCCAATTGCCAGATCCGAAGAGCTAAGAGCTCCTCTCTCGTCAAATCCTCCTGCCAAGGTAAAACTGACCAAGTCAAAGCACAAGTCTCAGTCGGCATAACCAGTTTCTGACCATACATCAACTCTGCGGGCATATATCATGTGGTAACACTGTGAGTCGTACGATCAGCCCACAAAGCAAATGGTAGAAGTCTCGGCCATTCTCCAATCTGTCCTCTGCATGCTTTGGCTAATGCTTTCACTATCAACGGATGCCCTCTTTCACTCTTTCAATTTCCCTCTAGATTGTATGCTGTGGTTAGAGCCAACTTGATTCCTAGTTGAGAGAAAAATTCCCTAGCTTCATTTGCATCTAATTCACTGCGATCTGTAGTGATCTTACCCACACAGCTATACCTGTAGAAAATTTCTTCCAATAAGAACTTACACCATTAGTGGTCTTCGTTCTCAAAGGTCTGCCCTCAACATGATTGGTAAGATCCTCTCTAGCCAATACAATATATCTCATCTGCCATAGACCCATAGGCATAATAACCAAGTCAACTACCCACTGATAGCATAGTAGATAGGTCGGATGAAGCTCATCTCAATGATGCACTACGGAATACATTTGACAGTCTCTGCAAGTCTCTACAAAGCGAGAAACATCTCTGTACATGCCTTTTCACCAATATTTTTCCTTGATTTTCTCATAAGTAGCCCACATTCCTCTATGACCAACCCAAGGACTCTCATGAAACTCTCTCATCACTTGTAACTGGGTCTCTTTATTGCAGACAACCCGCAAGGGTAATCCACCTCTTTTCTTCGGGTGCTTCCAAAGAAATCCGTCCTTGAGAAAATAACCATAGGCTTTTCTTCTAATCTTCTTGAACTCTTCATCTATCCATTCATCTCTTTTGCTTCGTGTACTAAGGTACTTGCCAATCTGCAACCAATCTCCAACATAGAGTTCTTCTATGAAAGCCACAATATCATAGACATGGCAAAGATGATCAACCATAGCGGCTGAAATTTCTGCATCATCCTCTTTGCAAGTAGTGTCTCCTCATCATCATATCTGGCTCTAGACAACATATCCTCCACTGGATTATCCTTCCCTGCTATGTGTTTAAATTTTGGATTTAATGACTTGATGTATGCGATCCATCTCAGCATAGCTATATCCGGAGTAAAGCAAGTCGTAATCATACCTATCAATGGAAAGCAATCTGTCTCTACCACAACTCGGGCTCCAATAAAGTATCCCTTGTCACATTTGAGAGCCGTAACAATTCCTAGTAATTCCCTCTCGATTTGCGGATACCTCCTCTGTCTCTCATTTAGGACTTTTGCCCCAAACCGAATAGCATACCTATTTCCATCTGCATTATCTTGACCCACAGCCCAACCTATGCCAATTGGACTAGTGTCAACTATCAATACAATAGGCCTTCCGCAATTATAATCCGCTTTCCTGAGAGTAGGAGCAATATGCAATAACTTCTTCAATTTCCGCATGGCTCTAGTGTGGCTCTCATCCCAATAAAATTTCTGCCCCTTTCAAAGCAACTGATATAAACAATCTGCTATGTGTGCAAAATGGGGTATCCAAATCATGTAAAACACACAGGCTCCAATGAATCTCCGTACCTCTGAAGTGGTAGAACAATACTCCGTAATCTTTCCTATAGCATCCACCTTCTCAAGTGAAGGTTTCCTACCATAATACTCACACATATGTTCAACAATGACAACCTCATTTACTCCAAAAACAGATTTCTATCCTAATAGTATCAAGTTCACTTCTTCTAACCTAGCCAAAATCTTTTCACAAGCTACAATATGATCAGCCACAAAGTATCTGCATCCCTGCTCATTTAGACTCTCATTCTTCTCTTCTTCTGCACACCCCTTAATGGGCACATCATCCAAGAAAGACATGGTAAGATGAGGTATATACTCACGAAGGATCTTATGCATGGCATTCATCATATTTGCAACAGAATTAGTGGCACCTTGAGACAAGGTACACATCTTGACAAGCCCAATAGGAGTTCTCATAGTGGTTATGTCCCTGCTTTCCAAGGCCAGCTGAAACTGATCATATCCTGAATACAAGTCACCTAAAGAACAGATGGCACATCCAGCAAATGCTTTTGCAAACTCATCCACAACTGGACCTAAACCAACATTCCTGATAGTAACTCTATTTACTGGCTGCATGTCTTGTATAAATCTAAGAGTACCATTCTTCCTTGGTATCATAAACCACCTATTTGAGTATGGTGCAGATGACAGCTCTAGGATTCCCATCCTGATTTTCTCATTCAACAAGTCAACTACCTTTGGCAGGTGTGCTTTAGGCACTGGAATAGGTCGAAGGTTCCATGGAATATGAGGAATAGTAAAGATCACCATAGGGGCAACAATATCCAGATTCACACATCCAATCTCATGCGAGAAAAAAGCAAACCCCCCTCCATGTCGCTCAAGCATATCCTGAAAGCAATGCTTCTCTGAGGGTAGCAAGAAATCACCATTTCCAATTTTTAATTTAGCAAGAGTCTTTGCTAAAAATTTATGGCCTATATGCTCTAGGTTCCTCAAAATTGGTTGCTTGGCAACCCTCTCTATTTGCTGATCACAAATGGAAGCGGTCCTGCTACTGGCTTCACCTTCTTATCCATAGTCTTGTATTTTGTGTCAATCCTGGCTTCATTATGATCCTCTGCACTACTCAAATCATGCTATAAATCAGCAACTCTTCCCTCTGGTGGGGCTGAATATCCTCAACCCTATGCTCTATGGACTGCATAGGAACAGCCCTAAACTTTGGATGCTGAAATATTTCAGCAGTAAACTCTGTTGGCTGAAAGTTTTCAGCCCTCTATGTCTTTGTAGGCTAATGATAATCAGCCGAAAACTCTATTTGCTAAATTTCTTCAACCTCAACACTTTTTGCTGAGTCACCTCAGCCTTTGACTCTATCTATGACACAAAATCTAAAATTTCATGAAACATGTCTAGGGACTGCACTGATACATTACTGAGACAACTCTGCATATCAGTTTTCAGCATATTTTCCATCTCTGTCATCGTATCTGCATAAACCATACTATCATACATCCCATCTATATGCTCATCATCCTCTAAAATACCTACATTTTTCAAATCTTTCTTCTTCCTGCATATGTACAGCCTGACAGCTCTAGGCAACTTAGAAATCTTCTGATAACTCATCGAACTATTTGCTGAAATTTCAACAAAATTGGAGGAGAAAACACTGCTACCAAGAGGCGAGAACTCCAATCTCCTCTGCTTTGTACCATCGTCATATTGCGGAACAGCGGTACCTAATGAAAACCCGAATCCCTCACAGTGGGCAAAGGTGCATCTCGAAGAGTATCCCTGTTTCTAGCATGATTTACACACACAGTCATAAACTGGACTGCTCTCATACCATCTTTACTACGAATCCGTGTATAAGCAGATCCATCATCATCCATTACTTCGTCTTCATGCGCATCTGTATGATGAATGGCTGCCCTAGGATTATGGGGTAAGAGCATGAATCCTGCACAAAGAAATGGAAATCCTCCTCTACATCTCCAATAGAAATCCTAACACTGGGACATGCGGCATACAAATCATTATTGGTGGCTCTCATACGCCACCCATGCTCTGCATCCATAGGCCATCTATTACTTTCATAAACTCCATGAACTATGAGATTAATCTCTGAACCATGATCCACCAAAGCAACATAAGGCACCTGTTTCTCTCCAATGTTTACCATTGTTTCTGTAGTTGTCCTAGCCCAATGACTCCGTGAAAAGTGACTGCGCGGTACGAAGATAGGCTCATCAGTTTCAGCATAATGCATAGGCTGAACCCTCTTCTCTATCTGCGGAAAAACAGAAGCATTCTCAATCATAACCTCATCCTCATCCTCATCCAACTCTCCAATCAAAACTCCCTGTGTATCACTAGTAGGCAATGTATGTCTTTTCCTCTTCAGGACTTCTTGGAATTGATCTTGAAACTCTCTTTTCAAGATGCCCAAAACCTCAGAAATAGTAAAAGTCACCTCACTGCCAAGTATCTTATCATTAAATATTTTCTTCATATCCATAGATGTCTCAATATCGGACATTAATATAAATCCTGGCTGCTTTCTCTGTCTAGGCTCCTGCCTCTTTTCTTTCTTTTGAGCATTTTCCATTTGTCATTCTGGCCCTGGTCTCGAAGTCGGCCCTATAGTAGGTGGAGTAACAAAATCACCCCCTCTAGTATTTTTAGCTGCATTTGGATTCTCTTCATCTCTCTTATGCTTCTCCTCAACAAGTACATTTGCTCCCTGAGAGTTAGCCAAGTAGGCATAAATAGTGTACCTGTCAATAGGCGAATCCCAACCTGTCTCAGATATGATGCTAGAACCTACACTAGTCAAAATAGTCTGCTGAATTTTTTCCTTGTTTGCCATCTCTATAGCATAGGTCCGTAATGCTGACTAATTCTCTGAACCATTCTCAATCTGGACTCCATATGCAGAAGCATCTCCTCTAGCTGCCACATAAGTAGTACGCGCAGCCATGTCATCTACTAATTTTTTCATTCCGCCTTTCCCAAAATTGGTAGCAAGAGCTCCTATTTCAGTCAACCAGATCTTGCCATCTTGTCCCCAAAATACCAAATTATTCCTCCTTGCATCTTGAAAAGATTCACAATCCCTGCAATGCTGATGGTCTGTACTATCACACCAATTCGATCTCTCCTAGGTGCACTAGGAGCACTCCTAAGTGCACTAGAAGAAATAGTAGGCGCGGTCGAAGCAAACTGCTCTTTCAATTTTCCCACCAATTCTACTTTAACTTACTCCAGTGTCAAATCCGTTATGCCTTTGATTATGTCATCAAGAGAGGAAGGAACCAAAGGAGCGGATGATTTTGGAGCAAAAGGAGCTGGAATCGGTCTTGGAACAGGAGGAACAGGAGGATTAGAAAAAGTAGGCACTAGCATAGGCCAAGTAACTGGCTGAGGAAGAGAAGAATGACAGGGGTAGAAGCAGACATAGGAGCAGAAGACGGCGTCGGTGTCATAGATCCATTCTGTAGGCAGGTCTTCCATATCCGCCTCTTGGTCAAAGTCAAGACTGCATCCTGGGCATCTTGCCAATCTGTTTTGAGACCCATAGGCTTCGTGTGATCCTCAAGAAGCTCTCCTAATTCTTCCTGAAGAGGAGGATCTGCAGCTTGTAAGAAAAGATCAACTTTCTCAACATCGAATGCTCTTTGTTCAATAGCATCAAGCTGACTATACCTCTCTTCAAATTCTCGTATCAATTCTGAAGTAGCTAGACCTTTGTTTGGCATGTAGACCCACTCTTGGAATGACCGCTGTGTAGCCAATGGCAAAGTCCTCAAGAAAATACTCCTCTTTCAAGGCCTTCTTAAAATCTTGCCAATGCCAATTTTGAAGGAAAAGATCAGTCACTTTTACCCTCAAGGCGGGTGTGACAAGGCAAAGAAAATATTTACTCATAAGTCCTGTCGGTACTCCAAAAAATCCCATCTTAATCTCATACGTCTTCAAATAAGCCGATACATTACGGCCATCAAATAGCTTCTTTTCATTTTCAACTACTTCAATCGCCTTAGTTGCGTTGATTGCATTCTCTTGCTTCGAATATAGTTGCCTTTGCTGAGACAACTGTTGTTGATGTAACTGTTGCTGCTGCTGCATATACAATTGTGTCTGCTGATTATAGCAAATCCCTTCAAGTTGATTGGTAAACCCTATTTTGCTTTGTTGCCCATGTGAATGCAACTAGTAACAGCAGGAACATAGTGTCCAACATATGATTCTCCGGTAGCATAGAACTCATTTCCTAAAAGCTCAGGATGTGCTTCATAGAAGGCCTACAAAAAACTATACATATCTTCAGTGACGCCATCCAAGCTCAAGAGCTAACATTTTTACATTCTCTCATGTCAAGAATTTTGAGAGAACATGGGGATTCCCTTTGGTGTCATTGAATTGAGGTGCATCACGCTTAAGCAAGAGGTAACTTGCATAAGTCTACATGAAAGCATACCAATTTTTTTTACGATTGACCTCTCCCATGGTATTACTATTGCAAAGAGGACGATGATGTATTACACGTATATGTATACATGCAAGAAATTTAGGTAGCCATCAGTCAAAAATTTATTTCACCGTGCTATTACTTTTGGGAGACTTTTGTGGATCAAAAATACTTGGACACATTTGGAAAGCATATTTCTAGACAATAGGAATAATAGAGGCATCACATATATTTCTTCCTATTCCATCATTTATGCTACTATAGATTGGGATGAGGATTCTTTATATGGTTGGTATGATACTTCAAACACCTACTCCAGGGCTAGTCCATATCCCAATGCCATCCAACTTATAGGAATGATTATGCCTTGGATTATGTAGGGCATGATATGGACTACAATATGATGCTTGTGCATTATACTTGGACCATGTTGGTCATTATCAAGAGACCACGGATCATTCACACGCCACCTCCTCAATAGGATGTCGATGCCCTCTAGGAGATACATTCACAATTTTTAGGTAGCTTACACTCATATTTTATTTCAGTGCATTATTGCATTTGGGAGCCATTGGTAGATTGGCTAGTACTTCGATGCTCTTAGGAATTGTATTCTTCAATGAATGATAATAGAGCCTCATGGCAATTCTAGCATAACTAAATACAACAAAAACATTAATACTCTGTGAGGATGAAATTCAATGTTTCCTTTGGTTCTAATCCACAACATCCAACACATTTTACTAACCTAAATGCTAATTCATGTAGTTTCATTTGAGAATAAAACCCCCAATACATGTAGTGTGATATGAACATAATGTGGTTGGATGCATCTACATCATCAATACTTTCTCATTTCTCATCCTCTTGCTTGATGATTTGCTTCCATTGTTTGTTCTTGTTCTCTCCTGCTTGATTGTCTTTCTTCAACATCAGAATCTCTATAGACTTACATGTCCTCAATGTGCAAGTGTGTCTGACACTAGCATGTGCCATCACTTTCCATTATACACCTTACAATCTTTTCACTCTCACATGGTATACACCTTTCAAGCACGTCACATGATATTGGAAGATACTTTCAAAAACACATCACGGAAGGTTGTTATACATTACAAGATTGGTATGCATACACACACAAAAACACACACACACACACATAAGGCATTTCATTGCAATACTGTAAAAAGCAGTCTAATAGTAACTAAAAAGGTTGCGTTTTTTGGTATTTTGCCACTTTGACTTCATTTTTCCTAGGTTTATTTGGGAATATGTGTTGTACAGATATAATACAACAAAATCTTTGCTTATGTATGTTAAATCAAACCACCTAGTACATTATTCCATTATAGCCCCATAGAGAGAGAGAGAGAGAGAGAGAGCACAAAGTTGTTACCCTTATCCCACCCATACTTATTCGAGATAAGTGTAAGATTGTCAGTGATCTGAAAAGGCCCATTCTCATAAAGAAGTGTCAGCTCACTGCTACAACCAGGCCCGCCAGACGGAGTTTTTCTGGTCTACTAAATTTTTTTTACCCTTCCCTCTACATTCCGTAACAAAAAAAAAAAGCATGCTCGACAAAGATGCGTTTCCCTCCAAAAGAATCGTGAGCTCCCCCTCTGCTAAACACGTCTCCCTCCATCTTTAGCTTTTTGCAGAATTCCTAGCAAAATCTTCCCTTTCACAGGCCCGTTCCCATCTAGAGTTTTCATCATTAACCTCAAGTTTCTTCAGGACATCTTCAAAGCTCCCAACCTGAATATTCATATTGGCTCGTAAAGATGCACTTGCCCCGTTGTTGCTCCCTCGATGCTCAATCATGTGTACTGTGATCCATTGCCATTAAAAACTATAGTACCCCATGTCAGTATGTGTTATTAACTGGTCTCAATAATTTTAGAAAACTGCAAGCCTAAACAGGGTACTATTCCATTTGCAGTACTGAATTATGAAATATGCGTGTGGGTCATGTGTTGGTTAGGAGAGGGTAGAGGGTTGGTCTATATGGGAGCTCACATAGCACTAAAAAAAATGCTGAGCATTGCAAGGGAAGTTTTATAACATCAATTATTATTCCAGCAATGCCAACAGTCACACTACATCTCTGCCTAAATGTTGTGTCGCATCTTTCCCAGGATGAACAAATATGAAGTCGCCCTCTTAGTTGTGACTTTGTCCAACGGGACAGCTTTACTCCACTATGTGAACCTAATATTTTATAGCCCCTGAATATTGGACTTGAAACATATATCAAACACATGTGGAACAAGTTCTCTTCTCTTTTTCTTAAGGGATTCCTCCCTGAAAGAATCTAAACATGCTCCAGGTCCTCCTGCATTCTTACTTGTTTTCAACACTTTCCGTTTCCTGCTGTTTCCTTCAGTCTCATAAGACCAGATTTTATTTCCATCTTCTTAGCATCACTATGCAAACCAAGCTCATTTCCCTTGTCACCTTTTGTATCTTCAGCATAAGCAAATAGCTTGAGAAGCTCGGGAAAATCATACTCATTGCAAATCTAGAGCCCATTCTCCTTCTAAATTGTTTGTAACAAATATCAGATTCACTCCAAAACAGCACTTGGCTCTTCAGTGAAATTGAACATGAACCAACTGAAGGCCGAACGTTCAAGCAGAGCAAAGCACAACATCTAAGTATGTACAAAGTAACAAATGTCACACAAATTTTTTTTGGTGGATTCCACACCTCGGATGCCTAGGAGCACGACAGCATCGAACCCCAAGTGAACTACTTTACGTAGAAATGCCAGGGACGAAGTGGATTCATGCTGCACTTGGTTCAAGGAGAATGGGAAACGAGAGGGATGCAAAGCTCAACCTCTTTGCCCATAGGGCATAGTCCCATTCCCTTCCCCTAAAACATCATAAATCGGGATTTTAGTAAACCTAAACTCTAGGTCAGCACCCTTGTTGTTCATTTCCTTTGAGAAGAGCTCCTTGTTGTCCATTTCGATTGAGAAAAGTTCCCAGCCAACCGGGACCACCCATCCATAGGACCAACCCATGGCCACATCCACTGTACTTTCCTCAAGGTTACTTTAGTTTTCTAATTACCTACCACATTTAGTTGGACATGCATCAATCAGCTTCGTTAATTAGCCAGTTAGACATTGTTTCCTTCATGTAATCTTAGCACTTGACATAGAAAAGCAGTGTCAAACAAGCTCCTTTACAATAGGTTACCTTATTTATCTTTGGAATACATCCATAAAGTCCAGCCCGCAGGCTAATCCATAATTTGCTTGAAGGCTATCCAGCAATCCACAAGGATTACTAATCCAAGATTCCGCTCGTAGACTAGTATGCAAGCCTTGAGATCCAATCCCGAGTCAAGTTGGCCTCTTATGCAGGGTCTGGAAGGAAAGGGAGTTATAGCGAGAGCCCTCATGGCACCCAAGCATCCTCCTGCTCTCTCATAGCCTCTGGGGATCTTCTTCCCTCTCTCTCTCTTTCTAATTCTCCCCCTAGCTCCCTCTCGTAGCCTCTCTGGGGTGGGGGGAGGATATCCTTCTACCTCCCTCTTGATCTATACTCCTGAGAAGGGCCTCTCCTCTCTTGCTCGGACCTCTCTCAACTGTCTAAGGCAAGTGTGCTAGCATTAGTTACTACTTCAAACTACTTACTGAGGTCCGAAAGTTTTAGGATAGATGCTGATACCAAACTTTGCTTTAATCTATCAAAGTTAGATTGTTCGGCAGTTGACCATGCAATCGATGTTTGTTTCTTCAGTAGATCCATTAGAGGTGTTGCAATCAAAGCATAGTTTTTGATAAAGACCCTATACCATCCTATCAATCCAAGAAAACTGCGTATTTCTTTGATAGTTGTTGGTATTGGCCATTCTAGAACATCTCTGACTTTGGCTGATCCACTGAGATTCCTTCTGCTGACACAATGAATCCCAAATATTCAATCTGATACTTGAATAATGCACACTTCTTCATTTTGGCATAAAGCTTGTGTTCCCTCATTGTCTCAAGGACAATCCAAAGCTGGGGTTCATGATCTTCTTCCTGTTTAGAATAGACTAAGGTATCGTCAAAGAAGACGAGTATGAAGTCATCAAGATATGGCCTAAAGATATCCTACATTAACCTATCGAAGGTGGCAGGTGCATTCCTCAACCCAAATGACATGACTAAGAACTCAAAATGTCCATATCTCGTGTTGAAGGCCGTCTTTGGGATATCTCCTTCCTTGATCCTTATCTGATAGTATCCAGACCTGAGATCAATCTTGGAGAAGATCTCCGCACCTTGAAGACGGTCAAGAAGTTCATCTATTCTAGGAATAGGGTACTTGTTCTTAATCGTTGATTGATTCAACCCTCTGTAATCAATACAGAGTCGAAGCATTCCATCTTTCTTCTTCTAGAATACCAATGGAACTCCCCATGGTGAAGTGCTAGGATGGATGTAGCCCTGATCTAATAGTTGCTTGAGTTTCTCCTTTAGCTCAATTACTTCCGGAATGGACATTCTATAAGTCCTCTTTGCAATTGGTGCAGCTCCTGGTACTAGCTTGATCTCATGATCAACTTCCCTTTGAGGCGGAAGTTTTGTCAGCTCTTCAAGAAATACATCTACGTACTCCTTTAGCCATGAAGGTTTTTCACTAGACTCTTGCATCCTGATCTAGCTTATTAAGCTTAATCAAGTAGATAAGTAGTCCCTTTCTAACTCCCTTTATAATCCAAGATGCTTTGGCCAATTGAATTTTCGGCTTTTCAGCCTCTCCTTGAGTTGTAACAAATTCCCCTTCAGAGTTTCGAAAGGAAACTTGGCCCTTTCCACAATGAATGTGGGCGTCATTAGGTTTAAGCCAATCCATTCCGAGCAAACACTCATGGATACCTAGGTTCATTACCTTGAATTTGATCGAAGTCGACTTTCCTCCTAGAAAGAATTCCACCTTAGCAGTTTTCCTGGTACAAGTGACCTCACGACCATTTGCTAATTCCACAAGCAAGGTAGGTGCTTCTATTGTGGCTATTCCTAATCTTCTTGCAGAAGCTGGTGAGATAAAGGAATGCGTACTGCCACAATCAATCAAGGTTTTGAAGCCTTTACCTTGATAGTTCGATGGTGTCTGAATCACTGAAAACTGGTGATTCGGTCCTTTCTTGTGAAGGGCGGCATGGATTGTTTCCCTCTCAAAGTCTGCTTTCATGGTCGGGTCCTCTTCTTAGCACATTTCCCTATTGGCAACACAAGAAATTCTTCCTCAGCCTTGGGTGGCGGCTCCTTGGCCACAGGCAGTTCCTTGGAAAGGTCCTTGACGTTGTTCTCCGCCAAGTTTGGGACATTGCCTTTTGAAATGACCGGGCTCGTTGCCGTAGAAACAACGGAGATTGTGGCCATTACCTTGGGTAGGGGTCGGATTGGGAATCTGTTCTTAGGATTGTGCCTGGGTAGAGGATTCTTAACGTTAACAACTCGCTAATCGTTATTATTCAGCTTTCAGCCAAGAAACCTAGCCACTTAACTTTTTATCAATACTCATAGACAAGACAATCATTGATAAAAAGAAGTCTTATTTCATTCATATGGGCATAGCCCTTTCGGAGTACAATATTTATTGGGATGGTAGAGCAAACTGATATATCAGTTCGGGGAGAATAATGTTGTGTTACATTTAGCTACAGGAACTGGATAATAGTATGGATTTGGATCATGGATATTCAAGAATCGATAAGTCATTGCAAGATTAGGGTATCCTTTCTTTTGGTACCCATTCTTCTCATAGCATCCCAACACCTTGATCTTGTCAGCGGGGATTATGCGGGTCACTTCCTTGGATACATATGAGTTCAGCTCGACCCTCCAACCTTCAACATGTAAAGTTGTGTTTACATGAGCCTCAACAAAAATGAATAGCTTCACAATCTTCAGGTCCTCCAACCACTTGATTCTCTTTAGGTTGGTTCGAAGGTACGCAAACCGGTGGGCAGCAATGTAGTAGATTCCTGAGTCACCCGTCCATCTTCGTTCCACGTACAAAGGCGATGGATTATAAATAAGGTCTAGGATGTTCATCATATCAATCCTTTGTTGATAATCTGAGGAAAGCATCGCGGTCATAAACATGACTTGGAACACTAAGAATTTGTTCCATGCTTCATAATTCTGCAAGACAGCATCGAAAGTAAGGAAATGTTCTTAACAACAACATTTGCTTGCTTCTTCTTATTAAGTTTTCTTATAAAGACAGATCCTTCGTTGGTTCGCTCTGATACCAACTGTAACGTGTCCACCTGTTCCCACGTCTTAGCAGCCCATCGGGAAGAGAGTCTAGAAGGCTCTGCTTGGCACTCTCATGGGATGATACGGGGTTTGCAATCTAGGACTTCCCGAGTCTGCCACGTAGCAGAAGCATTCCGGCTGTTCCCGCTTAGGACAGACTTGAATCAGGGTTTTCCCTAATGGTCACTTTCCTAAATGGCAGCTATAGTGTCGAACCTCAAGTGAACTACTTTTTACGCAAAAACGCTAGGGACGAAGCAGATTCATGCTACACTTGGTTCAAGGAGAATGGGAAACGAGAGGGATACAAAGCTCGACCTCTCTGCCCATAGGGCATAGTCCCATTCTGTTCCCCTAAAACAACATAAATCGAGATTTTAGTAGCCTAAACTCTAGGTCAGTGCCCTTGCTATTCATTTTCTTTGAGAAGAGCTCCTTGTTGTCCATTTCAATTTAGAAAAGTTCCCGACCAACTGGGACCATCCATCCGTAGGACGGATCCATGGCCACATCCACCGCACTTTCCTCAAGGTTGCTTTAGTTGTCTAATTACCTACCACATTTAGTTGGACATGCATCAAGTAGCTTCATTAATTAACTAGTTAGACATGGGTTCCTTCACGTAATCTTAGCACTTGACATAGAAAAGCAGTGTCAAATAAGTTCCTTTACAATAGGTTATCTTATTTATCTTTGGAATACATCCATAAATTCCAGCCCGTAGGCTAGTCCATAATCTGCCCGAAGGCTATCCAGCAATCCACAAGGATTACTAATCCAAGATTCCGCTTGTAGACTAGTATGCGAGTCTCGAGATCCAATCCTGAGTCACGTTGGGCTCTTGTGCAAGGTCTGGAAGACAAGGGATTTATAGCCAGAGCCCGCCTGGCACCCAAGCGTCCTCCTGCTCCAAGTAGTGCCCAACGGAGAGACCTCATGAGGTGGGTTTGGTCCACATTCTCGGCGTGGCTAACAACCCCCTTGGTTAGGGTCAGGCAGGCAGTCGGGGGTAACTGAAGCTGCCTCTCCCTTCAGGCCTTCAACCTGAAGCATTAAATATCTTTCCATCCTTTGGTTCCTTGAGCAAACAATGCAAATAGTGCTCTTAAACTATTACAAGCACAATCAATTTCAGTGGTTGTTTATTTGGCCAATTGCTAAGGAGTGAATCCTTCTCTCCAAATGCATCCAGCATTTGATCCAGGATCAATTGCGACTTGGCAAGATCCCCACGGGTTTGTTTGTTCACCCTTTTGTCCTTGGGTTAGGGCCATACCCTATTAACCCAAATTAACCAACACCTTAGTGCTTCTTAAACTAAGACAATAAATCGTGGCGACCATGTCGCTCTAACTTGATTGATCCTTTGCTTCCAAGTGAATACCTAACTTTCCTTAACTTGGCAACTTTCCCCATGGAAGGTGATGTAATAGGATGATTACTCATCCTCTTGCAAGTTAAACTTGCACAAGAACCTGCCAACCTCTTTCCAAGGAAAGACAAAACTCTTTTGTGATCAACCCACAAGACCATGCGACATTGCAATTTGTTGCACAAGTGTTGCATCTATTCCAAGGGATCATTTCACCCATTGAACGACTTTTTCTAGTCAAGGAATTATGTTTAGACAAGAAGAGGGGTTTAGGGTATCTTCTTACCCAACCCAATCCTAATTGCACTAGGCCGACAACGATCGGTCCTAGGGATTCCAACTCAAACTGAGTTTTAACATTTGAATGAATGATCCCTAGGGTAGACACCCTAGATTGTTATTTGCATGAGCATCCAATTGACCCAACATTCCGCGAATGTAGGTAGGACCTTCGGTTCAAGGGTTTCGACTTGGCAACAAGTGCAAAACTAGGCCGAGTCCTTAACGTGCTAAACCCTAGTTAGCACTTGGGTATTTATGGGATCGATTAAGCCTATGCGAATCCCTTGCGGGTTAGGTGATTTAGATAATTTGATCTACTTGTCTTGTGACAAGGAACAACCATTCCTAGAGATGTTAACTTGATCTAAAGGAGAAAACTAGTGGCAACATGTCACAATTCACGTAAACACACGATTCATTGCTTCTATGTACCACTAGATTCTCAATAACCCTAACCTTTCTTGTTAAAAACAAAATGCATGATAATTTACAGAATAACTTTCATTGAACCTACTAGGACTTACATTCAAGAATCATGCCTACAACTCTTTTTCTAAGCTTTTAGAATTTCACACTTCAATAAACCATGCAACCTTCTCCAAATGCAACCTGATGAAATGAAGTTTGCGAATATGCAACATGCGACCTCTAGATACAACAACCTCGAAAATGAAGTTCATGTGACACAAGGCTAGTATTGATTTAATCCATTTCCAAGCATCCTTTTCCCATGCAACTTACAAGAATGGACTTCATTTTCATACCGTGAAATGGAAGTTAACAATTTCCTCATGTGAATCATAACGAAGGGAATTAGTGACTAAATGCAAGACTCCTTTCCTTCACAGCCAATGCACTTAGCAATTTCATTCCTTTGCCCTAAGTAATAGACGTTTAGACTCATTAAATTGGAAATGCACTAAAATTAGCAACATGCAGCTAATCTTCTAAGATGGACAATTCTAGAAATGCAACGTTCCAATTTCATGATATGCACCAACCTTGTCTAACATTTAAAGAAATAATTTATCATCGCTACCACATGCATTAATGATACGTGCAAAAATGCATTCTTCCTTATGAAATTAAGAGTACCTAAATCATTTCTTGATATGAGAATAAATTCGAAAAAAAACCTAGACTTGTGGGCTCGGGGAGATGTCCATGTGTATGTTAGGAGAAGACCCTCCCGCAGGCACGCCTTGCGACTTCTTAGGGGCCATCGTAGACGTGATTACGAACTTCTGGTTTGACCGTTACCCTTACTTGATTGGTGAATCACCTCACCCTTGGTAAGCAGCCTCAAAATCTTTCCCTTCCTACTCATATGCAGGAGATCCCTTCCAAAGTGTGGATCCTTGAGAATATCGGGCTTGCGGGATTTTGGCTTACGGGAGGCCTTGTCGAAAAAAAAACTTATGGGATTTGGGGCTTTACGGGAACTTGCGGGAATGGAGGTTTGCGAGGGCTTTCGGGAATTGGGGTTCTCACGAGTAGGCTTGTGGGGTTTGGGCTTCTATGAGCCCAATTTAAAAACCCGGGAGGTGCGTAGGAACAAGGCTAAGCCTTATTCTCTAGAAGCTTCTTAGAGAAGCTTCTGATTTTCCGAGGAAGCACGTGGGTCAAGGGTATGATTGAGGGGGGGTAATAAAAAGAAAATGGAAGGTTGACGTCAAATGGGGAGGTGATTGACTTTCTGTGGTGATGGCGACGTGGAGCCACAGCCGTCAGCAGTAATGAGATGACGGCTTCAGCCGAGCAAGATGGGGACGAGGTCGATGCGCTGCTGCAAGCGGTGGGGAAGTTCTTGGAGGCCGGGGAGCATGTCATGGAGGATGTGCTTCCTCTTCTGCGCAAGCCGAGAAGGATGGGGGCGATGGCCGCTTGCTCTCTCACTCCTCTCCCTTAGCACGGCGTCGTCCTCTGATCTCTCTCACGCAGCCTTTCCTCCCCCCCTAGTCCAAGGCTAGGGGGGTTTTTATAGCCCGGGGGGGAGAGGGGAGCTCCACCACGTGGGCTGAGCATGCAGCCCATGACTCCCACCTAGCCCATCCCTCCCCTCACTCCCTCTCCTCCAGCCATGCATCGGCTGGGGAAAGGGATAAATATAAAAAATTTTTGCATTAATATTATCCATTTTGCCCCTCCCAAGAGGGTGTTTCCTCGCAGTTATGTGGATTTGAACCCTCGGCTCGATTTGCCAATGCGGAGGTCCCGTTTTCATGTGTGCGGGTTACGGATTAGACTGCCGGCAATTACAATGCGGAAGATAACCTTGCACAGGGTTTACGCGGCGTGCAGGGAGTCAATATTTATGAGTAGGAATATTACAGGAAGGGACGTATCTTTTCCTTCAAAACCATGCCTCAAGGCTGGTTTGCGTTGGTGCAACATGTTTACATGGCTAGAGATATGCACTTGGCTCCACGGGAATGTTTTTCCCAGCAAGCACACTGTAAGTTTGAGTTGTCAGGTTTATGTGAGTATATGGTTTTGTTTGAAGCATATGCTAAATAATGGATTGTTGGTTGTAGATATCTTTTCATCTTCGAGTGGCAACTTGTGGAGAGCCTTAGCAGAACATTCCATGCCATTCATAAAGAATTTGCAAACATTATTTATGGTGATCAGACCACGAGTTTTTTTTATGAAAGTGAAATTTTGTGTATTATGCACAAATATGTGGTGCCTTCAAGAGCAGGTGTGTATGGATCCTTGAAGATCCGCAGTTACCAAGCCTCTCATCTTTGGATTGGGATATGCCTGATGAAGCAACAATGGAGAGTTTTAAAATCAAGATTGCTCAAGATTTTCAAAATGCTATTACTCCTCGAAGGATCTCAAGAATAGTACGCTTATCGTGGTTTTTACCTTTGCATGTTTTTGTAGCTTGCTTTAAAACAACATGTTTACAACGGACGAAGGTTTCATGGCTAAAGAGAAAATTTTCAAAGGAAGATTTGGACAAAATTTTAGGTCTACATTGGAAAGTCAAGGAATCTATCCACAAAGGTGACTTCATAAGGTGCAACGTGTGCCCTCAATCATTGGGTTTATCCTATAATATATCTCGACAATCTCTTATCATAGGTTTTGATTACAAAAGATACAAACTTAGATTGGGTACTTGGGTCCCTTTAGATTCAAATATTCATTGTAAGACATTGAAACTTACAGTACAAATTACCGCACAAGAAGTAAAGGAGGTGAACATTACTTCAAAGTGGAGTCTTAAGGATGTAAGAGACACCTTAGAGTTTCTAGAGAATGTTACTCCTGGATATAAGTTCAAGGTAAATGGTGCTGTAATTGGAAAAAGAGTTGAGAGCTCTGTATCATGTATGAGTTGTTTGCTTCCTAGTGTTGTGAGTTTCAGACCTATATTATGCATGTATAAATAATTTTGAATCTTTCTTTTGCTCACAAATATTGTTGCCAGAAACATGGAATTACACACATTGATAAGTACTATTTAAAAAAATCTTGGTATAAGCTTTGTAGTGATTCTGTGAATAACAAATCATTGTTTGTGGACCAAAATGATTTCATTATATCATGAGTTACAAAATTGCAGTACAATTTAATAGGAAAGACTTGGTACAAGCTTTATAATTCTCTATGATTCTATGAACAAAAAACCGTCTTTCATGGGTAAAATTAAAATGACATATCTTTACATTTTGGGTTAGAATATTGCACTACAAATGTATACACAAGGGGAATGTTACTTCAGTACAAATAGACACTAGTAATTATAAGGCTATTCTTTATCTTCTCTTTGATCTTTGGCTTTTCCATCCTCGGGCTGTTCTTTAGCTTCTCCATCCTTAAGACTTCTCTCTTTCTTTGGAAAAATTGCTTCATCTTCCATACTTTCATCCGTCATCGCTAGTTTCCTCTTAGTAGGTGTTTTCTTTGGTCACTCGAAGAACTTAATTACCTCAGGCACTCTTTTCTCCTTGGGCTTTAGAGGGGATGGACTAAATTTCAATGGAGAAAGCTTAGGCATGCCTTTCATTTTGGGCCCCTTTTCTTTGGACCTTGGAGACTTCTTTTTCTTAATGGTTGCCATTTTCTTGCCTTTGTCCTTCGTTGTTTCCTGTCCTTTGGAATTTTTAGCTGGTGGAGGGGAATCTAGGTCCATCGATGTAATTGTCCTATCTAAAACTAGTTCAATACACTTCTCCCATATCCACCACATGTGTATGACTCAATGTAGTCTCTACACTGTAAAAAAGCACACAAGTTATTTGAAGTAGCACAAGAGACTTTCACTATAAAAAGGATAAAGCATAGGAAACTTACATTCACCCCCTCTACATTTAGTAACTTTGAATCTATTATCCTTGAAGCATTTGAAACCACTCTCCAGCCACAACTATGTGTGTACATCATTTTACAATGGGACCTCTTGAAGCAGAAACTTGAAAGGTCTCTGAGGATCAACAATGCTTTGAAAGCTGGTGCCCAAGTGAGCAATAACAAGTCTAGTAGCACTACACATATTAACTTATTAGCGAATACTATAAACTTTATCCAATAATAAAATAAATAGTGTTTATTGACAATACATCTTTGATTGGCCATGGATTCCTGAAAGAGATTTCATAAAAATGACCTCTCTTGCAGGAATGTTGATATGGATTAGGCTCCAGTGTCCTCTACAAACCAAAACACAAGTGAGAAATAACCTTAAAGACAAATCATCAAGAGATAGAATGTTGAAGAAAGTACCTTTCAATATATGGAAAAAAAATATGATGGTTTGTGACACTATTGAAGTCCTTAAAAAACCTTGCAATATTTGAATCAGATTTTGAAAACAAATCCACAAACAGAAGTGGATCAATAACAAATATACCTTTAGCAATATCAATGCTAAGAGAAGCAACATATGCCCTGTATACAAAGTAGAGAATGAATAAGAGAATGACTGCAATATAAGGACCCTTGGAAAAATTCATTATAAATAAAGAGAAGCAAAAGACCTTACCTCAAACAACAATAAACTACTGAATTTGTTAGTTGAGCATCCTTTTTCTCAAACAGGATCTTATCCTCTGGGTGAGGTAGTCTTATTTCTCAAGATTAACAGAAACATTCATGACCATTTGGTCGTACACTTTGTCCATCCTCTTGTAGTTCACTTGGCCAAGAGACAAAATCTTTCTTTGACATCTCAAATCCTCATTTTCTATTACCTCTTTCCTTTTCTCCTCCAAGACAACCTCTTGGCTCACTTGCAACCCTTGTAGGATAAAAATGGGTAACCTCTTCAATCTTGGGTGCTGGTGGCTCTTTCTGATTTCTCTTGGGTGGAACATTGAGGATTTCAAATGCCTTTTGATCAGTTGATGGAAGAGGATTCAAAACTTTGTCAAACCTATATCTGAGTCTGGTAACCATACTAAAGTCTTTATTCATTAATGTAATTTGATGTGCACGGGCAGCTGCAATATAAGTGTCATTCATAAAATCTATTCAAAAATCCTCTTCTGCCTCTTGCAAGCATAGTAAGGTAGACAACTGCCATCTCTTGTTGAGGTCATCCACAGAAGCAATAGAGGACAATCTATTAGATATCTCCTTGACCAGTCTAAAAAATGCAGCCTTAGGAATGAGGTGACCAGTGGACTTTTGAGTTTTCCTTATCTCTGCAAAACATCTCTGCATGTAAAACCATCTTGACTTCCTCTTTTTCCTCACAGGGGCTTCCTTGGGAACCTAAGAGTGAGGAGAAGATGAGGGCTCAAACTCACAAGATAACTTGTTCTCTGAGGATTCACCTGAACAAACTTTACCAACTGGTGTAACAGGGACAACAACTTCTTCAATTGTCTCCTCAATAGTTAGCTCAGGACCTTCTTCATAAGATTTCTTTACCAAGACCTTCCTGGCAGTTTGTTTTGTCCTAGCCATCAAGACCCGCACGGTGTGATAAGGAACCTAAACACAAAGACAATTGACTCCCATCACACCATAACAACAACTAGATAAAGCCTTGAACTCCTCCTCACTTGGTAATAAAGGCAGGACCAATACAACACGATTAAGGGAATTTGAGTTTCTACTTTGTCCTAATTGCTTCATATTGGTAGATTCTAACACAATCAAAAGCATGAGTTCCTACGCAGCTACAAACTACTAACTAGATATGGTCATTTTGAATTCATTGTGATGTCATTTGGGTTGACAAATGCCCAGCTACCTTCAACAAGCTGATGCAAGACATTTTTAGACCTCATCTTGATGATTGTATTCTTGTATTCTTTAATGACGTCCTAACTTATTCTAAGGAGGAAGAAGATCATGAGCCACATCTTTGCATTGTGGTGGAGACAACGAGAACACACAAATTGTATGCCAAGAAGAAAAAGTGTGCCTTCTTCAAAATAAAGATTGAATACTTGGGATTCATAGTGTCTCTTGAAGGTATATCAGTAGATCCTGCCAAGGTTAGAGATATTCAAGATTGGCCACCCCCAACCACTATCAAGGAAGTGAGAAGCTTTCTAGGTCTAACAAGATGGTTTAGGGTATTCATAAAAAACTATGCCCAAATTGCATCACCTCTTACAAACCTACTAAAAAAGCAAGTTGCCATTATCTAGACGCCAATTAAACAATCTAACTTTGAGTAACTAAAGCATAGTTTGGTAATTGCTCCTATCTTAAGGCTACCTAACTTAAGGAAGGAATTTGAAGTTGTCATAGATGCTAGCTCTCTTGCATTGGGATGTGTACTAATGTAGGAAGGTCATCCTACAGCTTACTCCTTGAGAAACTTGAAAGCCCATGAAAAGAGACATGCTACTCATGACTTGGAGTTATTAGTTGTGATTCACACTCTCAAATTATGGAGACATTACTTGCTTGGAAATAATTTTTCCTTAGTCATGGATCATAAAAGTCTTAAGTGGATTTTTACTCAGTCGATCTTAATGTGAGGCAACGACAGTGGATTGAAATTCTAAAGGATTATGACTTTGAAATTAAGTTTAGACCTGGTAAAGAAAATGCAACGGCAAATGCCCTTAGTCGTAAAGCCTTCCTTAATGCTATTATCTTTGCTATAGAACCATCTAGGGCAGAAACTCTGGCTAGAATGGTATGAATGCCAACTAATCCTATCGTTGAGTTGACTAAGGATGAAGCAAATAAGGACTTAGACTATCAAAAATTGTTTTGGGAAGTTCAAAATAAGGAACAAGATCCCAAACTCAAGACTAAGTATCAAGAATTCTCTATAGATGAAGACGAAGGACTTTTATTTCAGAATGAGACTATGCATTTCTTCAAGTCAAACTCTCAAGAGAATGATACTTTGGGAAGCACATGACTCTCCTTTTTTAGGACACCCGGGAAATGTAAAAACTCTTAATGCTATCAAGAAAAGCTATTACTAGCAAAGATTCAAGGGTGATGTACTTAAGTATGTCACTAAATGTCTAAATTTCCAAAGCGTAAAATCTGAGTGTGTCAAGTTACCAAGAAAACTCTAGCCCCTTGACATTCCATAGATGAAATGGAAATTTATTAGCATGGACTTTGTAGTTGGGTTTTACCTTCTATAAAAGGAGGATATAACTCAATAATGGTAATAGTAGACATGGTAACAAAGGTCACTCATCTTATTCCAACAAAAACCAATTACAAAGTTGCATATATTGCAATAATTTTTGTAAAAGAGATTTTTAGGTTACATGGGCTACCTAAAAGGATCATCAATAATCATGATTCTCTTTTCACATCACATTTCTGGAAGAGTTTATTTGAAGCCATTGGGACTCAACTTTGTTTCAATATTGCTAATAACCCACAATCTGATGGGTTGAACAAATGAGTTAACTAGGTGATTGAGGATATTCTGCACACATATTGCAGCAAGGAACAAAAAGGTGGATTCAGTATCTACCCTTAGTGGAATTTGCTTATAATGCCTCCTATCACCGAAGTATTTAGATGAATCCATTTCAGGCATTATATGGTCAAGTTTACCATATGCCACTTAATTTTTTCGATCCTACTCTAAATAGAAGCTTTGAGAAAAATGTTAGAATAAATGGATGATCAAATGAAGATTATCAGATAGGATATTCAATCTGCCAAGGACTGACAAAAGGCGTATGCTGATCTAAAAAGGAAAGAACGAATCTTCAAAGAAGGAGACATGGTCTTCATCCGTGTCCATCTAGAGAAGAGTTCTTTATCTTTATGAGAATCTAAGAAGCTAAGTCCAAGATATTGTGGGCCCTATAAGGTTCTCAAGTGCTTAGGACTAAGCATTTATAAGATACAACTCCCTGAGAATATAAAAATCCGCAATGTATTTCATGTTAGCTTATTGAAAGCATATGTAGCTAGCCCTAACCATATCCTTGATGATCAGAAAGTTATAATACCTAGCAAAGGAGTCCTTAAACTACAACCTGATAGAATAATTAACATAAGGGAGAGAAAATTGAGAAGTAGAACCCCTAGAGAATACCTTGTCTAGTGGAAGTATTATCCTGAAGAAGATGTTACATCGATAGATAAGAATGTTCTTTATCAAACAATACCCACGGTTTCTCTCGAGATGAGGACATCTCCATTTCTCTAAGGGGAGGAGGATGTAATATTTTTGAGAAAATTTATAAAAGTTAGTAGGTTAACTAGTTAGTAAAGATGGTTAGTAGTTAGTAAGTAAGATAAGTTAGTTAAGTAAGTTTGTAGGTAAGTTAGATAAGTCAATAAGTTAGAGTTAGATAAGTTAGTCAATAGTTAGTAGGTTAGTTACTGACTAACTAAAAACTAACTTTAATAAAAACTAATGAATACTAACATTTTAATAAAAACTAACATTTTCATTAAGGGGGGAGTGGTAGTCGCCATAAAGGTCGTCTCCCCCCTCCTAATCATCATCGATATCATCCTCGTCATCGTCATCGACATCATCATCATCTTCTCCATTGTCATCGCCATCATCATCTCCTTCACTCGAATGCAAAAATCCTCTTTACCTTTAAAAAATTCCTCCAAATCAGGCATTGACAACCTCACAAATGCCCTTCCCTTTGTCTCTATAGAAAGATTGAAATAATAAAAATAAAAGGAGAGAAAGAAGCTCCCCACTCTAAGTGGAGGAGCTCTCTTCGCATAAAGAAGGGCATAAAGACAGGGGAAGGGAGAGGCAGCCTACACTTCCTTCAGCCTATAAAAAGGCAAGCCTTCTACTCTGTTGAGGGGCACAAGAGACCTGAGAGGCTGTCAAAGAAAGCTGAAGTGATAGCAAGAGAGAGAGAGATTGTAAGAGAGACCCAGAGAGGTTGCCGAAGAAAGCTAGAGTGATAGAGAGAGAGAGAGAGAGAGAGAGAGAGAGAGAGAGAGAGAGAGAGAGAGAGAGAGAGAGAGTGTGTGTGTGTGTGAATTATAGAGGGATAAAATTAGCTCAATACCCTCCTCTCTCGTCCAGACTTCGTTTAAGCTATCTTTTCTCATGCTTCTCCCTGTTGAGTGTTGAAATGACCTATTTTTTGGCTGATTTTTGTTGTTTTTGAGAGCTGAATGGTTAATTTTATGAGATGATTGATTGGTTTGGAAGTGTTTTGAGAGTGTTTTGGATAGGTTGGAATGGTTTTATTAAGCTCATGATGTTTATTAGTAGAGATATGAAGTTCTGATATGTTTTGATTGGTCGTAATTGGTTCTGTTGAGCTTATGTTTTGTTCTGTTTTGTTATGTTTTCTCTCTGTAAGGAGGGATGGAGTATTGATTGATAGGGTTTGAGATTATTTGAAAGCTTATTGAGTGATTTTTGATGGTTTGGAATGTTTTGGTATGAGTTATGTGGTTCTGATACTTTCTGCTGACCTTCTGTAACTCTCTAATGAGCTTTTGATGAGCCTCTATAGACCTTCTGTATGCTTCTGTATGTGTTCTGATGGATGAGAGTGTAGCTTGGAAAATTTTTCTAGCCTTGGAAAGAGGTGAATACAAGTACAAAAGAGCTAAGAGAAGTCAAAGAAGTAGCTATTGAAGACTCAAGCAAAGACTGGAGTGAAGTGACAGTGATGAGCTACGAAAGGACACTGTAGTGGCTTTGGTGCCTCTTCATATCCGACATACCTCTTGGGAGGGCTATCCACGACCTAAGAAGGATTATTGAGAGTGATTATGAGATATTTTAGTGAGGATATGATGTATTATTGATGGAGAGAGAGAGAGAGAGAGAGAGAGTCAGAGATAGTCAATTCTACAAAATAGAGTGATTGTATGCGAGAGATTGAGAGAGAAGACTATGAAGACATTGAAGATGAATATTATGTGATATATTTCCATTCAAATATGGTGTATTCCTTTGCTTTCTTTTTTCTATTGATGGATTTTGTGAAAATGTTGAAGAATATGGTTGATTCTATCAAATCCATGGGAGATCTACATGATGCTGCATGAAGATTTGTTGTGCCTGGTGTTCTTTTCTTCATTGTGATCATATAAAACCTAATAAAAAATCTTATTGATGTTACAAGATAGATTTTCTTGCAAGAGAATTCCCTTTTCCTTGGTGTTCCTATTGGGGCTCCATGTTTTTGGTGCGCAGCCGGGGAAACTTGCCATCAACAAGCACTAGAAGAGGGTGAAAATGAAGGAAATGGCATTGCCAAGAAGAGAAGAATTCAATGGATGTTTGTAAAGTTCCTTCTTCCACTGAAGAGTTGGAATTTCTCATAATCAAAGCCACTTTCCACAAGAAGTTCATCCCACAATGGCAGAAACACATCACCATCATGATGCATGCTCTATGTGGTGGACAATTTCCTCTTCCTGTTGAAGCAATAGAAACTTGCATCTTGGTGGCAAACTGTCTGGGGACAAACTGAAGAGCAAAAACAGATAGAATGACCATACATGGAAGATTTGGCATTCATTGAGAAGTTTCCAGACATCATCAAGTGGGAGATTGTGAAGAAGCTTCAGGAGTCTTGGTCTGTGGAGGTTCACAAAGACAAGAAGGAAAAGAGTTGGAATTTGTTCGTAGATGCTCAACAGCAAGATACATGGGATGCTTGGTGTTCTGACAATCTTCTGTTTGTTCAATTGGTAACCCACTCAAAGTTGGTAGACAGAGTGTTTTTCACAACATACACTGTTGAAACCATCAGAAGCTGGCATTACTATGATGACGGCACCACCACAATGCTCAGACGTATGCATTTTGACACCTTCAGAACCGAATACCTTCCTCTGTGCAGTGGCATGAAAGCAGAATTCAGAGACGTTGAAAAGGAAGAAGTAGAAGAAATGTTGGCAAGAGAGTCCTCCAGAGATTGAAGCCTTCTGTTATCCCTCTATGGAGCACTAACAACATAGTGGAGCCAACCCCCTGATGAATGACGGAATAAAGAGGTAAGCATTAGAATGAGTCCAGAGGTACATGAGAAGAGAGAAAGCAAAAACCAGAGCTGAGAACGAGCTCGCAGGAGAAGCTGCCTTTGACGCCCTTGCGGAACTCTTTGCAGAAGTCCCAATGGCACATCAAGCCCTTCCTCCTCCTGTTGGAGGTCCATTTCCAAGCCAGAATCATCCTGGAAATATTGATGACAAGCCAGCGAATGTAGTTCCATTGCCAGTTTTTAAGGGAGAGTACAATGAAGACCTTGATCTTCATGTAGCAGAGTTTATGGTAGCATGTGTGGCTAACAATGCTAGAACCCGTGAGCATTGGTTAGCAATATTCCCCGCCACTTTCAAGGGCGCGGCGTTTCAGTGGTATGAGAGACAAGCAGCAGGAACTTTTGGCACATGGGACGACCTGCCTTCCTCACTAAATTGAGGCGTGAAGGTTTTGAAGAGCGGATGCGAGAGGAATTTATGAACCTAAGTCAGTCCTCTGGAGAAAGAGTAGAAGCTTATGTCTCACGAATGGAATCCATCCTGAAGAGATGGACTAACTATAATCTAGATGATGGCATTCAGAAGGGAGTGTTTCTCAGAGGATTACAACCAGAAGTCCGTAAGTTTGTGGAGCTGCAAAGACCAGCCACACTGCAAGCTGCAACAGAAGGTGCAAGATTGCACGATGAAGTGGAAGCTAGATTGGTGATGAATCTAGGAAGAGGAGTCCTACCTCCTTTGATGCCAGGAATGATGTACCCACCAAATGCAATCCCAGGGACAGTCCCCTACCCTTACCCATAGATGCCCCCAGTATCATAGTACAGTGCAACAAATCCACAGTGGCCATAATCCATGCCTCAAATGATGGTTCAACCACAACAACAATGGTCCCAAACAATTCCCCCAATGCCAAATCAGCAGTAACAGTGGAACCCTACCAACTGGAGCCAATAGCCACAACAGTTCAAACAGGAGCTCAGAATCAGAATCAGAAGAGAGATCCCTCTGCACCAGCCCAACCTGTTTATGCAGTGATTACAGAGACTCCTCAAAACCCTACTGCCAGTACCTCATGAGGAGAAAGATTGAAGGATTATTTATCCAACTCAGTTGCAAATATAAAAAAGGAGTTGATGGATGTGATTACAGAGCAGCTACAGATGCTGAAAGTGAATACCGCTAGCATATCCAACGTTGTAGGAGCAGCAAGAGATGTGATGTGGTCAAATACTTGGTGTGGTAAGTGTCATCAAGCAGGCCATTTAGCCACTGAATGTACACGAAAACCAACCATCCCTGGAGCTTTCTGTTCCTACTATTTGTGGAAGAACCATATAGAGGATATTTGCTCTCTGAAGGAGAAGGAAGGAAGAAGACGCAAGATTCAACTTGATGGAATCCAAAATGACAACACAAGATATTGGACCCAAGCCTAGAGAGTTCGGCCCTAATTTCAGACCTAGAAGATTTCCCTCTCAAAGTTATAGAGGAAGACAATCTGGCGGTGGTCAGAGATCAGAAGTGGAGTGTTACAGATGCGGAGAAAAGGGACACATTTCACCAAATTGTCCAAATCCCAGAAGGTCAGTGGATTATAAGCCCTTATGCAGTTGATGCAAAGGAGAAGGCCACATTGCAAAAGATTGTCCAAGCCCAGCCCCAGTGAAAAACAGTGCTACTGATAGTCTGACCAAGGCCCAAGAGCCTACCTCCAATTTAGTGGAATTGGAACTGGCTGCCATCACGCGTGCAAAGAAGAAGGAACCACCTATCCAGAAAGAAAATAATCCTCCTGCCAGAACAGTGAAGTTCAATCTTCCGCCAGAAGAACAGAACAGAACAGAGCCTGACAGTACCGTACAGAGCACCACAGTGCCACTTAGAGTCACAGAGATAGTTCTAGAGACAAGACTAGAGGTCTAGGAGATAGAAGAGGAGGAAGTGCCACAAGTGGCAAAAGAAGTCCCCATGATGCCCCTGTTGGAAGAAAAACTGAAAATGAAAATGGGTGTTGCCCCATTCCCTAACCGGTTAGAGAAGCCAGTGGAGCCTATTAAGGAATACAATCTAGTCAGAGATCTAGATACCTTTAAACCAAACCTCACATTCCGACAATTATTGATGTTGTCTCCCAGTTGCTGAAAAAGGTTCAAAAGTATACTGACAAGAAGACATGGCTTAAGGGTTGCTCCCTCAACAGCAACAAATTCCAACAAAGCTCCAGAGCCTGTAAAAGAAGTGGACATGGCTAACGCCTTCCTAGATCATGGTACCCCAGAGACTGGCGTGTGGATAGAAGGCTGCTTCATTGCAAATGCACTGATTGATGGTGGGTCATCAGTGAACATTATGACGGATGTGACAATGAAGGATCTAGGCCTACAAGGTATACAACCAACCCAATGGCTCATCAGACTGGCGGATTAGAGCAGAATCAAGCCTTTGGGAATTCTCCCATATGTGAAGACTACAGTGGCTGGAAAAGATTATTGGCTAATCTATCTGGTGGTGAAGCCAAACTCTTATGGTACATCCTACCCTCTGTTACTAGGCAGACCATGGCTTAAGCTAGAGCAAGGATGGATTGGTTCAAAGGAACCTTGACCTTGGGTAGAGGACCTAATAAAGTGGTGCTAAAGCTATATGGTGCTCAAAAAGGACGTGGATCCACCTCCTTGGAATTATCTTCTGACTCCCCTAATGAGGCTACAGATGGAACATCAGCAGACGAAGATGCTGTCAAACAAATCCTTCCCGAGAAAACAGTGGAACATTCCTTAACAGTGAATACTGTAAGCCAACTCTCAAAAGATACAAAGCCATTATCAATGGGCGAATACTTCCTTCCTGAACCAGGAATGATTTCCAAAATCACCTCTGACAGTGAGATATAAGCATGGATGTAATACTCTCCCTATTACATGGCCATTGTAGAGCCAGTGACAGAGGCAGAAGATGAAATAGAGAACCTGTTGTTCTCTTACAGAGCTCCTACAGACTTAGAGACAGAGACAGAGACAGAGCTAGAGCCAGAGACAAAGACAGAGATAGAAGAGGAGGGAGATGATATGGAAGAAGAAGGTTATGAAAGCGAGATGGAAGAGTCTATCCCACCCGAAGAGGTTATATATGAAGAAGAAGTTCCATAAGCATCAGAAGCAGACGAGCTCATGCTGAGGGATAGAATGGCGATGGTACCATTTGGTCTGGTAAATGGATCTTCTCATATGCAAAATCTTTATAAGAAATGGTTAAAGAAGAATAAGCCGTCTTTCAGCAGTGGCTCTTGCCGTCCGCAACCATCCTTGCCAAAGAAAGATGATGATGATGCACCGTGCCAACAAGCACCACTCCCACAAACCCAACAGAAATCAGAGGGTCCTTGTTATGTGACGTTCCTGGATGTGTCATCAAAAGAGGAGTCTTCAAGCCAAGAGGTAACTAATCGTGAAACCACACCCAAAATGGCTCTAATCCCATTCAACATATCAAGGAGCAACCTAAGTCTCCACCAAGTGAAGAAGTTGGTTCTAGCGGGACATCAGAAGAGGACACCACTCCCTTGAAGGAGTCGGATCTGTATTCAGAAGAAGTCCGTGGGACCTTCATCCGTGAAGTAGAAGGTGAAAGGCAGTTAACTTTTGTGGATGCAGATGGCACTAAACGCCATTTGAAGGTGGGTAGCAGCCTCCCAGAAGAGGAGTTGTCAACCTTGTACAACTTGTTGAAAGAGAATTTGGACGTGTTTGCATGGTCCTACAAAGACCTAAAGGGGATTGATCCCACAATATGTCAGCATCATATTGACCTGGAGCCCGATGCCAAGCCAGTACGGCAATGACAGAGGCGGATGAACCCGAATTATTCCACATTGGTGAAAGCAGAGCTGCTAAAGCTTCTGGAAGCCGAGTTCATCTATCCAGTGGCAAATAGTGAATGGGTCTCACCCATCGTGGTTGTACCCAAGAAGAATGGCAAGCTTCGTATATGTGTGGACTTCTGAAAGTTGAATTCGAAGACGAAGAAGGATCACTTTTCGATTCCTTTCACAGACCAACTATTGGACACAGTGGCAGGACATGAGCTTTATTCCCTTCGGATTTAGCGGGTATAACCAAGTCCAAATCGCAGAAGAGGACTAGTCCAAAACAACCTTCACCACAGAATGGGGGACCTACGCTTACTGAGTGATGCCGTTTGGGCTCTGCAATGCCCCTACTACTTTCCAGCGAGTCATGATGGCCACATTCCAAAATCATCTACACGACTTTATTAAGGTATATTTGGATGACTTCTGTGTCTATAGTTTGATCCGGGAACACTAGGGACACCTGGAACAATGCTTTGATCGATGCCAGGAGTGTGGGATTTCCCTCAACCCCGACAAATGCATCTTTGGGGTCTCTTCTGGAGTTCTGTTGGGCCACATTGTCTTTGCACAAGGGATATCAACAGACCCTGTAAAGATCGAAAAGATTGCAGCTCTGATAGCACCCACCAACCTCAAACAGTTGAGGGGATTCCTAGGCCATGTGGGTTACTACAGAAGGTTCATAGCCCATTTGCAACAAATGCAACCTCCTTGCACAAGCTTCTGAGGAAAGATGCAGAGTTTATTTGGATGGAAGAATGTGATAAAGCCTTCAACACTCTGAAGCATTGTCTAATCGAGGCACCCATTTTGCAACCTCCTGACTGGACGAAGGAGTTTCATGTACACACTGATGCATCCATTGAAGGCTTAGGCGCATTTCTATGCCAGAAGGGCTCCTCGAAGCTGGATCAACCCATCTATTACGCAAGCCGAAAATTCACGGATAGAGAGCAGAACTATACAGTGACAGAGCAGGAATGCTTGGCAATGGTGTTTGTCCTAGAGAAGTTCCGCCACTACCTACTGTCTACCCACTTTAAATTTTATGTGGATCATGAAGCCCTGTCCTTCCTGATGAACAAAGCAGATGTGCAAGGACAAATGATGAGATGGCTCCTTCTATTTGAGGAGTTTGACTTTGAGGTGATTACCAAACCTGGTCGTTCCCATGTTCTGGCTGATCATCTGTCGCGTATCCCACAAATTGCAGACGAGGAGCAGGATGATCCAGACCTCCCTGATGCTTCCCTATTCCTAGTAGAAACTATAACCCCCTAGTATGCAGACATTGCCAATTTGCTGGCAACCCAATAGTACCCTCCTAGCATCTCTAGTTGGGAAAGGAAGAAGCTTATGTTAGAATCAGCCCCCTACACCCTGCTAGGCGGTGCACTGTACAAGAAAGGCAAAGATGAAGTGCTCAGAAGATGTGTTGCAGGAGATGAGATTGGGATTGTTCTGAAGGCTTGCCATGACGAGCCGTGTGGAGGCCACTTTGTAGGAGAAGCCACAGCCAGGAAGGCTCTGCTAGCAGGATATTGGTGACTGACCCTCCACAACGATGCCTATGATTACTGTGAAAGATGTGATGCTTGTCAGAGAATGGGGAAACCTACCAAGACAAGTGCCATGCCACTGCAACCTATCCTTCCCTTGAAGCCTTTCGAGAAGTGGGGCATCGACTTCCTAGGCCCAATCGATCCTTCTACCAGAAGGAAACATAACAGATACATCTTCGTATGTATGGATTATGTCACAAAGTGGTGTGAAGCTAAAGCCCTAAAGCGAGACGATGGTAACAGCGTGGCCCTGTTCATGTACGAGAATATCATCACCCGTTTTGGTAGTCCCCTAGAGCTGGTAAGTGACAGAGGCACTCATTTCATTAATAAAGTCATGGAAGAGTTAACAGAGCTGTATAAGATCCGCCATCGCAAGTCCACTCCTTATTACCCCAAAGCCAACGGCCAAGTTGAAGTTTAGAATCACATCTTGTGCTCGATCTTGATCAGAACAATTGCCGCACATCGTCGTGATTGGAACAATCGACTTATAGAGGCCCTCTGGGCATACAGAATCTCCCATAAAGCAGCAACATGACAGACACCCTTTCAGCTGGTGTATGGTACAGAAGCTGTTTTCCCTGTTGAACTGGAATTACCCTCTTTGAGAGTGGCTATCAAAGAGCGTTTGGGGGATGATGATTCACTACAACTCCGTCTCCTGCACCTGGAATGTTTGGACGAAACTCGCAAGATGGCTCTACAGTGCATGGAATCCACGCAAGCTCGACGCAAGGCTTACCATGGGAGCTTCATCAAGCACAAGGAGTTCAGAGAAGGTGATTTGGTCCTAGCCTATGATTCATGATTTGGCAAGTTTCCTGGCAAGCTCCAACAACG
The DNA here is from genome assembly GCF_053477565.2 of Lygodium microphyllum. Lineage (NCBI taxonomy): Eukaryota > Viridiplantae > Streptophyta > Polypodiopsida > Schizaeales > Lygodiaceae > Lygodium > Lygodium microphyllum. The sequence continues at coordinate 47,907,937 of NC_141164.1, forward strand.
GTGGATGGGCCCATATAAGGTACTTGCTATCAACCCTAATGGCTCTGTCCAAGTGCAGACCGTTGATGCCTCTGATGATCCCTTCTTGATCAATGGATATTGCCTGAAGAAGTACTTCCCTCCTTGGGGATCTTGACAATCACAGTCACCTGATCCTTTCCCTCATTGGCGTGGCACTCTCACTCTTATGATGCTACTTCTGATAGCCGTTCTTCAGCCACTTCTGATGAAGTGGACGCAACCTTCTGTCCCCTTAGTCCCACCTTCCAACCTTGATCTCTTATCCTCTATTTTCCACCAGTGGCAGTGGCGAGGTGGGTTTTGATAAATGGTATTTCTACCATTCCCTTGCTTAATTTGAAAAAAGAAAAAAGAAAAAAAATACATATCGGTCATGGGAGAAAAGGACTTCGGTCCTTGTCATGCCGACCTATTCTTCGAGAAAAGGTGGAGACACCCTCGGGAATAGGAGAAAAAAAAAAGAGGAAAAAAAAAACAAAGAAAAAAAAACTGTTATGGGAGAAAAGGAAGAAATTCCCTGTCATAGCAGGCCTCGTTCCAAGAAAAGGTGTTTAACACCCTTGGGCGGGAAGCTGGCTGTGGAAAAGGTGGCAACACCCAGCAGTCCAGAAAGTGGATTCATCAATTGATATCCCCAGGATCTAGTTCCAAAGTTGCCTCCCTTGTTACGCTGTGTCCTGGGTCTTTCTGCAGAGTGTCTAACTGTCCTCTAGCAGACGCCATGTTCCTATCCAACACAACGTTCGATTTGATGGCTACCTCCCTGGGTATGCCTCTTCCACAACTAACGACGTGATCTTCATCGACAACTCCTTGAGTGATGTGAGCTTTCATCCTAACCGGATGGGGAAGTGAGTATGGGTTGCCCTCTGTAATTATCAACAGAGCGTGAGACAGAGGGTGGGGTGAGTGACCAATCTTTTCCCTTCAAATCAAATGAGAGGTGAGAAGTGTGAATGAAGTGTTACACGCACGGGACGGGTCTCTCAATGCACAAAGCACAATTTGTTCTTGTGCACTGCACCATAAGGCTTCTTGGCCTTCCTTCTCGCACCGTATGCCAGCACAGGGCGGGATGCACATTTGCACCATCAAATGCGCACAAGGCATACAACCTCTGCACAAGTGACTGTGAGGATAACATCAATGGGTTTTAGGAAAGGGTTGCTCTCCTGTATCTATCAACAGAGCGTGAGACAGAGGGTGGGTTGAGTGTGACTGGAGTTTCTTCAATCAATTACCGAGAGGTGAGATTGAGGGACGTTACGACACTTAGAGTCAGGTATGTTCCCGTTTCCCTATGCACCCACGGGATGGGTCTCTGCCATCATCACAAGAAACGTCACCCTGTTTTGTACACTGCACTGTAAGGCTCCTTTGCCTTCTTGCTTGCACCTATGCCAGACGGGTTGGATGCACTAATGCACCATCAACTGTGTACCCTGGCATACTCCCTCTGCACCATTCCCCTGTCGATTTCTAAACCGGGTATGAGATATGGGTTTCAATCATTATTCCTTGAGTGATATTAGTCCTGGGGTAAGTGATTGCTCTTTCATTCCATATGAGTGATTATGAGTTGAGTGTAATATCCCTCATCATCGACGAATTTCCTGCGATTCCTTTAACCAGCTACCTCCCTAGGTGTTGTCGCATGGTCCCTGCCATGAAGGACGTGTGCTCGAGTGAACCTTGGTACCTCCTGCAGCCGACAACGACGTGCCATCGACAATCAAACTTGATTCTCAACCATATGGGCCAAGTTTTTCTAACCCTACACCTTCTGTTTCTCAGTGACGTTCGTGATTTAAGTGTGGGGACGTTAGTGGATGGTCTATTGTGTGGTCCTAGGTCCCTGTTGCTCGGTTCACCCTATCCGTTAAGGTTTTAAGTGTGGGGACGCGTCCCTGCGCATCTACATTGCATAACCCTCTGCATATGCCTCGACCTGCTAATGTCTCTATGCCATGACTTGCTTTTACCCTGATGGGTCCCTTCCCACCCACCCGTTCATTTTCCACCCACCCTTGGGGCTGTTCCCTTGCAGTTTTCCTTCATTCCCTGATTTTGCAGTCCTGCCATGTGAACGTACCCTACGTTCACCAAAATCCACATCCAACCTTATAGCCCTGTTTCTCCCTTTGAACTGACCATTTTTTCTTTTTACCCACTGCTGTTCCGGTGCTCGATTCTCGAGTTATTAATTTTTGAAGCATTTTGCGCACATTAGTCGGTTTTCCATGTGAATGCGCTTTGCTTGCTTCGGAACCGTGATCTGACATCATAGCCCTGACAATCACTTTTCCCCTGACATTTTTCCTTTTTACTCCATGTCCTTCCGATGCACGGTTTGTCCAATATTAATTTTGTGGTTTTTTAAGACTTTTTCGTGCGTCTTTTTGACATTTTTCCATGTGAACCTGCCCTATTTGCATCAAAATTCCAATTTGATTTGATAACCATGTCCCCCGCGCCTTCCCCCACCTTTTTCCTTTTTCCTCCACCCTCTTTCGCCTTCTAGATTTATTATTATTAATTTTTCAATGTGTTTTCGGGTGTATTTTTGGTATTTTTCGCATGTGATCCCCTCCTACTTCTGCCAGAACTGCATTTTGACATGACAATCCTGTACCCCCCCTTTCTGCGGACATTTTTCATTTTTACTGCATGTCATTCTGGCCAGCGGTTCGTCCAATATTAATTTCCGCTTCCATTTTCAGGTCTGTTTTTTGGGTTTTTCCCACGTGAACGCGTCTTATCTCACTCGGAACTATGTTTTGACGTGATAGGATTGTCAACCACGTCTTTTTGCACATTTTTCCTTTTTCTTGCACCTCGTTCCGATGCATGAATCTTTCGATATTAATTTTCATTTGCGTTTTTGGACCAGTTTTTTGCGTTTTTTGCATGTGAATGCCCTGTCTTTCCCCCGGAACCTCCGTTGCACATTTCCCTGTCTTCCCCTTGCCATCCTGCCCACTTTTTGCTTTTACGACATTTTGTTTTGATGATCGGATTGGGAGATATTAAATTTTCTTTATTTTTACGTGTTTTCGCGCGACTTGTGCCCCGGTCGCGTTCACGTGCCCCGTACTGACATCCCGGCACTATTTCGATCCCGTCAGCAAAATTTTTTACCCCGCCCCGCGTATGCGCGCCCTATGCCCACCCCCCTATAGGCACCCCACCCCTTGGGCACCCCCCACACCCTTCCCTATCCCCCCCAACCCCCACCCTTCTCTCTCCCCGACCCCTTCCCCCCCAACTACCTCTCTCCATCCCTCTCTCCCTGCGTGCCTTCCCCCCTCCATCTCCTTCACCTCCATCTCCCTCTTCTCCTCCCTCCCTCCTCTCCCGCGCTCCCGCGCTCCTGCCTCCTGGACGCCGCCTGTCCCTGTTGCCCTCTCTTTGCGGGCTTCCCCACCACGGTGCCCTGCTGTCAGCTGCCGTGCGCCCTCCTGCACGCCCGCCCCCTCCCTCTTCGCCCCTCTTCACGTTGTGGCCTTCTCCCTCTTCTCCTACACTGCCTGCCACCTCCTCGCTGACGCCACGTGCCCGCCCTGTGGTGCCCCACGCCGCCACGTGCCCTGCCCCACTGTAGACCCGTCCTCGCTGACGCCCCGTGACCTGGGCCCCGCCTCTGACGCCGCCCACGCCCTGCCTTCCTGCCGCGACGCCCCCTCCTTCGTGGCCCTGTAGCTGTAGACGGCCGCCCCTGCCTGTCCTGTACTCTACGTGCCCCATTCCCCCACCCCACCGCACCCCACCCCCCTGCAAGCCCCCTTTCCCCCCCAAGGCACACCCACATCCACCACCCCCACCCAAGCCCCAAGTTGCAAACCCACCCTACCCCCTCTAAGCCCCCCTTCCCCCCCAAAGCACATCAAACCCCCCCACCCCCTTCTTAAGCCGTGTTCCCCCCCACAGAAACCCGCCCTCCAAGCTCCTGTTCCCCCCTCCCCCGCGCAAAAACCCAACCACAGAAACCCCCCCATAAGCCCCTGTCCCACCCGCAGAAACCCAACCGCAGAAAACCCCCTTTACACCTCCCTTTCACCCGCCGAATCCAGCAGCATCAGTAGCAATTCCTGAACCACGCAGCAACCCATAAGCACCTTTTCTCAGCCCTTGACACACGTGCGTGTGGCTGTTCGTGATTGTGCGTGTCTCGCACATTCGCGGATGTTCACGTGCGGGGACGCACGTTAGATGGTCCGTGAGGTGGTGTGCAGCTGGCTGTTAACACGCAGCTGACACGTAGTCTATTCCTGGGTATATTCCCGGATTTTTAATTCCAAAACCCAAAAACCTTCAAAATACATTGAAACATTAAAAAAAATCATTAAAAAACACTTAAAATTTTAAAAAAACTTACAGAAAAATCTTGAAAATTTCCCAATCTTTTTACAGTATATTGCCATATTTTTCTAAACTGAACATTTCCAAAAAAAAAAAAGACCATTTTACAATTCAAAATTCTTTTAAATACCCAAAAATAAAAAAAATTCATTAAAAATGGTAAAATTTCCATTTTAATTGTAAAAAAATTCCTAAAAAGTCCATTAACATTTTTACTTATTTTTGGAAGATTTTCTAAGCTGAAAATGATGTGTCATTTTATTCCATGATTATTTTATGGTAAAAATACTTCATTAAATGCTAAATTCATAAAAAAATCATTTTTAATTCAAAACACACATTGAAAAATCTAGAAAAAAAATATAGATACCTTGGTTCTTTTTGGATTGCTGACCTCTATTTGGGATTGAGGAGTGCGCATTCATTGCATTCACATACACCCACTACCAGGTATTTTCCCTTTTATATTTTTATTTTTTTTCCCGCTACCCCAAAATCCACGGTTAATTTTTAACATGAACCCTAAACACCACCATGGCACGCGTGCTCGCGCTAAACACACCATTTTTTTAAATAAAAATTAACCCGCCGTTCACTTAGTACGTGCTAAGTGCGCTTAAGAGACACTTTAATATTTTTAATTAAAATGAACCAGTCGTCACAAGAGCATGCGCTGGAAAAAAAGTGCTCCACATCACCTTAATTTTTAATAAATGAATTTGCATTTAGAGACCCAGTCGGAATATCGAAGTCTGGGATTCGGATTAAAGCATCGCTCTAACCTAATAATTGGTAATTAAAATTTTAAGAAGGAACCACGTTTTCTTGATAAGGTTTATCACTTAATAAAAATTCACCCATTTCTTAATAAATTCATAAAATGAACATTTCATTGAATTAATTCCCCCTCATTGCACTTATTTCCCGTTTTTAATGAACTCGTTTCGTGGGATGGGTACGCGAAGTATTCGGAGTTGTCTCCATGGTCAAAACTGATTATCAAAGTTGTGGTCTTGATATGTGTGGGTTGTTGTTATATCATGGTTCAGTTTCTTTGTTACGGTTAAGAGTACGGTGTGTAGTTTTTTTCTTTATTGCATGAAACGGGGATTTGGGTGTTTGCATGTTGCATAGCATGAAGCTTTCGGTCGCATATGTGTAGAGGTCATGTCGAATTTTTTCTAGGATGTGGTTTGCTTGGGGATAGTTGGCCGAGTCACGTTTTACCACCTTGGTTGATATCTTATCCTTGGTTTTTATCTGTTGCTTTGCAGGCATTCTCTTTGTTTGTCTGTGTTTGTGGTGTGTGTGTAACCATCTGAATGGCGCCCTCTCGTACTCCTCCCCCGATTCAGTATGTTCCTTTGGCTGTCCATGATTATTCTTTGTTATTGGATTCGGACATTGTTGCTAAAGCGGGCTTGTCCAAGTTGTGCCTATCTTTCCCGCTGGTTCCAGATGATCCTTCCCTTTGTGACGAGTTTTTAACCTCTTACAGCAAGAGGTCTGGTCCAGTCCGTGGCACAAATGTTCTTCTGACACCGAAGAGTCTAGGCAAGGCTCTTGGTCTGCCATATCGTGGGGAATCTGTCCCTGCTTCTAGATAGTTGTTTACCAATGATGATATTTTGAAGCTGTTGTAGAAGCAGACTCAAGATGTTCTTGATCCAAAGAAGGTCATAACCACGTCAGGAGTGGGTGTTTCCATGATTTCCAATCCCTTATGGAAATAGATTTGCCAATTCCTTCAGGACAGGTTCGTGCTTGCAAAATCCCCATCTCATTATCTTTCCAAGGAGTTGTTTACAGCTTCCCGAATGATTTTGAAAGGCATCACCATTGATTGGAGTACCTACCTCCTCTCCAAGATGGATCACCATTTTATCCGAGCTACTCGAGGAAATGTGACTAATGTTATATTTGGGTTCTTCCTCTATGTCTTCGTGCTATATGCTGCCCCTGCAAAGGAAGTTCCTTTACCTCCACTTGATCCTCCAGAAGTTCCTCCTCTGCCTCCTAATGAAGATGATGAAGTGATAATTGAGGATGATGATTCTCCTCCTCCCTTGGTCATTCAGAGAAAACGCCTCAAGAGGGTGGCTGATTCAATGCCTATTCCTCCAGTTCCAGTGACAATTCCTGCCCAGTCTTGCAGCAGCTTGCCTGCATTCCTTCAGACGCCAAATCTTTTCAGAGCCCATAGAGATGGGATGCTCAACCTTAATATTCCTTCTGTTCAAACCGCCTGGTAACAGGAGATGCTATTCCATTCCTGTGCAAGGATATCCAGAGTTCTATTGAACTTTCAATGACTGCTTGTACCCAACAATTATACTCTTCATTTTACGATGAAGTTCAGCAGTCTAAGGAGGAATTGAATAAGGCCAATACTGAGTTAGCCTCTGCTCAGGAGAAATTCTCTGACCTTTGTACGCAAATGGAGCAGCAGACTAAGCTCGTAGATTCTCAGAAAGCTGAAATTTCTAAGTTGAAAGCTGAGTTGGCAGAAGCTAGGTCTCAAGTGTTGCGGTGACAGAGGAGAGGGATAAGTTATAGAAGGAGAGTCAAGAGATAAAGGAGGAGATAGCTGCCCAAGCAGAGAAGTTGAAATCCACCACAGCTATTTTAGACCAGAGCAATGTTCAAATCTAGCAACTCAAAGATCAGTTGGATCTCAGTCTCGATCTAATACACAAAGTCCTCTGCAACTAGTTTCTCTTTTATCCCCTACAGACTTGGCAGCTCTTCAAAGACAGGCTACCTTATGTCCCTTATTTCAGGCCAAGGTGGAAAGATTGCAATCTCGTATGGATTTGTTATGGTTTTCTTTTGAGCAGTATCAGGAATATGTTCCACCAGATCATTTCTTTTTTGTCCACTATCAACAACAGAAGTTGGCCTTCTATATCAAGCTTTCCACGATGGATTTACCTATTCCAGAGGATGGATGGAATGGGGCCTGGTCATCAGATTTGCTGATCAAAGTCATAAGGATGGTTTTTGAAAACTCTGTCACTCCAGATACGATGCTTCTATCCTATATGTATTTGAGGGGTGATTTACTGATTCCAGATGAGGAAGATCTGGCTTGGTATGTCGGAGATGTGGTATTTCAAGCTTCTTTGTATGTTCGACATTTGGAGTTGAGGATTGATGAGATGCTCCAGGGATATTTTTCAAAGGTGGCTGAGTGTCCTGAGTTTTCATGGCACCCTATGGTTGATTCTGTCATTTTGAATCACCGACAAGTCAAAGCTTCAGCTCATGCTCAGATCACTAACCAACTGAGGGTGGATATTTTAGTCTATCTTTCCACTCAACCCCCATTTGATACTTCTTTCTTTGAAGCCTATCATCGTAGATCCCATCCTTACCATGCTTAACTCATTATCAACAAATGGCTCATAGGTATGATGCTTATATTTCCCTTTTTCAATCTAACCCAAAAGTCATTTTACCCCTTCTTTTCCAACCTCAAGGATCTCCTCAAATTCCTATTTTTACCCATTGTTCTTTTATTGAAGATAGAGTTTTTCTACCTCTTGATCCTTGTCCTTCCCTATGCCCTGACATTCTATCAACTTTTCCTCCTTATCTTTTAACACCTTTCTTAACAGAATCTCCTCAATTTTCAGCCAATCTATCTTTAATCCATTCCTCATTTTATGATTTTGCCTATCCATCCCTTCATCCTCTTTCATTAGTCCCCCTTCCGTCTCCTAACACTTCTATTCCTAATCCTCCTCAGTTGGTTAGTGGGTATCCAAGATTTAATTAGAAGATTCTTCGAAGACGAGGCTGGAGTTTAAATGATTCCCTTACTGGACCTCAAATCAATTGGCCAGTGATCCCAGGAGAATGGATAAGTGCTAGTCAAGCTTATCAAAATTATCTGCATTTTGCTCGGCAGTATTCTTAGTCTGCAGATCCTTCTGTGCGCTTAACTGCTCATTTTACTTGGTACCTGGCATATATGCATAGGCATTCTCATAATGATTCAAAGCCTATTCCAAAGTTGTGCATGAATGTCAATGTGAGCATTGATTCCCAGCAATTGGATGTATTGTACTTTCATGCCCTTTGTTTGCCTAGCAGATACCTTGTCCTGTTGGAAAGGATGTGCTGCCTTCAGTTTTTTAAGAATCCTCCCAAGATATTTGAAGATGAATCCTTGTCTATGGATCATTTCCAATGTCGAAGGGTTTTTGAAAGCAAAGTCGCGACCACAGAGGACCTTGACTAATTTCAGGATAGAAGTTCAATCAAGCAAGATCAGGATTCAATTTGAAAGAAGGTCGCCTCAATTTCGGATAATGGCTCTATAATCAACTTGTTCAAGCCTTTGATATCTTGAATGTGGCAAATGGACCTGAATGTATACAATACTAGTTGCACTTCACCTATTTGAATGCAATCTCATGGAGTCAGAATCAGACATGAACTACAACAGCTCTCTCTTAAGGCCCTTGTAAATGCTTATGAAACATCAGAGCATAAGAGATCCCAGGATGGCCCCAGCCTCTCTTGTACAAGAGTTAGAAAGCAGGAATAGAACTGCCATTAGAAGTTGATCAAACATTGCAGAAAAATATTATACATGGTCAGATGTTATTATCAGATAGTGATGGTAGATAGTCACAACCACTCAGAATACACATCTCCATTAGATCTGCTTGGTAAGCTTGTAAAGTTCAAATTTCTGTTTTTCACAAGGTTGTTGTACTGAAATTCAACATCTTGGCCATATTTGTCCATCTTGAACATAACCTTCAGACATCCAAATGGTATCATGTCAGAGTCCTCTGTTATCACAATGTTCACAAGACCATTTATTCACATGAAGGTCATCTATGCATCAGCCTTTTATGATGCTTCATTATAATCAATCTTCTCATGCTGTAAATTCAGACTGTATCAGTGACTTGATGTAAGAATTTCTTAGGCCAGGGTTTCAACACAGTGCGACATCAGCAAATCATCTGGCAAACCATCCAATTCCTCCATAAAGGAATGGTTTTCATCCCTTACTTGCAGCTCTGTTCACGTACTTTAGCTATGACCTGCTCTGTAACTTTGGCCTCCTCTACAATTTCCGTCAGAAGGTTCTTAATTGTGTGAATTTTGATTCATTAAGTTTTCTTGGTTTTTCTGCCAGTGATGACTATTGTTCACCTGGAGTGGTCCAGTCCAGCAAAAGCTTGCTCAAAGTATCATAGTTTTCATTGAAATCACCTTGATGATGCGCATATTGCTGTCATCTTATCCTTCATCGATGCTTTTCTCCTCCTCAAGCTCTCCTCAGCATACACAGGCACGGAACAGATTTCAACGCCGAAGAAAATATTCATGGCCCCTTGTTGTCCTTTTCTTCTCGTCCGTTTGGCTTCGTTGTTGTTGTTATGACATGCTTCGCAGTCTTGTTAGAGGCCTGAATTTTTCCCCTCTCAAATTAGCACCATCCAATCCATCTACCGCTTGCGATTCCTCTATCAGAGTTTCTGTGAAGGAGCTGAAGAGTACTGCCTCAAAAGCCTATCTCGACCCCAATGACAAATTAGAATTACTAGATATGCAATTCCTTTAGGGAAACGTTAATTTGGGTATTGATCAAATTGAATTCCATCATCTTCTTGAATCTGTTGTTCAGAACAGTAACTGGATAAGGGCGCATTTGTGGGTATTGATCGAATTGAATTCCATCGTCTTCTTGACTCTCAGAAGCTATAGCAGGGTTCCCTCTTCGAGCTTGTCGATGCGCTCTCTTTAATGGTCCTTCCTTTTCTATTTGATTGTATTGCTCAACACTTTTGCTCTGATTGTATCTTCACGATCAAGAAGATAAGCAGGGATCGCACCTTCCTGTACACTATCCTGAGCTTTTCTTCTATTTGTTTTCTCACTATGCATGGCAAGAGTTTTCTTCATTAAGGCCTTTTCTGCATAGCGCTTCTTTGCAAACATCTTCCCCTTGATACCCAAGGCCTTTTGTGCAAATTCTGAGCATTTATAACCCAAAATATTTCATCTTCTGCGAACCTTGGCCATGGTACCTCCCATTTGCCAGCTTTCTCCTTCCTTTTCTTCTCCTTTTCATCGAGCTCCCCTGTTCCCTCCTCTACTTTTTTTTCTCTCCTTCTCCATTAAGCTTCTTCCCCCCAAAAAGCCCTTTTCAAAAATAGTCATCCATTCCAAATAGCATCCGTCATTTTCGCTTCCCCAAAAACATAAAATGGCACAAAGAAAAGTGGCCCTTAGAAAAGCATACAAGCCCTCTTCATCATATCATAGCTTACAATGACACATCATATGCTTTCAAATTGCCTCCAAACTTTGGCATTCTTTTCCTTGATCATCACAATACAAGCAAAAAAAATCCCTTGTCACCTTCAAGCCAAGATAATGTAGCATTCCACGAGATTATGTCAAATACTTTATGTGCTTCCACAAATAAACCACATATGGCATACATAGCAACCAATGCACTACCAACAATAGTATCTTTTTCTAGCCCCTCTTTACTATATTACCACGCAGAATAAAGATGCAAACATAACGACTAAGTATGTACAAAGTATCAAATCCCACACACACAACTTTTGGGTGGATTTCACACCTCGAATGCGCAGCAGCACGACATCCACCCCCTCTAATCCTTCGCATCCTCGGATGGGCCAACTACCCATGATCATTATCATCAAGATCCACAAATAGATCAATCTCTTTAATTGTGCATTTTCGGTATATCAACAAGATTATCTGTTATATCATCTGTCTCTTCTATTGGAGTTTCTTCTCGTTGCTCTTCTCTTGCAAAATCTTCCAATGCATAGTCCTCATCATCTCTTTTCTTGAAAATCTTGATTCTTTTTCCTGCAATAGGCACTCTAAGAACTGTCCCATCCAATTCTGTCAGCTCATATGTTGCATTATCAAAGACATGTCTAACTATGTACGGGCCAAACCATCTTTTCACCATCTTCCGAAGTGCAGTATGCTGATTTTCAAAGCTGCTATCAAAGACTAATACCCAGTCTCCCTCTTCTATTGCTCTAGGCCACAAGCGATGCCTTCTCTCAAACCTGTCCTTATTTCTTAGTCTAGCAACCTTCAACATGTCAATAGCTAGCTGAATATCCTCTGGTCTTCTCTCCAACTGCCGAATCCGAAGAGCTAAGAGCTCCTCTCTCATCAAATCCTCCTGCCAAGGTAAAATTGACCAAGTCAAAGCACAAGTCTCAGTCGGCATAACCGGTTTCTGACCATACATCAACTCTACGGGCATATATCATGTGGTAACACTGTGAGTCGTACGATCAGCCCACAAAGCAAATGGTAGAAGTCTCGGCCATTCTCCAATCCATCCTCTACATGCTTTGGCTAATGCTTTCACTATCGGCAGATGTCCTCTTTCACTCTTCCCATTTCCCTCTAGATTGTATGCTATGGCTAGAGCCAACTTGATTCCTAGTTGAGAGAAAAACTCCCTAGCTTCATCTACATCCAATTCACCGCAATTTGCAGTGATCTTACCCACACAACCATACCTGCAGAAAATTTCTTCCAATAAGAACTTACACACTGCACTAGTGGTCTTCGTTCTCAAAGGTCTGCCCTCAACATGATTGGTAAGATCCTCTCTAGCTAAAACAATATACCTCATCTACCATAGACCCATAGGCATAGTAACCAAATCAACTACCCACTTATAATGAATGCATAGTGGATAGGTCGGATGAAGCTCATCTCGATGACGCACTACTGAATACATCTGGTAGTCTCTGCAAGTCTCTACAAAGTGAGAGACATCTCTATACATGCCTTTCCACCAATATTTCTCCTTGATTTTCTCATAAGTAGCCCACACTCCTCTATGACCAGCCCAAGGACTCTCATGAAACTCCCTCATCACCTGTAATTGTGTCTCTCTATCACAAATAACCTGCAAAGGTAATCCGCCTCTTTTCTTCGGATGCTTCCAAAGTAATCCATCCTTGAGAAAATAACCATAGGCTTTTCTTCTGATCTTCTTGAACTCGTCATCTATCCATTCATCTCTTTTGCTTAGTGTACTAAGGTACTTGCCAATCTACAACCAATCTCCAACATAGAGTTCTTCTATGAAAGCCACAATATCATAGACATGGCAAACATGATCAACCATAGTGGCTGAAATTTCTGCATCATTCTCTTCTGCAAGTAGAGTCTCCTCATCATCATATCTAGCTCTAGACAACATATTTGCCACCACTGGATTATCCTTCCTGCTATGTGTTTAAATTCTGGATTTAATGACTTGATGTATGCAATCCATCTCAGCATAGCTATATCCGGAGTAGAGCAACTCGTAATCATACCTATCAATGGCAAGCAATCTGTCTCTACCACAACTGAGGCTCCAATAAAGTACTCCTTGTCACATTTGAGAGCCGTAACAATCCCCAGTAACTCCCTCTTGATTTGCGGATATCTCCTCTGTCTCTCGTTTAGGACTTTTTCCCCAAACCGAATAGCATACCTGTTTCCATCTGCATCATCTTGACCCACAGCCCAACCTATGCCAATTGGACTAGTGTCAACTGTCAATACAATAGGCCTTCCGCAATTATAATCCGCTTTCTTGAGAGTAGGAGCAATCTGCAATATTTTCTTCAATTTCCGCATGGCTCTAGCGTGACTCTCATCCCAATAAAATTTCTACCCCTTTCGAAGCAGCTGATATAAACAATCTGCTATGTGTGCAAAATGGGGTATCCAAATCATGTAAAACACACAAGCTCCAATGAATCTCTGTACCTCTGAAGTGGTAGAACAATACTCCATAATCTTTCCTATAGCATCCACCTTCTCAGGTGAGGGTTTCCTGCCATAATATCCACATATATGTCCAACAATGATAACCTCATTTACTCCAAAAACAGATTTTTGCCCTGATAGTGTCAAGTTCACTTCTTCTAGCCTGGCCAAAATCTTCTCACAAGCTGAAATATGATCAGCCACAAAGTATCTGCATCCCCTCTCATTTAAACTCTCATTCTTCTCTTCTTCTGCACACCCCTTAATGGGCACATCATCTAAGAAAGGCATAGTAAGCTGAGGTATGTAATCACGAAGGACCTTATGCATGGCATTCATCATATGCGCAACAGAATTAGTGGCACCTTGAGGCAAGGTACACATCCTAGCAAGCCCAATAGGAGTTCTCATAGTGGTTATGTCCCTGCTTTCCAAAGACAGCTGAAATTGATCATATCCCGAATACAAATCACCTAAAGAATAGATGGCATGTCCAGCCAATGCTTCTGCAAACTCATCCACAACTGGACCTATACCAACATTCCTGATAGTAACTCTGTTTACTGGCTGCATGTCCTATATAAATCGGAGAGTACCATTCTTCTTTGGAACCGTAAACCACCTATTTGAGTATGGTGCAGATGAAGGCTCTAGGATTTCCATCTTGATTTTCTCATTCAAGAAGTCAATCAGGTTTGGCAGGTGTGCCTTAGGCACTGGAATAGGTCAGAGGTTCCATGGAATATGAGGAATAGTAAAGATCACCATAGGAGCAACAATATTCGGATTCACACATCCAATCTCATGCGGGAAAAAAGTAAACCCCCTTCCATGTCGCTCAAGCATCTCCTGAAAACATTGCTTCTCTGTGGGTAGCAAGAAATCACCATTTCCAATTTTCAATTCAGCAAGAGTCTTTGCTGAATTTATGGCCTATATGCTCTGGATTCCTCAAAATTGGATGTTTGGCAGCCCTCTCTATGTGCTGATCACTGTCAGGTGGAAGTGGTACAGCTATCGGCTTCACCTTCTTATCCACAGTCTTGTATTTCGTGTCAACCCTGGCTTCATTATGCTCTTCTGCATTACTCAAATCTTGGTGTAAATCAGCAATTTTGCACTTCATTGGCTGAATATCCTCAGCCCTCTGCTCTATGGACTGCATAGGAATAGCCCTAAACTCTGGATGCTGAAATATTTCAGCAGTAAACTCTGTTGGCTGAAAGTTTTCAGCCCTCTGTGTCTCTGTAAGCTGATCATAATCAGCCGAAAACTCTGTCTGCTGAATTTCTTCAACACTCAATACTTTTTGCTGAGTCACCTCAGCCTCTAACTCTATCTGTGACACAAAATCTGCAATTTCATGAAACATGTCCAGAGATTGCACTGATACATTACTGTGACAACTCTGCATATAAGTTTTCAGCATATTTTCCATCTTTGTCATCGTATTTGCACAAATCATACTATCATACATCCCATCTATATGCTCATCATCCTCTAAAATACCTGCATTTTTCAAATATTTCTCCTTCCTGCATATGTACTGCCTGGCAGCTCTAGGCAACTTAGAAGTCTTCTGATAGCTCATTGAACTGTTTGCTGAAATCCCAACTAAACTGGAGGAGAAAACACTGCTGCCAGGAGGCGAGAACTCCAATCTCCTCTTCTCTGTACCACTGTCGTCTCGCGAAACAACGGTACCTAATTAAAACCCGAATCCCTCACAGTAGGCAAAGGTGCATCTCTAAGAGTATCCCTGTTTCTAACATGGTTCACACACACAGTCATAAACTGAACTACTCTCATGCCATCTTTACTGCGAATCCGTGCATAAGCAAATCCATCATCCATTACCTTTGTCTCCATGCGCATCTCTGTGATGAATGGCTGTCCAAGAATTATGGGATAAGAGCATGAATCCTGCACAAAGAAATGGAAATCCTCCTCTACATCTCCAATAGAAACCCTGACACTAGGACAGGTAGCATACAAATCACATGCAGTGTTGTTGGCGGCTCTCATACGCCACCCATGCTCTACATCCATAGGCCATCTGTTACTTTCATAAACTCCACGAACTATGAGATTAATCTCTGAACCATGATCCACCAAAGCAACATAAGGCACCTGTTTCTCTCCAACTTTTACCATCGTTTCTGTAGTTGCCCTAGCCCAATGACTCCGCGAAAAGTGACTACACGGTATCAAGACAGGCTCATCAGTTTTAGCATAATGCATAGGCTGAACTCTCTTCTCTATCTGTGGAAAAACAGAAGCCTTCTCAACCATAACCTCATCCTCATCCTCATCCAACTCCCCAATCAAAACTCCATGTGTATCAGTAGTAGGAAATGCATGTCTTTTCCTCTTTAGGACCTCCTGGAACTGATCTTGAAACTCTCTTTCGAGAAACCCAAAACCTCAGAAAGAGTAAAAGTCACCTCACTGCCAAGTATCTTGTCATTAAAGATTTTCTTCATGTCTGTAGATGTCTCAATATCAGACATCAATCTAAACCCTGGCTGCTTTCTCTCTCTAGGCTCTTGCCTCTTCTCTTTCTTTTGAGCATCTTCCATCTGTCGTTCTGGCCTTAGTCTCAAAGACGGTCCTGCAGTAGGTGGAGTAACAAACTCACCCCCTTTAGTCTTTTTAGCTGCACTTGGATTTTCTTCATCCCTCTTACGCTTCTCCTCAACAAGTACATCTGCTCCCTGAGACTTAGCCAAGTAGGAATAAATAGTATACCTGTCAACAGGCGAATCCCAACCTGTCTTAGATCTGATGCTAGAGCCTGCACTAGTCAAAACAATTTGCTGAATTTTTCCCTTGTTTGCCGTCTCCATAGCATAAGTCCATAATGCTGACTGATTCTCTGATCCTTTCTCAATCTGGACTCCATATGCAGAAGCATCTCCTCTAGCTGCCACATAAGAAGTACGCGCAGCCATGTCATCCACTAACTTCTTCATTCTGCCTTTCCCAAAGTTGGTAGCAAGCGGAGCTCCTGTTTCAATCAACAAAATCTTACCATCTTGTCCCCAAAATACCAAATTCTTCCTCCTCGCATCCTTAAAAGATTCACAATCCGTGCAATGCTGATGGTCCGTACTATCACACCAAATACATCTTCGATCTCTCCTAGGTGCAGTAGGAGCACTAAAAGAAATAGTAAGCGGAGTCGAAGTAAACAGCTCTTTCAATTTTCCCACCAATTCTGCTTTAACTGACTCCAGTGTCAAATTAGTTATGCCTTTGATTATATCATCAAGAGAGGTAGGCACCGAGCGACGGAGTGGATGGTTTTGGAGTAGAAGGAGCCAGCATCGGTCTTGGAGCAGGAGGAATATGAGGAGTAGAAACAGTAGGCACTGGCATAGGCCATGAAACTGGCTGAGGAAGAGAAGAAATAACAGGGATAGAAGTAGGCATAGGAGCAAAAGACGGTGTCGGTGTCATAGAACCATTCTGTAGACGGGTCTTCCATATCCTCCTCTTGGTCAAAGTCGAGACTGCATCCTGGGCATCTTGCCAATCCATTATAAGACCCATAGGCTTCGTGCGATCCTCAAGAAGCTCTCCTAATTCTTCCTGAAGAGTAGGATCTGCAGCTTGCAAGAAAAGCTCAACTTTCTCAACATCCAATGCTCTTTGTTCAATGGCATCAAGCTGACTATACCTCTCTTCAAATTCTCGAATCAACTCTGAAGCAGCTAGACCTTTGTTTGGCATGTAGACCCACTCTCGAAATGACCGCTTTGTAGCCATCCCAAAGTATTCAAGGAAATACTCTTCTTTCAGGGCCTTCTTAAAATCTTGCCAATGCGAATTTTGAATAAAAAGATCAGTCACTTTTGCCCTCAAGGCGGGTGTGACAAGACGAAGGAAATACTTACTCATAAGTCCAGCTGGAACTCCAAAAAACCCCATCTTGATCTCATATGTCTTCAAATATGCTGAAACATTACGGCCATCAAATAGCTTCTTCTCATTCTCAACTACTTCAATCGCCTTAGTCGCGCTGATTGCATTCTCCTGCTCTGAATATAGTTGCCTTTGTTGAGACAACTGTTATTGATGCAATTGCTGCTGCTGCTGCATATACAATTGTGTCTGCTGATTTTGAAGCTGCATATACATAGACATATTCTGCAAAATCTGCTTTAAATCATCCGTTGAAGCACTTGAAGCAGTAGTCAATGATGGAGCTGAAGTAGAGGACACAGTAGGAATCGTAGAAGAGGCTAAAATGGATGCTGAAGTATCTACCATCCTGAAATTTATGTGACGCTTTCACGTCGGGTTCACCAAAGATGTCGAAGGGTTTTCGAAAGCAAAGTCACGACCACAGAGGACCTTGACTAATTTCAGGATCAAAGTTCAATCAAGCAAGATCAGGATTCAATTTGAAAGAAGGTTTCCTCAATTTTGGATAATGGCTCTATAATCAACTTGTTCAAGCCTTTGATCTCTTGAATGTGGCAAATGGACCTGAATGTATACAATACTCGCTGCACTTCACCTGTTTGAATGCAATCTCATGGAGTTAGAATCTGACGTGAACTACAGCATCTCTTTCTTAAGGCCCTTGTAAATGCTTATGAAACATCAGAGCATAAGAGATCCCAGGATGGCCCCAGCCTCTCTTGTACAAGAGTTAGAAAGCAGGAATAGAACTGCCATTAGAAGTTGATCAAACATTGTAGAAAAAGATTATACATGGTTAGATGCTATTATCAGATAGTGATGGCACATAGTCACAACCACTCAGAATACACATCTCCATTAGATCTGCTTGGTAAGCTTGTAAAGTTCAAATTTCTGTTTTTCACAAGGTTGTTGTACTGAAATTCAACATCTTGGCCATATTTGTCCATCTTGAACATAACCTTCAGACATCCAAATGGTATCATGTCAGAGTCCTCTGTTATCACAATGTTCACAAGACCATTTATTCACATGAAGGTCATCTATGCATCAGCCTTTTATGGTGCTTCATTATAATCAATCTTCTCATGTTGTAAATTCAAACTGTATCAGTGACTTGATGTAAGAATTTCTTAGGCCAGGGTTTCAACACAGTGTAACGTCAGCAAATCATCTGGCAAACCATCCAATTCCTCTGTAAAGGAATGGTTTTCATCCCTTACTTGCAGCTCTCTCCACGTACTTTAGCTATGACCTGCTCTGTAACTTTGGCCTCCTTTGCAATTTCCGTCAGAAGGTTCTTAATTGTGTGAATTTTGATTCATTAAGCTTTCTTGGTTTTTCTGCCAACCAGTGATGACTACTGTTCACCTAGAGTGGTCCAGTCCAGCAAAAGCTTGCTCAAAGTATCATAGTTTTCGTTGAAATCACCTTGATGATGCACATATTGCTGTCATCTTATCCTTCCTCGATGCTTTTCTCCTTCTCAAGCTCTCCTCAGCATGCGCAGGCACGGAACAGATTTCAACACCGAAGAAAATATTCATGGCCCCTTGTTGTCCTTGTCTTCTCGTCCGTTTGGCTTCATTTTTGTTGTTATGACACGCTTCGCAGTCTTGTTAGAGGCCATAATTTTTCCCCTCTCAAATTAGCACCATCCAATCCATCTACCGCTTGCGATTCCTCTATCAGAGTTTCTGTGAAGGAGCTGAAGACTACTGCCTCAAAAGCCTGTCTCGACCCCAATGACAAATCAGAATTACTAGATATGCAATTCCTTTAGGGAAATGTTAATTTGGGTATTGATCGAATTGAATTCCATCGTCTTCTCGAATCTGTTTTTCAGAACAGTAACTGGATAAGGGTGCATTTGTGGGTATTGATCGAATTGAATTCCATCGTCTTCTTGACTCTCAGAAGCTACAGCAGGGTTCCCCTCTTCGAGCTTGTCGATGCGCTCTCTTTAATGGTCCTTCCTTTTTTGCTTGATTGTATTGCTCAACACTTTTGCTCTGGTTGTAGCTTCACGATCAAGAAGATAAGCAGGGATCGCACCTTCCTGTACACTATCCTGAGCTTTTCTTCTATTTGTTTTCTCACTATGCATGGCAGGAGTTTTCTTCATTAAGGCCTTTTCTGCATAGCGCTTCTTTGCAAACATCTTCCCCTTGATACCCAAGGCCTTTTGTGCAAATTCTGAGCGCTTATAACCCGAAACATTTCATCTTTTGCAATTGGTCGAACCTTGGCCATGGTACCTCCCATTTGCCAGCTTTCTCCTTCCTTTTCTTCTCCTTTTCATCGAGCTCCCCTGTTCCCT
This sequence comes from Lygodium microphyllum, assembly GCF_053477565.2. Classification (NCBI taxonomy): domain Eukaryota; kingdom Viridiplantae; phylum Streptophyta; class Polypodiopsida; order Schizaeales; family Lygodiaceae; genus Lygodium; species Lygodium microphyllum. The sequence goes on from NC_141164.1 coordinate 47,927,357, forward strand.
CCTCTACTTTTTTTTCTCTCCTTCTCCATTAAGCTTCTTCCCCCCAAAAAGCCCTTTTAAAAAATAGTCATCCATTCCAAATAGCATCTCCTCTACTTTTTTTTCTCTCCTTCTCCATTAAGCTTCTTCCCCCCAAAAAGCCCTTTTAAAAAATAGTCATCCATTCCAAATAGCATCTGTCATTTTCCCTTCCCCAAAAACATAAAATGGCACAAAGAAAAGCGGCCCTTAGAAAAGCATACAAGCCCTCTTCATCATATCATAGCTTACAATGACATATCATATGCTTTCAAATTGCCTCCAAACTTTGGAATTCTTTTCCTTGATCATCACAATACAAGCAAACAAAATCCCTTGTCACCTTCAAGCCAAGATAATGCAGCATTCCATGAGATTATGTCAAATACTTTCTGTGCTTCCACAAATAAACCACACATGGCATACATAGCAACCAATGCACTGCCAACAACAGTATCTTTTCCTAGCCCCTCTTTACTATATTACCACAGAATAAATATGCAAACATAACGACTAAGTATGTACAAAGTATCAAATCCCACACACACAACTTTTGGGTGGATTTCACACCTCGGATGCGCAGCAGCACGACACCGAAATCACCAATCTTTCAAGAGGGATCATCTTCATTGATACCTTTGCCATGTATGGTGGATGATTTTTAATGATAAATCTCTCTTTTTGGAGGAGTCATTCAGATGGTTGTGTTGTGTGTAGTGTTTGTGTTGTGGGTTAATTTATGTAATAAGATCGTAGTGGTTGCCTATTCGATTGGCTTTCGTGCGAGCTACATTTTTGGAGAATTGTGGTGATGGTGTTGCTGGTTGGATAGTTGAAGATGTAGAAGCAGAAGAAGAAGAAACCTCTTATATCCTTTACAAGTTTGTTGTGATTTCCAGTTTGATAAGAAGGGTTAATGTATAAAGGGTTTTCCTTTTGTTGTATTTTTATATCAGATACAGGTTATAGGTTGGCGTGGTTGGATGGACTGTTTTTGAAGATTTATTGAAGATCAAAGTTGAGCTTTTGAATGAACTTGTATTCCCTTTTTCTTGGGTCGCGAGGACGCTTCCTTATTAAGTGTGGGGATATGTTGAGTGTTGAAATGACCTATGTTTTGGCTGATTTTTGTTGTTTTTGAGAGCTGAATGGTTGATTTTATGAGATGATTGATTGGTTTGGAAGTGTTTTGAGAGTGTTTTGGATAGGTTGGAATGGTTTTATTAAGCTCATGATGTTTATTAGTAGAGATATGAAGTTCTGATATGTTCTGATTGGTCCTGATTGGTTCTGTTGAGCTTCTATTTTGTTCTGTTTTGTTCTATTTTCTCTCTGTAAGGAGGGATCGAGTATTGATTGATAGGGTTTGAGATTGTTTCAAAGCTTATTGAGTGATTTTTGATGGTTTGGAATGGTTTTGGTATGAGTTATGTGGTTCTGATGCTTTCTGTTGACCTTCTGTAACTCTCTAATGAGCTTCTGATGAGCCTCTATAGACCTTCTGTATGCTTGTGTATGTGTTCTGATGGATGAGAGTTTAGCTTGGAAAAGTTTTCTAGCCTTGAAAAGAGGTGAATACAAGTGCAAAAGAGCTAAAAGAAGTCAAAGAAGTAGCTGCTGAAGACTCAAGCAAAGACTGGAGTGAAGTGACAGTGGTGAGCTACGAAAGGACACTGTAGTGGCTTTGCTGCCTCTTCATATCAGACATACCTCTTGGGAGGGGTATCCACGACCTAAGAAGGATTATTGAGAGTGATTATGAGAGATTTTGGTGAGGATATGATGTATTATTGATGGAGAGAGAGAGAGAGAGAGAGTCAGAGATAGTCAATTCTATCAAAACAGAGTGATTGTATGTGAGAATTAAATATGTATGAGAGGAGGTATCATCATCATCATCATGATTCATCATTATCATCAATCAGATCATCCTTCTTACCAATAGCATTTCTACAAGTCTTAGTAAGAGAGATGGACTTGCAATCGATAGCTCCCCTTTGCATTCAATCAAATATCAAGAAAGTGAAGATGGAGTCGTTATGGATGCAATACTTTAAAGATCCCTTGCTGTGGCAGCACAATTACAATAGTAAGTTAGTTTTCCCCGATATATCTCATTATGACGCATTCAACCTTTGCAAAACATGAAATATTATGAGCTGTCATAAAGGCTTGGCTTTTTCTCTCACCCCATTACAACTGTAAGCCATTGCAAAGGTCTCTAAATTTCAAGCGCAAAGTGATAGCAAAGGCCTTGTGGTTGGATTTCCAATACAATCCAACCTAGGTTTTTGAAGATCTTAGAAAAACAAATCAACGTTGATACTTGAATTGAACAAAGCGGAGCCTAAAGAGGAGAAAGGGATTGTCTTTTGGGAGGAGATTGCTCATGTTGTGGGACTTTTGAAGGCTTGTGCAAAGCAAACCAATCTATTCAAGGGTACAAGGCTTCATGAGGACATTTGCAAATGGCACTTACTTGAAAGAAGCCCCTATGCTCCAAGCACTTTAATAACTATGTATGCTAAATGAGATGCTCTTGCAAAAGCACAACAAGTACCTGACGAAGGTATTGTTCATGGATAGATTCTCATGACCTACAATAATTGCACGACATGCACAAAATAGCCATGATGGTGAAGCTCTAAAATGCTTTGATAAGATCTAGTAGGAATCAATCTTTATGTCCACATCTTAGGTGGTTAGAAGATTGTGTTTGTACTCTACATGGATGACCTCATTATGATATGAGACCATACTCAAATGGTTAAAAAGATTAAGGCTCAAACTAGGATTTCAAGATGACAAACATGGGATTGTTACACTTTTTTCTTGGCTTGGGAGGTCACCATGGGCAACTTATGGCTAACATGGCCATGAGATATTCCATAAGTTATTTATGGGAATGCATGTGGAGTAGTAGTCATGAGGACATATCGGGGTTGAAGGATCTTGAGTACCTGTCACTGGTGTTGAAGGTCTACACAAAGCTCGAGTCCACTCAAATGTGTAGAGAAAAGGTCCTTGCTGAGTTCATCATTCACCTTGCCTAGCCCAACTGACGTCTTTCACTAGAAGCTTAAAGAAAATGGTGCCGAGCTATAAGAGTAATTTGTTAAGATCTTTCTCACTACCATCCATGCCATCCTCCCCTCAAAGAAATCCAATAAGGATGAGAAGTCCTCCTTGCACAAGTCTCATGACACCAGGCCGGTCGGATCTTAGGGCTCATGCAAAATACATTTAAAGAATTTGGAAAAGGAGGCTCAATCAAAAGAGCACGACATGCACAAGAGTGAGTGTGGCAGGCATGAAGTTGAAAAAAAAGTCATATATGAGCATGTGGTAGAATTTAAGAGAAATCTTATCTAATATACAATCACTATATTCCATTTAGTACCATTATATTTCAATGCTGATAGGAAGCTTGTCATATGGCATAGAATTATTGTACTTCAAATATGGGAAACCCCCTTAGATGCATTATGTTTCAATGTTGGCAAGCTACCTCCTTACATTTATAAGTCCAAGAAGTCCTTTGATATCTCAATGCCATATTTGACATGCGTAAAAAAGGGTGAGAGGGCCAATGTCTTTCAGTTATTAACAATACTTCTTCCTTGGCTCCTCATCAATGATTCACCTACCCCACCATGTAGGTCTCTTTGCTTTGACATGTTAGATTCTAGTGCTTTCATGCCTTGCCAATATAGATTAGCAAGAATACTAACATGCCTTTTTGGTTTGGATACTACTCTCATTCCTCATCATCTTCGACAACCTAAAATATGAGAATACACAAAAATGGCAAGCACAACCCTTACTCCTTTGCAAACCCCCAAATGACATCATTTATGCATGATTAGATGGGAATTGATCCATGACATGTATTGTTGGTGCTTGCATCTAATATTGTCTCCTCTTTCTCAAAGCATGGGTAGATTTACAATGAATGCCATCACCTCTTTCTAATCATAGTGCTATCAATGCATGGATAAACTTTTCTTTTCGATTTTATTTAGTATCTACAACCTTGATGTCCACATCTTCTTCCCAGGACCTAAATCGAAGTTGAGTTGGCCAAATCATTAGATCTCATGCAATGGCCAAACATTTACATGTAGTATTGTGCCCTTTGGGACATTATAGCAACCTATTTTTCATAGCATTTGTGTAGGCCATAGTTGTCTTAGATGAGATATTGGACACTCTTGCAAAACAAATTGGTAGCCTTGGTGTGGTTGCAGGTGGAGGGCTATTGGTCCTTCTCTGTGAGAAACTCCTTGTCTAAAGGACTCACACCACCTCCTCAAGATACCCTTCCTTATTAGCCATTAGTTTTGCGCTCCATATCTCCAACTTGATGCAATAGCAGTTCCGATTAGTGTTGCAAATCAGAGTTGGAAGCATGAGAGAGTGTGCACAAGAGGGTGAGAGAGAGCTCAAGTAAGGTACAACTAGTACACTCTCCTCAATTGTGAGTGTACACTTTAGGCTATTTATGTAGCCTTTGGAGAAGTTAGGGTTAGGGTTTCCCCTTGCTCCCCTATCCTCCAGTCCATTTACACCTAGCTACCCTTATCCTCTCTTGTATAAGGAGAGTTCCCATGATTACTTCTCAACACCCCACTCAATGCCAGGTGGCATTCGATAAAGCACGATAGGATGCCCCCCCTAAATCCTCAATGAGATGCCTTAATAAATTAGGCTAAAAAATAAGGTTATAGGTAGAGAGTGTTACAAGACTCAAGAGAGTCGATCATCTGTGGATTGGGAGGCAAAGTTGGCCTCCGATTCCTTAGGTACTTTGGGAACAATGGGACACTTTTACTGGTGATATGCCTAATCTTTTTGAATTTATTACACTTCATTTTGTTAGGATATTTCTTTCAGCAATTTCTTACAATATGCTCTCTTTTATGACAGAAGGAGCACTTTTTAGAAGTTTTATGGACGAACACTTGCTCACAGGAAATAAATGATGAAGTTCCTTCATTATGGTTCCTCTTCTCTTCATCTAGGCATGACTAGATGGTACTTGCCAAGGTTGGGTTTGGGATATTAGTTAGGGTAGTCACAAGGGTTGGAAAGACTTTCTTCATAGAATTCAGAAGGATGGCAATGGCATCTTCATCATGAATTGGTGCTTGAATGGAGGCCAGCTATGCCATGAGCCCCTTCATATATGAAATAAACTTGCTTAGATCTTCTCCTTGTTTATACTCCAAGCTAAAAAACTCAATCTTTAGAAAGATCTTGGAGTTCTTCCCTGTAGTGCCGTAGAGCCTTTCAAGTTCATCCCACTTCTCTTTGGCAATGGAGAGTTGGTCAATATGATGAATTAAAGATTCATCTAAATGAAGCATGATGATGGCCTGAGATCTTTCATCATCTTCTACATCAAGGTGATTGGATGTGTTAATAACTTTGGTCCCTTTTATGAAGGGCTAGTAGCATCATTCCATCATTTTATATTTTACCAAAACTTGCCAAGGATGAAAACCTTTTCCATTGAACTTGCGAATTTGAGGCCTTACATCTGCATAGGCCATGGTCATTATAGGAAGGTCTTAACTATTGCCTTAAGCAATGGCAGTGTCTAGTCCTTTATAGGTGGTCAAGCATGAACCAAATAGAAAAATTGATAGCCCTACAAATGATAACCAACTTTAAAGCTGTAGAGATGAAAAAGGTTGGAAATCATACATATGTAATATCTCAAGATCGGATTTTGGAGGTCCTCTTCTTCGAACAACCCTTGATTTAAGTTTTACTATTTTCCTAGGTTTCAATGAGGTGATGGAGTTCAGGCTCCTCCTGATAATGTGGCCTATTAGAGGAGTTCTTGGTGGAGCACGGCTTATCAATCAACTCTATGCTATGGGATGAGTTAAAGGAGAGTACAATAACACTCATTTCTCTAATTTACCGGCAGCAAACAATAAAGAGCATAAATAGAATGCATTAGTAGTGTAAGAAGCACTCTTACCAACTTTCATTCTAGTACTCATACTGTAGGTTGATCTTTACGAGCTTAATATTTCCCATCCATGGAATGAGAAGCACTCTGCATTTAAGCTCCACAAGGCAATAATAAATCTTGAAAATGGTTTTTTTGTGATTAAAATCACTGTTGATAATACTGAGATTGAAAAAAGATGAAAATGAGTGAGCTTGAAGCTTCCTATCTATGGCTGCCATAAACCCACAGTTAGGGTTTGGATCATAGCAACCAACATAGAGGAATTTCTCCAAACACACTTTGAGGAGATGGCCCACTGGGGGGATATCAAAAGCCCTAAGATGGCCACCATTGATTCGCCCTCTACTGAGCACACAACTGTACAAATTTGCATGCTACCCATTGCCTGCATTTTTTTGCAATGTCGTCATGGTGTGTGGCCAATGTGGGGGTTTGTGGTGCTAGGCTACTGTGCCTTGAGCCAGGGAGGAGTTCCTTAGAAGAAACCTTGAGTTGAAACCCCCTTCTTTATTCTCCCCAAGTCCTCCATTAGAGGTGGGTTAGGCTGTGGATATGGTGGTCAAGAGGTAAGAGGTAGAATATGAAAGCTCATGTGTAGTTAATGATGTAGGGAAGTTGAAGGATCAGAGATGGATCTGATACCATGTTGCATATCAGAGTTGGAAGCATGAGAGAGTGTGCACAAGAGGGAGAGAGAGAGAGCTCAAGTATAAGAATAATATCTTGCTTAGTCAATTGTTCAAGGTACAACTAGTACACTATCCTCAACTGTGAGTGTGTACTTTAGGCTATTTATATAGCCTTGGGAGAAGTTAGGGTTAGGGTTTCCCCTTGCTCCCATATCCTCTAGTTCATTTACACCTAGCTACCCTTATCCTCTCCCGTATAAGGAGAGTTCCCATGCTTACTTCTCAACAATTAGTACAGCTATAACCTGGGCGGCTCCTCCATCTTCATCATGCTACAGAGGATGGAAATCTCAGTCTCATTGTGTACTTAGTCTTGGCCTTAATAACCTCGTTTAGTGCACTACCCCACCATTGGCTTATGTGTTGCCTCCATGGGGCTCCTCAACGTCAACGAGGGCAACCAATTTGATGTGGAGTCATGGGAGAGTTGGATGTGGTGGCTAGCATTGAAGCGCCAATTCTAGAGGATGTCAAAACTGATCATCGGATGCTTGACACTACCTAATTTCAACATGATACACATGCTTCATTGATGTTCCTATTGACAGAGATACAACATGGACATGGGCAGACATAGAGGCAGAGACAAGGATAGAGATAGAGATAGGTACAAAGACATGGAAAAGAACAAGGAAAGGGATAGAGATGGAGATAGGGGTCCTAAATGAAATGATTAGAAACATGACGACCATGACAGTTATGGTAGGGATGCTAAAGATCATTATATGAACCATGATAAAAATGATGAGTATCAAGATGGTGATATAAGTGTTAGATATGCTCAATGCCCCACCCTCATAAGGTGACACCAATGATCCATGGTGCTTAAAGTTGTAGGGCCCCCATTCTAAGGAGAAGCCAAATGTGAGCCCGGTTGAGTCCTGACGTGTATATCAGGTGAGGTCTATGTGATGGGATGGCAAAAAGGTGACCATTGTGGGTCTAATCTTTAGGTTGGACTAAGTAGTTAAGCTATTAGCATTTGGAGGCACATTGCATCAAGTTGCTGGGTAAGGAAGTTAAAAGGGGCCTCTATTTTGGGGTTGAGGGGCCGCGAAAGCAGCCCTTGGCTAGGGGGTCGCCCCCTTGGCGAGGGTCCGGGGGCAACACCCCCGGTCCGATGATAAAGGGAATATTCCTTAGCCGACTAGTGGAGGCTCATATGGTAGGTCAGTCATGCCGACCTAACCGCCTTCATGGGCTATAAAAGCTAAACCCCTTCATAGCCATAAATCATCCATCTTTCACCTAGTCAAAGTTGTTCCAACTAGCCTTAAGCTCTTTACCTATCTTCTGTCTAGATCGCCATCTAAGCTTCACTGTGGAAGCACACGGGTGGACACAGCCATCTCTGTATCAGTTGTTTGTAGCTAAAGAAATTTTCTAATTCTCCTCTTATCTATTGTGTGCGCTCTATCTCTATCTCTTTCTCAGACTCTGTTCATTGCGCCGTGTAATTTTTTATAATAAGTTGGAAGAATGGAGAGAGAGGAGATCAAGCCTTTTGGGGTGCTCCTTAGGAGGTAGAGCTTTTTATTTTATACTGTGGCATGGTCTCTAGGGTCATGGATAATAGCTGCTTTGTACAACTCTTTAGCTTTCATGAGTGCAAAGAGGGTATTGTCCATGTTTCTCAAATTGCTTTGAGAATGATAGATGATGCAAGAGATGTGGTCAGACGAGATCAAGAAGTTTGGTAAAGTTGTTTCTATGACTGTGAAGAAACTTAGTTTTCCCATGAGGGATGTAGACTAGAAAACAAGGCAAGATCTCCTCCCCATGAAAGGAGTAGTTTGGATGAAGAGGAAAATCCTAGTTCCAATAAGCTTCCTTGTGGTAGGAAGGCCTCTCAAGTATAATGATAAAAAGGAAGATGATAATGGTTATTCTTGATGCCCAATAAAAAGGATGAGCTCTCCGAAGAGATGGGTGGCTAAACAGCTCATTGCATTTTGGGTTTTGGATGTGAGGGATTATCCAAGCTATGACAGAGATGGTGCCAACTTGCTTCATCAAGATGAAGGTGCTCAAGAGGACCTTGAGATAGAGCTGAATGAGGATGAGCCCACATTCTTGATAGGAAAAATGTGGTACTCTATTGATGTGTCCCCTATAAAGATTGTGAAAAATCAAGATGGCTCTCTGCAAAGGATTATGATGACTTTCTATCTTGGAAAAAGAGAGAAGAGAACTTTGAGAGCAGCAAACAAAGGACTATGCTGGACTCCATCCCCAAATATTTGAATTGACCTTGGGAGGATTTGATGCCAAAGTTAGGGGAGAGGCATTTAGCACAAGAGCTTAGTGTGGTTTTGGCCTTTCTACCTATGATACGAATGAGTGGAAGAAGGATGTGTTTGGAAAGGCACCCACATTTGGTCAGTAATCAAAGCTTTTAATTCAAGAATAGAGACTGTAGAGGTGAACTGCCAAGACCCACGGACTGCTTATTGTTTCGAGTGTTCCAAGCCAAGCACTAATGACTACCTCTCACATAGCCAACTCACTATCTCTATGAGTGTAGTGAGCTTACCTCCATGACTGATCGAGTTTCCTCCTCTCCCAAGCACTCTGGTAGCTCCACGATCCAAGTGCAAGGTTCAAGTGAGCTCCATCCTCAAGCTCCACACTCCAAGCTCCATTGCCGTGAGTAAGAGAAGAGAAGAGAAGAGAAGAGAAGAGAAGAGAAGAGAAGAGAAGAGAAGAGGAGAGGAGAAGAGAAGATGGAGAGCTTCTCCACCATGGTCCCTCACCCTCACACACTCACACTCTCACACTCCTCTCTCAAGCACAAGCTCAAGCAAGCAAGCAAGCAAGAAGAAGAAGAAGAGAGCTACTTTTGGCCACACACAAGAATGAGCTTCTCATTCACTTTTCAACTTTATATACAAAACCCTAAATCCGTTTTGGGCGGTCATCCCCTTATCCCCTTTTTTATATGGCCAGGTCTCCCTTTTTTCCATTGTTCTCCTACATTCCTAGCTTCCTTCCTACCACCCATCTACGTTTACAAATTGCACGGGTGAGAGCCCACGCTCTAATTAAAATAAATCATGGTGCACCTTGCGCTCTTTTACAAAAGTATTGACTTGCAATTTTTCTTATGTACCTTTCTCCTTGATTTAGAACTTTTCTGCACTTCTTGTGTTTCTATATTTTTCTTGGCGTGCCTTCATTTTCCATTTCACTTTTTCCTTGGCCTTGTCTTTTGCTTTAGATTTTTTACATTTTCCAAATTGTTCATCTGAGGGTTAACAGAGACGGAGTCTCACCATATATAAGTTAAAGTATGAACTAATCAAAGTAGTTCATGAAAATCAAGTGCTAGTGGTGATTGGGGAGATTTGGTAGCGGTTGATATTGCAACTTTAAAGGAGATAATCAGCAAGAGAAATTCTAGTAATTGAGGCTCATCTACAAGTGAGGCTAATCAACCTAAAGAGAGGGTAGTGTCAACTTGAACACATTTTCCAACATGATTATTAGAGCAGCTAGATGGAAAAAGTTGGTAGCAACAGACAAAGTACATATGGAGCAGGCTTTACAAGTAGCAAGTTCTCTGAACCAAAGCCTATACTCAAAACATTTGATTCATGGTTCATTGGAAGGTGTGTCCTCAAATGCTATCATATTTATTGTTTGTTTGAAAGCATGTGGCACTATGATTTGCTATAGCCTGTGGTAGTAAAGGAGCCAAATGCATAGAAATTGTTCTTCCTTTCGTTATTGTGGATCATTGGTTGTACTTTGGTTTGTCTTCATCAGTATGCACTCACATCGACACTTGATGCCTGCATTGAATGCTCATGAATTTGTGCCATCTAATTGTATCCCTACATGTAGATATGTCTAGTAGAGATTTAGGATTATCTTAGGCTACTTGAGGGTGAGAGGATTCACTCTAGTCAGGTATAATTGAAAGGCAAGTGGGATGAAATGGCTAGAGTAAACCATTCTATCAAGCACTAAAATCTAAGCAACAAAAAGAGACAATCATTTGCATCCAGAAGCATAATGACATGCTGGTTTCTAATGAGCACTTAATCTGAGACATTTTTGAGGCACATCTTTTTGGCATAGTCAGTACAGAGGCCCCTAACATCCCTACCTATGATGCCCATGTTCAAGAATTTTTCTTTGAATCCAACCACTTGATTCTAGCCAATGAGGTTTTGCTTCTTGAGCGACCATTCACAATCAACAAAATCAAGATGGAAGTGATGAAGATGAAGCTTGGGAAGTTGTTGAGGCCTGACGACCTCCCAATTGAACTCTTCCAAAAGGTTTGGCATACTTGTGTTGATGAACTCACCTCCATGCTAAACTATGTTATAAGAAGATCTGGATCCCTTCTCTGCTCCTTCAATAGAGGAATGCTCAAGTTGATTCCTAAATCAACCCTCAAGTGCACACTAAGAACTCCTCCCTCTCACAACTAACATCCTCGTTATTGGGATGAAAGGATTGTAGGGAAGTAAGAGAAGAAGAAGGACCTTAGGTCGTACTTGTGTGCATCCATCTACACACACGATGCATCTTTCCACACATAAAGAGTGCATCCGACATACACATATGTTCACACATATACACAACACATCTTTGCACACCCACCTCACCTCCTGGGGGGTCCACCTATAAGAAATCATATATATAACGTGCGTTCAAAGGATATTAAGAAATACCCTATCTTTACATGCTATAAGGCCTTAAAATGACCCCTTTTACTTTAGTAAACTTATAGATTTTTTTAAATTGTAATTAAAAAACCTCTTTTGTAAATATAAACATGTAAATTTTACTAAATATAATACCCTTTCTATTGAACTCATGTGATATCTTACATGTTCTATAATGTGGACTCCCCGGGCCTCACCTGCACACAAATTGTATGTTCGCAAACCACATATATTATAGCCATATCCCATAGTGCATCCATTGTCATGTAGTGTGTCCATCTACTTAGACATACACCCATATAGAGCATCTAGCTATGCAGTTAACACATTTAAAAGTTATTATATTAGAGGACCCTCTTTCTTGTCTCAAATGCCTTATGTCTACCCTATTAGGAAGGGAAGACTAAAGGATAGAGTGAGAGAAAAGTGGTATCTTCACAAGTGTACACACATTGTGGACTCACTTGCACATACATCATGCATCTAGAATACACACATTGACCACTTAGTTACACACACACATAGTGCATTTGTATACACATTATCTATATCCACTTGGACAAATAATCATTCCATAGTGCATTTTGCATCTAACCCCTCCCCCCACACACATTCATCTTGCATAATAAAGCACAACAACCACTACTACACACATGCATGCTCACACTGCACCTTGAGGCACATAGACACAATGCACCTAGGCATAACATAGCCTCTCTAATCAATAAACTAATTGACACCGTCTTAGTCAATATTAATTGATTTATACATTTGTTAATTAATTTTCATGCTAATAAAATAAATAATTAATAATTGAATTAATAGATTAATATAAATCAAGTGAGTAATAAATAGTACTAATTATTAAATAATTATGTGATAAAATTATTCAATAATAATTTAAATAAATTAATATATGAAATTAAAATTAGTAATTACTAGTTAAATCAAATATATTTATTGGTTGTTAATAGTTATTTCAATTGATTTTAAATTAAGTACTTTATAACTAATAAATAGATAATTGATTAACTCATTAACTAATAAATAAATTTATTAGCTAAATAATTATTAATTCCTTGATTTATTAATTAGTTATTAATTATTTAATTAATATTAATTATTTAATTAGTTTTTTGATTCATTGATTCATTCATTCGTTGATTTATTATTAATAAGTTAATTAATTATAAATTAATTGTTATTTAATTAGTAGATTAGTTACTTAATTACTTAATTACTTAATTACTTATTGAATAATTAATTTTAAAAAATTATTAATTAACTAGTTAATTTAAAAAAGTTATTACTTAAAAATTTTAAGTTACTTAATTAATTAAAAGATTGATTAGTAAGTTAAGTTAAGTTAATAAATCAATTAGCTAATTAGTTAATTAACGAATTCTTTTAGAAAAAGCAAAAGCATTTTCAATTTTTATATATAGATATAGATATAGATGTATATCTGGATATATATGTGTGGGGGGAGAGAGAGAGAGAGAGAGTTAATAAATCAATTAGCTAATTAGTTAATTAACGAATTCTTTTAGAAAAAGCAAAAGCATTTTCAATTTTTATATATAGATATAGATATAGATGTATATCTGGACATATATGTGTGTGGAGAGAGAGAGAGAGAGAGAGAGAGAGAGAGAGAGAGAGAGAGAGAGAGAGAGAGAGAGAGAGAGAGGAGGGAGGGAGGGAGGGAGGGAGGGAGGGAGGGAGGGAGAGAGAGAGAGTCGGGGGCATAGGGTGAGCGGGACGGACGAGTGGAGAATGGTGGTGGCAAATGCAATCCAGGCGGGTAGGACAAAGGAGAGTGGGACGATGCCTAGGTATGGTCGCCCCAACAAGGGAGCACCTACACCCCTTTCTTCCAAGCGTAAAATATTCACTCCTTGCCTCCCTCTTCCCTCCCCCTCCCAAAAAAAAAATCCACTCATTGCTATATTAGTTTATTGATTTTATTTGTTAGTAAGTAATTAGAAAGTTGGTTAGGTTACTAATAGTTTAATTAGTCAAAATTATATTAATAATTAATAATTTTATTAGTTAATTACTTTAATTAGATATTTAATTTTATTAATTTTTAATATTTTGTGAGTTGAGAAAATTCAGCTAGTTAATTATTTTAATTAATTGATTAATAGTTAGTCATAATTTTTGTTAACAATTTGTTTAAAGTAGTTTATAATTAGTTTAAAAAAACTCATAATTAGTAATTATTAATTACTTTATTAGTTCATAGTTATTTAAAAAATAGCTAATAATTAATAGTAGCTAGTACTTAGTTCATAAATAGGAGTTAATAATTAATAATTAGTTAATCATTAGTTCATATTTAAAATTAGTAAACCATAATTGGTAACTAATAATTAAAGTGTAATTGGTAAATAATAATTAGCAACTAATAATTAGGAATTAATAACTATTAAGTATTAATTAAAATTTAATTTGTAACTAATATATATTTAAGTAGTTAATTATTTGATTACTTAATTAGTTTGTTATTGAAAATTATCTCTCTCTCTCTCTCTCTCTCTCTCATAAAGTCAATTAAGTAATTATTAGTTAATTAGTTGAGAAAATGGAGAGAGAGAGAGAGAGAGAGAGAGAGAGAGAGAGAGAGAGAGAGAGAGAGAGAGAGAGAGAGAGAGAGAGAGAGAGAGAGAGAGAGATGAGAGGAGAAAAAGAGAGAGAACATGCTATATGTGTAATTTTTTCTCGCTAGAAAGGGGTCACCACTTTTGTGGTAGCCCCTTATTGAATGAAAAAATTTTCTAGTGACCCATTCTTGGCGAGGGTACATTTTTGCCTAACTAGATTTGTGGATTTTTTTCCCCCCAATAAGGGGCTGCCCCACGAGTGACCCCTTTTTAGCAAAAAAGCAAGCCACAATTCTGAGAATAGACAGCATGGAAAGAAGAGAGAGCAACATAGTGTGGGTTTTTTTTCGCCCCAGAAGGGGCTACCGATGACCCCTTCTCTATGAAAAAACAAATCACAATTCTGAGAGTAGACATCATGGAAAGGAGAGAGTGGAACAATGTTGGGGTGTTTTTAAAAATCCAAGAAGGGGCTATTGGCAATCCCTTTTCGACGAAAAAAAACTGCATGCCCAGGAATGCGTGGGGGGAAGAGAGAGAGAGAGAGAGAGAGAGAGAGAGAGAGAGAGAGAGAGAGAGAGAGAGAGAGAGAGAGAGAGAGAATGCAATATGTAGTATTTTTTCTCGTCGAGAGGGCATCGCCAGTAGTCCCTTCCTAGATGAAAAAATATTGCATACACACTCTCTCTCATCCCCTCTCTCATTACTCTATTACTTTCACTTTCCCCCATGCTCTCTATTATTCTCGAACCTATGGATTCTTTTTTTTAATGAGAAGGGGTCATCGACAGCCGCTTCTTGGGTGAAAAAAAACCCACGCTTTGTTGCTTTCTCTTCTCCCCATATTGTCTACACTATGGTTTAATTTTTCACCGAAAAGGGGTTGCAGCCCCTTATTGGGTGAAAAAAAACCCACAAATCCAATTGGGTAAAAATTTACTCTCGAGTAATGACTCCAAAGTTTGAGAGCATGGATGATAGCCAGCAGCTCTAGATTGTGGGTAGCATAATTCCTTTCGTGGCTCTTCAATTTCCTTGAAGAATATGCTATCAGATGATAGCCAATAGCTCCAGATCGTGGGTAGCATAATTCCTTTCATGGCTCTTCAATTTCCTTGAAGAATATGCTATCGGATGACCTTCTTGCATAAGCACACATCCTAAAGCAAGTGCGCTCGCATCAATTACCACTTGAAACTCCTTACTAAGATTAGGAAGTCTCAGGATGGGTGCTGACACTAAGCTTTGCTTTAGTTTGTCAAAGCTGGTATGTTTGGAAGGTGACCATACAATTGCTACTTGCTTCTTTAGTAGATTAGTCAGAGGCGCTGCAGTCAAAGCATAATCTTTGATGAAGATCATGTACCATCCTGTCAATCCAAGAAAGCTACATATTTCTTTGATAGAAGTTGGTGTTGGCCATTCTAGAACATCTCTGGGATCTATTGAAATCCCTTCTACTGATACAATGAATCCCAAATATTCAATCTATCGCTTGAAAAATGCACACTTCTTCTTCTTGGCATAAAGCTTGTGTGCTCTCATTGTTTCAAGAACAATGCGAAGTTGGGGTTCATGATATTTTTCCTGTTTAGAGTAGACTAGGGTATCATCAAAGAAGACGAGTACACAGTCATCAAGATAGGGCCTAAAGATATCCTGCATTAACCTATTGAAGGTAGCAGGAGCATTCGTTAGCCCGAATGACATCACTAGGAATTCAAAGTGTCCATACCTTGTGCTGAATGCAGTCTTCGGGATATCTTCTTCCTTAATCCTTACCTGATAATATCCAAATCTGAGATCTGTCTTAGAGAAGATCTTCGCACCTTGAAGACGGTCAAGTAATTCATCTATTCTTGGAATGGGGTATTTATTTTTGATGGTTGATTGATTCAACCCTTTGTAGTCAATGCATAGCCGAAGCATTCCATCTTTCTTCTTTTGGAATAGTATTGGAGCTCCCCATGGCGAACTGCTAGGACGGATGTAGCCTTGGTCTAACAGTTTCTTGAGTTGCTCTTTGAGTTCAATAGCTTTCGGGATGGACATCCTATACGGCCTCTTTGCGAGACTGATGCAGCTCTTGGCGCCAGCTTGATTTCGTGGTCGACTTCCCTTTGAGGAGGAAGTTCTGTCAGCTCTTCAGGAAATACGTCTACGTATTCCCTTAACCATGAAGGTTCTTCCCGAGATTCTTGACTCTGATCTAGCTTATTCAGTTTAATCAGATAGACAGGTAGGCCATTTCTAACTCCATTTATTATCAGTATTGCTTTTGCCAGCTGTATTTTTGGCTTACTAGCCTCTCCTTGAGTTATGACTAGTTCCCCTTCAGAATTTCAGAAGGAGACTTGGCCCTTTCCATAGTGGATGTGGGCATCATTGGGTATTAGACAATCCATTCCAAGTAAACATTCGTGGACACCTAGGTTCATTACCCTGAATCTCACCAAAGTTGGCTTTCCACCCAGTAGGAATTTCACCTTAGCAGTTTGCCTAGTACAAGAGACCTCACGACCATTTGCCAATTCCACAGGTAAAGTAGGTGCGTCTATTGTGGCTATCCCTAGCCTTTTTGCACAGATCAGTGAAATGAAGGAATGTGTACTGCCACAATCAATTAGGGTTTTGAAGCTTTTACCTTCATAATCTGATGGAGTTTAAATCACCAATAATTGGCAATTCGGACCCTTCTTGTGAAGAGCGGCATGGACCGTTGCCCTCTCAATGTCAACATCCATGGATGGATCTTCTTCATTGCCCATCTCCTTGTTGGAAACACTGGAGGTTCTCCCTCTAGCCATGAAGGTGGTTCCCTTGATTGATACATCAGTTTGGGGAAAATAGGATTGTGTTACAATCGGCTACATGGATTGAATAATAATATGGAGTGGGGTTGTGGATTTTAAGGAAATGATAAGTCATAGGAAGCTCGGGGTATCCCTTCCTTTGATACCCGTTCTTCTCATAGAACCCTAGTACTTTGATCCTGTTGGCACGGATCACCCGGGTCACTTTTTCATAAACATACTTATTCTACTTGACTTGCCGATCACCAACATACAAGGTTGCCTTTGTGTGAGCTTCGATAAAGATGAACAGCTTCACGATCTTTAAATCCTCCATCCACTTGATTCTCTTCAAGTTGGTATGAAGGTACGCGAGTCGGTGGGCTGCTATGTAGTATATTCTTGATTCTCCCATCCATCTCTGTTCCGCATACAGGGGTGAAGGATTATAGATGTGGTCTAGAATATTCATCATGCCTAACCTCTGACGATAATTCGAAGCATGCATTGCAGTCATGAATATGACCTGGAACACCAAGAACTTGCTCCATTCTTTGTGACTCTGCAACCCAACATCCATAAGTGAGTAAAGAAATGTTTTCAACAGAAAACACGGCTCTATTCCACTCACCTTCCCCTGGCTGTCCCCTTATTCCCATTATTTTCCTTCATTAAGTTCCCTTGTAAATCTTAGATCCCATTTGTTCGCTCTGATATCAACTGTAACGTGTCCGCTTGTCCGCTTGTGAGACACGTCTTAGCAGCCCATCAGGAGGAGGGTCTAGAAGGCTCCGCCTGGCACTGGCACTCGCAAGGAATGACACAGGGTTTGCAATCTAGGTCTTCCCGAGTCTGCCTCGAGTGGAAGTGTCCGGTCATTCCCACTTTGGATCGACCTGAGGCCAGGGTTCCTTCCCTATCAGAAAAGTCTCTAGGAAGAAGCTAGCATCGAGCTCTAGATGTACCACTTTGCATAGGAACAACAGAATCGAAGCAGATTCATGCTGCACTTGGTTCATGGTGAATGGGAAACGAGAGGGATGCGAAGCTCAACCACTTTGCCATATGGCATACTCCCATTCTTTTCCCTAAAATAGAATAAAATGGGTTTCTATATCTACTGACACTAGGTCTTCATAGTCTTATTATCTCATCATTTGATAAAAGTTCCCAGCTAACCAGGACCACCATTCCGTAGGACGGATCTAAGTCACATCCACTGCACTTTCCTCAGTTTGCTTTAGTCATCTAATTACCTAACACATTATGTTTTGACATGCAAAAGCAGCTTCCTTAATTAACCAAATTAATCACGGGTTCCTTCATGCAACTAAGGCACTGACACAAAAAAAATGTCAAGCAAGTTCCTTTTTCTCCAATATCTGCTCTTTATTTATCAAAATCCTAGAGTACATCCAATACCATGCCTAAAGGCTATCCCAACAATCTACAGGATTGTTGCTCCAAGTTCCACCTATTGACTAGTACACGGGCCTCGAGATCCCCTCTCGAGTCATGTCGGCCTCGTGTGCAGGACCGAGAGGCAAGGGATTTACAGCCAGAGCCTCCCCTATCACCCAAGCGTCCTCCCACACCAAGCAGCACCCACGGAGAGACCTCTCACGGCGGGTTAGGTCCATATACCCGGTGCAGCTAACAACCCCCATGGATAGGGCTAGGCAGATAGTCAGAGGTCACTATTCTTGCCTCTCCCTCCAGGCTTTCAACCTGAAGCATTAAGTGTTTTCCTTGAATTAGTTCCTTGAGCAAAGAGATCAAATAATGTACCTAAGTATAAGCACAAACATTTCGGAGGTCGTTTATATGACCGACTGCTAAGGTGTGACTCCTTTTTTCTGGATGCTCCCAGCATCCGATCCTAGATCATTTGTGACTTGGCGAGATCCCAGTAATCTTAAACAAGATTATGCAAGAAAATGTAAGTTAACTTATTTTGAGTTGCTCTTCCCTTGGGTTCTTCCTTATGGTATCTTAACCTAACCCAAGCATTAACTGGACAATCAAGGCAATGGTCCTGCCTTCATTCGCAACCCAACCAAAGGATTTTTATTCTTCTAGCTCTAAACAAGTTTGGTTAATACACTTGGTAACACAGGACTCTTCATTTGGGCCTTCAAGGTATAGTCTAGATGCATGCATTTCCTCCATTTCTCTTAGTGCGGTTCCATGCAGAATTTTCCAATCAACCTTATCCATCATACACATGGTGTGCTTAGTAAAGTTGAACATCCTAAACAACCTTTATCTCTCATCATTCTTGGCAACGAGTACTTATTCCTAATGCACTGAATCACATGTGACTTGCATATATGAAAGTCTAGGGTTTTGTCCAACGGTGCAAGTGTATCTCATGAACATAAACTAACATTTCATGTGTTTCTTTTAACCATGATTGTGAAATGTGGATTCTAAATGACTATTCATGCACTGAATGGGTTAAGAAGGTATCATTTTATGTGAAGTAAGGTGATAACATTATCATTTTATGTGTGTAAAAGCTATCATTTCATGCATATAATCTTATGCGAATTCCATACTCTACCATTTCACGCATGCAACTTAGTGCTTAGAGTAAACAAAAACCCTAAGACTCGTTCTTGTTCCATGCACATCACCAACCCTTTCATCTCTTCCATAAGAAATAATACCTAATTAATTTTAAATCTTAGAACCTTGGTTTGATTTGTGTTTGTTGCATTGGTCGCTCTGCTCGCCTCTCTAGCATTACCAGTAGCTTTGGCACCTACGCTTCTCGCGACTTTCTTCTTGGGAGCCATTCGCCTCGCGGAGATTGGATAATTCAGACATTAACGGTTTTCAGGACGACAAGTTCGGGTAGGAAAGATGGCTAAATGGGGTCCTTCACTGAGGGGGGGTGGTTTGTGTGTGGCTCCTTGAAGTTACACACCAACTCTCACTCCCTCTCCTTCTTTCTCTCTCTCTCTCTCTCTTCTGCTTCTTTTCCTTCTCTTCTTGTTCTTCTCTTCCTCTCTCTCTTCTTCTTCTTTTTCTCCTCTTCTCCTTCTTCTCTTCCTCTCCTCTTCCTCTTCTTCTTCTTTTCTCTTATTCTCCTACTCTCTCTCTCTCTCCTTCTCTTCTTCTTCTTTTCTCTTATTCTTCTACTCTCTGTTTCTGTCCTTCTTCTCTCCTTCTCCTTCTCTCCTTCCCCTTCTCTCCCTCTTCTTCTCTTCTCTCTCCCACTCCTTCTTTTCTCCCCTTCTACTTCTCTCCCTCTTCTTCTCTTCTCTCTCCCTCTCCTTCTCCTTCTCTCCTTCCCCTTCTCTCCCTCTTCTTCTCTTCTCTCTCCAACTCCTTCTCCTTCTCTCCTTCTCCTTCTCTCCCTCTTCTTCTCTTCTCTCTCTCTCTCTCTCTTCTCCTCTCCTTCTCCTCTATCTTCTCTCTCCCCCTCCTTCTTCTTATCTCCCTCTTCTTCCCTTCTCTCTCCCACTCCTTTTTCTTCTCTCCTTCTCCTTCTCTCTCTCTTCCTCCTCTCTCTCTCTCCCTCCTTCTTTCTCTTTTCTCCTTCTCCTTCTCCTTCTTCCTCCTCTTCTCTCTCTCCTTCCTTCTTTCTCTTCCCACTTCCTCACCTTATTTTTCTCCCTTACACGTCAGGGCACAGTTCACTGGTAGAGGAGGGTGTCGTCGCCTGCTGACACGGGGGGGGGGGGGGGGGGGTGGACTGAGTCGTAGCCTGGGGTGGTGGTGCAGTTGGCTAGCAATCAGGGGGGCGATTGAGTCATAGGCCCTAGGGCACTGTCGCAACAGGTTGGAGGGGGGGTGAAGATTCAAACGGAAGGACCAGGGGGGGAAGGCGCAGCTTTGCACGAGTGAGGAGGGGGGAAGAGACGACTGACGGAGCAGTAGGGGCTGGTGTAGCTGTTGGAGGAAGGCGGTGACGATGGAGGGAAGGGGGGGCGCTCTCTTTGTGTAGCCGAGGGAGGGGAGGGGCCTCCCCTTATATAGGAGGGGGAGGAGGTGGGTGGCGGGCTACATGCCCCCCATCACCACCACTCCCTCTCTCTCTCCCCAATGTGCTGTCGGCAGGGAGAGAGAAGGGGGTTAAAAAAATTTGAATTGATAATAACTTTTTTTTTGGGAAATTATAAAAGGGGGGTTTCCGATGGGGGGAAGCATGGCATGTTACACAACAATAATATTTTTTACCGCGTGCCGAGGGTGGAAATACTGAGTGTCTTTGTAATATTCCCGCATGAAATATTAAAGAATTTGGACCACTACATGCCTGCGCAAAGGCAGTGCTAAGTCATCTCCTACAATGAAATAATGTTAGTGACTAAGTCCTTATGCGCGCGTGCGATAATAAACCCCAACCACGTTGTGCAAATAAGGCGGAGGCCAAAACCCGCAAGTTGCACGAGAACACCCTTTATGGAAAGGAAAATGGATAATGGTTAAAGTTATGGCAAAAATTTTTAATAATAAACCCCTCCCCTTAGCTGATGCATGGCAGGGAGAGGAGTGTGAGAGGGAGTGAGTTAAGTGGGGTTGAGAGGAGTTGGGGAGGGGATCATGCCTCCCTCCACGTGTGTGGATCTCCCCCCCCCCCCTCCCCCCCCCTTACACACTATAAGACCCCCCATGGAGCTTGGGAAGGAGGCAGGAGGAGAGAAGAGGAGGCAGTCCTGCTGTCCAGGTCGCCACCATCCACGCCATGCTGCTGCCAGCACGCCACCCACAAGGCTGCCGCCTTCAACACCACGACCACCATCATCATAATCATCATCGTCTTATTTTTCACCCTCTCCATCATCACGATTCTTTCTTCCACGTTTTTCTGTCGGAGACAAAAGCATAGAAGCTTCTTTGGAAGCTTCTAAATTTAAGCTTCCTAAAGTCCCATTCCCTCGTGTGTTCCTCGGGAACTTTAAAGCCAAGACTCCAAGGGCCGTGTCCTGCTGCGCGGGAGAGGAGATCGCAGACTGTGACATTTCGGGACACACGAGAAATCAAGGGGGAAAGTTGCTGCGACAAAATACACCGCACATATGACTCTGAAGCTAAAGACAAGAGGCACACACGCACGAGCCTCCAACCCAAGTTTACATGTGGACATCTCTGCGAGAGTCCTGATGCCCAGGTTCCAACTGTATTTCTTGCATGAAAGGAATGCGTTTAAGCACGATGGTTTTTAGAAAAATTTAAATGCACTCATCCATTCGCTTTACAATAGTTAGTGCATGCCGATTAAATTGAAATTGCTTGCACTCCCGTTAATGCATAAATTAGAAGAGGGATCGTGCTAAGAAGGATAGAGATTGTCGCATGTTGCACTTATGACTTAAATCCATGTCACGATTCGTATAAGGGTTAATCTTAGACGCCATTGAATTTTCTCCAAAGAATTGCAATGCATGGAAAGGAAACCATGAACTTGCATGTTGCATGCAAGGATGCTTGCATTTAAAGTCAGCTTAAGTGCCACTGAATGGATTAAGTCAACAATAGTCTTATGACATTCGTCATGCATGAACTTCTTTATTGAAGTTGTTTTAGAAAAAGATGCATTTCATATTAAATCATGAATTCAATGCATTGGAAAAAAGGTTTATAGGTATAGTTCTTGTTGAAACTCAACGTAGGTTTCTATACGAGTTAGTCCTAAATTGTCAATCATTAAAGCTTGGTTCCGATGCATCATTTTAGTTTTAGCATAAGGGAAAATAAATGATAATTAAAATCTTTAGTTGCATAGAAGGAAAAGTCTATGAATCGCATATTTGCATGGAATGTTATGTTTTGCAATTATTTAAATCTCTTAGGAAAAGGATTTGCATCTCTTCTAAGGAAAGATCACCTCTTGTCGCAAGACAATTGGATCAGTTAGGTATTTCATTGTAAGGATGTAACTCAAATGATGACCACTTCAATGCGCTAGGTAGAGCTAAGCCGCGTTAAAATTCTGCTTAGTATCGCACTAGGAAAAACCGACTTGATAATTTCGACCTCAAAGGTCCTACCCACATTCACGGAATGCTAGGGTTAGTTAGATGCCCATACAATAATGATCTAGGGTTTTTACCCTAGGGAAAATTGGCCTAATACTAGACTTCTGATTGAGTTTAGAAACCCTAAGGCCAAACGTTGTTGGCCTAGTATGGTTTGGGTTGGGTTGGGTCAAGAGGACTCACAAACCCTACATCTTGACTAAACATATTTCTTGACCAACTAATGTCGTTTGATGGGAGAAATGATCCCACAAGTTAGATGCAACACTTGTCTCATGCAACAAGTTGCAATGCCGCATGGCTTTGTGTTTAATTCACAAGATAGATTTGCCACTCTTTAGAGCAAGGGTTGGTAGGATCTAAGTACAAGTTAATTTGCAGGAGGATGAGTAGTCATCCTACTACATCACCTTCTATGAGGCTGAGTTGCCAGGTTAGGGTAACTATGAATTGCCTAGCAAGCAATTGACAAATCAAGTTAGGGCGACAATGTTGCCCAGGATTTACTGTCTTAGTTTAAGGAACCTAAGGTGTTTGTTAATTTGGGTTAACAGGGTATAAACCCTAACCCAAGGATAAAAGGGTAAATAAATAACAAAACCCTTGGGGATCTTGCCAAGTCGCAATTGATCCTGGATCGAATGCTGGATGCGTTCGGAGAGAAGGATTCACATCTTAGTAGTTGGCCAAACAAAAGGCCACTAGATTGATTGCGTTTATACAATTAGGAGCACTGTTTGTACTTCTTGCTCAATGAACTAAAGTTGGAAAAATAATTAATGCTTCAGGTTGAAGGCCTGAAGGGAGAGGCAGCATCAGTTACCCCCGACTGTCTGTCTGACCCTAACAAAGGGGGTTGTTAGCCGCACCGGATATGTGGACCGAACCCACCGCGAGAGAGCTCTCCGTGGGTGCTACTTGGAGCAGGAGGACACTTGGGTACCAGGGGAGGCTCTGGCCGTAAATCCCTTACCTTCGGGTCTTGCACAAGAGGCCGATGTGACTCGAGATTGGATCTCGAGGCCTGCATACTAGTCTTATGGATTATGGATTGCCTTCGGGCGGATTATGGATTGCCTTCGGGCAGATTATGGATTAGCCTTCAGGTTGGATTATATGATGTATTCCAAAGACTGATAAATAAGATCAAATGTTGAAAAGGAACTTGTTTGACATTGTTTTTCTATGTCACTGCTAAGATTACGTGAAGGAACTGATGATTAAATGGCTAATTAAGGAAGCTGGTTTTGCGTGTCAAACTAAATGTAGTAGGTAATTAGATAACTAAATAAACCCTGAGGAAAGTGCAGTGGATGTGGCCATGGGTCCATCCTATGGATGGGTGGTCCCGGTTGGTCGGGAACTTTTCTCGAAGGAAATCGACAGCGAGGAACAATGACTTAGAATCTAGGAAGCTAGAGTCCCGATTTGTGCTGTTTTAGGGGAACGGAATGGGACTATGCCTTACGGGTAGAGAGGTCGAGCTTGCATCCCTCTTGTTTCCCATTCTCCTTGAACCAAGTGCAGCATGGATCCACTTCGACCCTGATGTTTCTACATAAAGTAGTTTTCCTGGGGTTCGACGCTAGCTACCGTTCTAGGAATTTGACCACTAGGAAAACCTTGATTCAGGTCGGTCCTAAGTGGGAACAGTCGGAATGCTTCCGCTTCATGGTAGACTCGGGAAGACCTAGATTGCAAACCCCATGATATTCCGTGTGAGTGCCAGGCGGCGCTTTCTAGACTCTCTTCTCAATGGGCTGCTAAGACTCGTCCTGCAAGTGAACAGCTGGACACATTATAGTCTTGGATTTGAGGCCATACTAGATGTGGCTTGTGCATAGAGAGGTAAAGAAATGATGCTCATGAATTCCACACATGCCATGATTGGATGATGTTAGAGCATTAAAACATTCTATCATTATACGATGTTAATATTGATGTGTGTCCCTATGTAGGGAAGGAAATAATGCAAAAACACAGACAAGCAATGCCAAGGGACATGGCAGCTACTGGTAAACAAGCGTGACTCATGTTTCTTTACCCACAATACAATGTCAATAAGAATGTTCTATATTTTTGCAAAGGGGAGATAATTCTCAACCTATAATGCTAGAGGATGTGCTAGCCACCATAGACATTGGTGAACTAACATGCCTCAAGAATACTATCTATAATAACATTTTGAAGGAAGAATATGTTGCTACTTGTGAATTCATCATACAAAGGGACATAATGAAAGTTATGTGGAAGTCCCCTTGCAAGACATCATCTCCCACAAAGCTATAATGCTGCAAGATGTGCCAACCATACACACAAGTAAACAAACGTGTATCAAGAATATTAACTAGTGTAACATTTAGTGAGAATAACATGTTACTAATCAAGGAGTCAATGTGCAAAGGTCCACACTGAAAGCCCCATGGAAGATCCCTTGCAAGTCATTGTCTCCCATGCCGCTATGATAGTGAAGGTGGAGTGGCATATTGTTCTGTGCAACCCATTCGAGACAAAAAATGCATTGCAAAATGATCAACTAAGTGAGGCATTCTTTCAATTGGTAGATACATTAGAGGAGATCGACCAACATAAGATTATCAAGGTTGATGAAGAAACCACAAACACATTATGCGATATCACGGTGGTTCATCTCCCTGAAGTCAGTGCCATGCATGGATTGGGGGATGGAATTCTATCATGGAACTCCCGTACCTGAGGTAGAGTTAGTCGATGCCATGTAGCTAGCTAATCGTGTTCTCAAGGACATAAGGATGTTACTTTTCCTTGCCACAATACACTCCATGGTAGAGCTTGTTGAGTAAGTTTGGAGGATGGACACCAATGGATGGAGTCAAGGTAGAAGTGTTGGGCCTTATGCATGGGACAATTTGTTCATTGCAAGGTGCCTATCTCTGTCATTGGAGGTAGAGAGGTGAGAGTTTTGGAGTCATGATATGATCATGCTGGATACTGTCTATGTATCACACTTATTGGCTCATTTAGTGAGTGCAATTACTAAAATTTATATTTCAAGCTTTAAATGCAAGTGCATGTGATATATATTCTAGCGTACACATGTTCTGCTATCATTTACGATGGAATCATCCCTTCGAAGTTCATAAAAGATAACATTTCTGAAAATGAGTGGATGCAAGATACATCAAGATCCCCATTGAGAGGTCAATATGAGATCCAATATTGTTAAACTACTGCAGAGATAATTTGTAGACATTTTTTGGAGCTTGTTCTTTCAAACGTACACAAAAGAAGGGAACACCATTTGGGATTGTAATGTGGGATGTGGTGAATTTTCATCAGTAGTGCTTAATTCCAATAGACAGATTGCATGTCTATATTGCTTTGCCAAAGATAGAAGTTATCTAAGAGCAAAGGTAACATGTTTACATAAACTTGCACAATATTTGACTATAATGTAGTGTTATTTTTTGTCATGCCAATACATAGATGCTCACCCTTCCACGTGTACATGTACAATTACCTCTCACAACCTAACAATTAATCATGCTCGATATGAATGGGGTCTTCTACATAGGTGACCAAAGCAGAAGGGATCATTATCAGTGAAGCCCCTAGAAGTGGGAAAGTATTGGGTGATTTTGCAGCCAGGGCTCACAAGGTTATTGAAGGAAATACCTTCATTATTTGACATTGCCATCTAGAGATCCATGAAGGAAGACAACTTAAGTAAGCTACTCTAATCGGTTAGAAGTGAATGTGTGAAGTCATCAAAGTTAGCACCAACCTTTGTATTGAAAGGTGAGAAGGATCAAAGCTTGCTTGGAAGTAAGCTATGGCGGAGAGCAAGAGCAAGAAGAGAGAGAGAGACACAAATGGGAACTCCAACAGTCACAATGTGTGACCTGGTCTTTCTTTATTCAAACTATCACTAAAAGAATAAAGAATAAAGTGACGGTGATGGGCGCCTGCCACCTGTAGTGTGTAGTGGTGGATACTGTTAGTGTAGTAATACACGGGAGGCTAGGCCGAGGCGCCTTTACACCCAACAACCTCCCACTTAAAGGAAAATATGCCCCAATGAGGAGGGAAAAGAAAGAGAAAAAAAAGTACAATGTATACATGTACAATAGTATGAGGAAAAAGTCATCTCATCCAATGCCCATCAATCTCATGAGGAAGGCAAAGTGCTCAGTAGTGAGGCCTTTTGTGAGAAGATCTGTAGGATTTTTGTTAATGGAGATCTTGACAAGGTCAATAGACTTTCCTCCATGACCCCACGTATGAAGTGATACCTCACCTCAATGTGTTTCTTCTTCGCATGGATGACCGGATTTATGGCTAGCTGAATAGCACTCATAGAATCTGAATGCAGCGTAGGCATAGTATCAATCCCAAGGTCATGAACCAAATGGCCCAACCATATGGCCTCCTTGCAAGCCTCAGTGACCGCAACATACTCGGCCTTAGTGAGCCATACACTTTTGAACCCTGGACATTCAAGAAACATCACCTCCAGCATAGGTAAAGACATAGCTGGAAGTGGACTTCCTACTATCTACATGTCCTGCATAATCGGAGTCTGTGTAGCTCACAACTCCTATATCTTGGCTATCATAGCAAATACATATATCTGTTGTGCCCTTCAGGTATCTTATGATACCCTTTACGAGATCCCAATGCTTTTTGCCAAATATAGCCATATAGCATGCCACAACACCAATTGCAAAGGCATTATCTGTATGAGTGGCTATGATGGCATACATCAAACTGCCCACAGCTGATGCATAAGAGATTTCGGCCATCTCGGCCCTTTGCTCATCCGTCTGTGGACAAATTAGCCTATGAAATCATAAGAATGTAATGGACAACTAATAGGTTTTACGACCTGCATGCAGAAACACTCAAGGACTTTATGAATGTACTGCCTCTATGAGAGGTAGAGTAGTCCTTGATGCCTATTGTGCTTAATCCGCATACCAAGAATGTGAGAGGCATGTCCCAAATCCTTCATCTCAAAGCTCTTCTTCAACTGAGATTTAAGAGCATCTAGCTCATCATGAGCTTTCCTTGCTATTAGCATATCATCTACATAAAGTACCAAAATAAGCAAGGAGCCATTACGGGCTTTCTTCGTGTACAGACATGGATCCATAGCACTTCTGATGTACCTTGTGACTGCATAAAGGCATTAAACTTATGATACCACTCCCTAGGTGCCTGCTTCAAGCCATAAAGAATTTTCTTCAACTTGCAAACTAGGTGCTCCCGGCCAGGTTCTACAAATCCCTTAGGCTACTCCATGTATATCTCATCATGCAAATCCCTATGCAAGAATGCACTCTTGACATCCACCTGATACATGTCCAAGTCAAGTTGCACGACTAAGGCCAAAACCAAGCATATGGTGGTCATCTTGACTACAGGAGAAAAGACTTCATCAAAATCAACTCCATGCTCCTGTTTAAAACCCTTAGCAACAAGTCTTGCCTTATAAGCAGGCTTGGGGTTTCCAGGGGTACTTTTTAGCTTGTACACCTATTTTCATGGCAAACCCTTCTTGACCTAAGGTAGCACAACCAAATCCCAAGTCATATTCTTGTGCAGGTAGTCTATCTTAGATTGCATAGCCCTCTTCAAGGAGCAACTGTCACCACTGCGCATAGCCTCATCATAGGTGAGAGGCTCTCCTGCATCTATAACCAAGACATAATGCATCAAGGGCTCAAATCTATCAGGTGGACATCTATCTGTAGTAGACCATCTCATAGTAGGCTCTACGGTGGCCGGTCCAACACCCTGGCTATGTGTACCAACTACTGCCTATGTATCTTGTCTTCATGGAAGACTACATCATGGCTGCGGATGACTTTCGGGACTTGCAGATTCCAGAGGCGGTAACCCATCTTGCCTACATCCCCATAGCCAAGGAAAATGCATTTGACACTCTTAGGATCCAACTTAGTACGCTTGTCTTTGAGCACATGGCAGAATGCCTCACATCCAAAGACACATAGATGCACATAAGATGGAGGTTTCCCAGTCCATACCTCCTCTACAACCTGGATATCCAAACCACTAGAAGGTGATCTATTTATGACATGCAGAGTTGTACTGAGACTGCCTCAGAGCCCAAAAGGTCTGTGGTAAGCCTGCATGGCTAAGTATACTACATACACGCTCCTCGACGATTCTATTCATCCACTTACCCAAACCATTCTAGGGTGGGGTATAGGGGCAGTCAATTGATGCTTAATACCCCTCTCGTCACATAGTTGCTCAAAAGCACATGACACATATTCTCCCCCATTGTCAGTCCTAAGGCATTTTAGCCTATGCCCAGTCTAGTTTTCAACAAATTCAAGCCATCTCTGAAATACAGCCAAGACATCAGACTTAAGCTTAATGGGGTAAGCCCAGACTTTATGCAAAAAATTATCAATGAATGTCACAAAATACTTTGCACCACCCATAGACTGACAGGGCATGGGCCCACAGACATTCGAATGTATGAATGCCAAGGGCTCACTCGTGCGTATCCTACCAAACTTTTGATATGTATTACTAGTATGTCTGTCATAAAGACAATGCTCACATGAATCAAAACATACGTAGTCAAGGGGCGGTAAGTATTGCAAACCGGAAAGCATTTTCATTCCCTTCAAGGACATATGGCCCAAACGGGCATGCCAAAGAGAAACATGTGGGATGGAATCCACTGACAAAACATGGTCAATAGAGGACCCATCAACTACAAGAGGATAGAGGCTGCCAACTTTGGCACCTCTAGCAAGAACAAGTCTACCACGGGTGATCTTCCAAGCAGAATCCCCAAATGAAACATGAAACCGAGCATCATCAAGCTACCCTGCAGACATAAGATTACGTGTAAGTGTAGGTACATGATGTACATCTTGTAACAAAAAAGTACTGCCACTAGAGAACTGTAGTCGTACATCCCCAATTCCAACAATAGCAAGTGACCTATCATCACCCAAGAAAACTAAACCAGAGATAGTGCGGTAGGAGTACAACCACTCAAGGCATGGTGTAACATGAAATGAAGCACGAGAATCCAAAAGCTAGCACTGCGCATACATAGAGTGAACATTGGTCAACGACGTAGCATCACAAGAACTAGCTGTAAGTATGTACTCCTCATCGGTGTCATCAGTCTGCATGACATTTATCTCCTTGATTTTCACATTGGATTTCACAGGCATAGTGCTACGATCAGAGAATTTTTATTGTACTTTGTCTTTCCCCTTCTCTTTGTGCTTCTCATTGCGCAAATCATGACACTGTGGGCATATATGACCCTTTTTGTCACAATGATGACATGTCACATTAGCATTTATCCCATGAGACTTACTGCGCGACTTACCACGCGA
This sequence comes from Lygodium microphyllum, assembly GCF_053477565.2. NCBI lineage: Eukaryota > Viridiplantae > Streptophyta > Polypodiopsida > Schizaeales > Lygodiaceae > Lygodium > Lygodium microphyllum. Next base: position 47,957,475 of record NC_141164.1, read on the forward strand.
CTTAGACCTAGACTTTTGTGAGTCTCTGCCACGGCCATTCCCATGGTCATTCTTGCCATTACCATCTATGCCTCTAACAATCAAATAATGCAACACATGAGAGGCATCCAAGTTCTTATGGCGGTTGATCTCTTCCTGCAGAAGAGCACTCTCTATATTAGGCAAGTTCAAAATAGTACCAGGAGCGCATAAGGTAGTTTGGAATACATCCCATGACTCAATAAGAGTCCCAAGAAAAAATAATGGAGTAACCTCATCATTAAAGGTAATACCCAGCAAAGTCAAGTTCTTGAGATTAGCATGGAACTTGCTCAAATGAGTAGACATTGTCATATTCTCCTTCATGCGCAAGTCCATAAGCTGCTTTAGCCAATACATCTGAATTGCTGGACTTTTCTTGTCATAGAGGTTCTTCATTTTATCCCAAAGCTGCCAAGCACTCTATGCTTCCTGAACCACATTGTAATGCACTTGTTCAGTGAGAGACAAGATGAGGGTGGACTTGCATAACTCATCAAGCTTATCCCATTCATCATCAGTCATAATTTCAGGTTGCTCGCCATGCATCCTTAGTGTCTTTATCTCTACAATTTCTGCACCAACACCGACCAAAATTGGCTCTTTCAATAGGCATAATTCATACCATCAAGCTTAGTGATGTTGAAGATAGCATTTTCAGTGGAAGAAGAACCCATCAAGCTTAGTGATGTTGAAGATAGCACTGTCAGTGGAAGAAGAACCCATAATGCAATCCAAAATAGTGCAGACATTTCAAAACTACTTGTTGTTTTTTGATATAAACAACCAAAAATACCACCAAAACCAAGGCAAAATGACCACAAACTGATAACTAATGATGCTGCCCACCAAGTACCATCAAAAGTATATAAAATCAAGATGATTCAGCATGAAAATTCCACATCAATCCATACATAACTGTTTGCTATAATAAATTATAGCCAAGTACAATGAGAGCAAATTGTAGGCAAAATCAATGCACCAAGTCAAACACTGACTGTCAAAGCATAACTAGTATCAAGCAGATATAAATCGGCATATGACAGTCATACAGACATCGAGAAAACACCCAAGCATGTCAAACAAATACATTAGTAAGCCGGCACACCCCCTGTGTAATAGGGCAAAGTGTACACAACACTGGCAAGACTAACACAAAAGAGGTGTATGCTGAGGGAGTGTGAAGCCCAAATCAGCCAAAGTACATGTATGCAGACCACGGCTTATCAACCATGCAACATCCAAGTGAAGAAGATCCTAGTCTTAGAAGACTCAAAGCTCAATAGCATAAACCACCTACTGAATGTCTGGTAAACATCCAACGATGCTCCCACTAGCACAAAAGCCGTATGGATCAAGCCAAGAAGCTCAAGAAGGCAATATGAGAGCACTAGTGATGAAAGATCTAAGACCAGACATCAATAAGACATCATAAACATATAGGCTATGTAGCCTCTAATTAGTGCATCCATAGACATCAACTGTATCCCAGATACAACTCTGGAAAGCTAAGAAATATCCCAAGTAAGTTTCGGGAAGCCATATGCAAGCCAATACAAGGCACTAGTAGCAATCGGCTCCAAACAATGTAAGTAGCATGTAGTAGTAGCATAGGCCAAGCATGTCAAGACCAATCAGACATAGGTAACATACATGCCATATGTACATCCAAGACGGAGCATCAAATGCATTCCAAGCTGAGATCAAGCTCAAATGAAGATCCAAAACCAAAGACAAGCTTGATGTCGTACCTCTAATGTCAATACTTCATTGCATATCCCAAAGACATGGCCCGAAACCAATAAGCATAACCAAACATGAGATAATAGGATTTATCCCACTATGTTACAGAAGTGATTTATTGTTCAAAACTGAGAATTTTCAGCAAGAAAATCAGTCCAAAATGATGGCATAACATGTGCCTTGCATCCCCCAAACAGTCAAGCATCAATAGGTACCAAACCGGAAGTGCCCAAACAAGCATAGCATTAGATGCCAATGTTACTTCTGCATAACATGACTATGAGACTACTGTAAACAATCCTAGGAATGTATATATTAGACCCAAATATGATGCCAATGATCAAGGAGGCTTCAACCAAAGTTAGTGACCATTGCCAAGTGCATTGCCAAGCCCGAAGAAGCATGACATAGCCATCAATGAGGAGTAGGTGAACTGCTGTAGTGTGCTATCTAGAACATCCAAAAAAGGCACAAATTTTTTGATCCCTTCTGCTCGTGTGCATCCATGTGGCCTCAATGGTAGCGGTTAGAAGCTCCAGGGGGTGCCCAGGGAGGCCCACAACAAGCCTCAAGTGCCCAAATGCAAGAGGGAGCAAGATCCAAGCTCCAAGGGTTTGAGCTATGGCTGCCCTGATTGATTGCAACTTGAGAGATAAATAAAAGCACTGAAAGAACACTTCAATACCTTTGTAGCAATGTTTGAGGGTGCCTCAATAGGCCGAGAAGGTGCTCATGAAGCCAGGGAGTGACGGGAGCTCGGGAAGGTCGACTATGGTTGCCAGGAAGGAGACCCAATGATGTAGGTATTTGAATGGAAGCTAAGAATGCCACGAACCAAGCTTGAGAAGTTGGAAAGCCTTGCTCTGATACCAGTTGAAAGGTGAGAAGGATCAAAGCTTGCTTGGAAGTGAGCTATTGCTATAGAGAGGAAGAGCAAGAAGAGAGAGACACACAAATGGGAACTCCAAGAGTCATAATGTGTGACTAGGCTTTCATTTATTCAAACTATCACTAAAAGAATAAAGAATAAAGTGATGGTGACGAGCGCCCGCCACCTACAGTGTGCAGTGGCAGATACTGTCATCAGTGTAGTAATACACAAGCAGCTAGGTGGAGGTGCCTTTACCCCCAACATGTATTTCAATATGGATAAGGAAAGTGTAGAGCAACTCCCATAACAACTTATGCCGAAAGGAGTTACACAAAGCCCCTTTTCATGTTTTGATGACATTGATTGGCTACAGTTCAGCCCAACAATGACACTATTTGTGGATGATAGCATGGAGAAGATGCAGATGAACCCACCCAATGCCTCTATATGTCCACCCCCATTTGAGGAAAATCCCATGGAAACTGTCCTTTTGGAGCACATGCTTCCCTACTTGATTGAGCTAGCGTGCTTCCATGGTTTAGTCCTAGACTTTGTTATAGATCACCAATTCCACCCCCAACAATGGAAATCAATTGAGATTTTATGTGCATGTTGAATATGTACTTTCAGAATTATTAGATTGTGCTTATTTACAAGTGCAATGAAATGAGGATGAGAGGGAAGAGGAGAAAGAGAAAGGAATGTGCAAGTGAAGGAGATTGTGTATAGGCATTCACTCAATTGCAATACTACAAGATGTGTAAATAAAGCATATGCAAAATATCTAGGGAAGGGTGAAGTGTAGAAACATGCACCCATGTGAATGTATATCTGCACAGCGGATTGAGTAACAATGAGGTAATATTGTTGTTTCGATATTAACTATTTGAACAAAGTGAAAAGTAATAGATATCACACATTATTGTAGTGAGTATAACAAATTGTTTGATACCCTATCCTCTTGTAGTAAGTCCACACAATAATGCTCAATTGAAAGCAGTGAAAACATGTGTGATGTAGTTTTGCTTATGTGTGCACAATGGAAGTGATATATCATGATATAATATCAAATTATGCACATAAAAGCAGAGGTATATGAAAATATATATGCATGTGGGAGTAACAATGTTCTATTATTTTTGTTTCCTGATATTAACAACTAAAAGTTTCTAAGACAATGGACCTCATGCAAACCCTTGACCCTTGCAAAAATAAGAGGATTGTGAAAAATGGATGGATGACCCTTGCAAAATAGAGAGAGAGAGAGAGAGAGAGAGAGAGAGAGAGAGAGAGAGAGAGAGAGAGTGTGTGTGTGTGTGTGTGTGTGTGTGCGTGTGTGTGTGCAAGAGGAGGAGAAAGAGAGGAATGGCTATTTGAGAGAATTGATGGAAGATGGGGAGAGAGAGAGAGAGAGAGAGAGAGAGAGAGAGAGAGAGAGTGTGTGTGTGTGTGTGTGTGCAAGAGGAGGAGAAAGAGAGGAATGGCTATTTGAGAGAATTGATGGAAGATAGGGGGAGAGAGAGAGAGAGAGAGAGAGCTGTACTTGAGGTAACTAACATGGGGGGAGAAACATGGGAGGGGATGGTGGTGGTGGAAATGGTGTAGGTGGTAGTGAGAGCGGCAATGGAGGCGGCAGTAGTGGTGGTGGTGGTGGTGATGGTGGTGGTGGTGATGGTGGTAGTGGTAGGGAGTAGTAGTGGTGCTTGACATGTGTACAATAGAAGAGGATTAAGTGGACCATGTGGAACGAGAAATGGAGGTTTCCCCAAAAAGCTTGCTCAAAAATCTCACTTCTCGCATGCCTCGGGTAAGTTACTCATGAATATATGTGTGCTACACGTGGGTTGAAAAAAAGATATTTTCAAAATACCACTTTTTACATACAGAAGGGTGTATTATAAAGGTGTTATTTATAGATTGAATAGAAAATGGTTATATTTTATTTAGGAAAAATTCACAGATAAGGATATTTATAAATAGGCCTTGAACGCACGTGATGTAGAGAATATATATAGAGTAACTTTCCCGAGTCGCACGCACTTGATTAGATGCTTGGCATCACAACACGGGTTATTTTCTCTATGCCCCATCATATGAATGCCCATTTATCCGCAGGGATTGGTGACATACTCCATTAATTTACCCATCTAATCAAATTGGACATTTTTTCTTTCTATTCCATTGTGATTTAAGCACCTGAGCTTCAGTTATTTCATTTTCTTTGTTTTTTCTTTCTATCCATGCAAATGATCGTTATCTACCCTAAAAATGGGTTTTGAATTCCCATGCTATTCATCACTTTGCATAGGATGATTTATATTAAATAACATTTCATTCTGAGTTATGTGTTTTTCAATATGAGTTTTCGAAGTATTTTGCATCATTTTTCAAAATTTTGTTGAATTTCCATGTTAACGTTCTTACTTTTCTTTAAAAGATTATTTTTTCCTTATGCTCTCATTTGTCCCTTTGAAATACATATTTTTTATTTTTCTAGCATCATGTTTTGAGTTTTCAAACTTTAGATATTAATTTCCATCATATTTTCTACACATTACTCACATCTCTATGGATTTTCCATGCATTCAAACACCTATTTTTATTCTTTTTACTATATTTACTTCCCTAACTATGGCTATATTTTTCATTACTTTTTTCCTCACTTTTTTTATTTTTCTTACTATGTCATTTTTAAAAGATTATTGTTGATTTTCCACATTTTTAAAACAAAATACACACATACCCCATGCATGCATCCTAGCCCATCATGGGCCCCATTCTTTTTGTCCACCTATGTACTAGACGTAAGGAGGGGTTCTACCTCTTTAAAAAACAAAAAGAAAAAGAAAAATCATTTCTTAATTCATTAATTTATTTCTTTTTTAGTTTTATTTTTAAAAACAAATCAACCCTAACTACCCTCCCATCATGTACTCTCTCTCTCTCTCCCCCTTCATCTCTTCCATTTTCTCTCTCCTCACCCTCTCCCTGTATCTAACTGCTTCCCCCTCAACCTCTCTCCCTTACCTCTCCCTTCTCTCCACACCTCCTTTTCCTCCTCTCCCTTCCTCCATCACCTATCTCATCCCCCAGTGCTACCCTACAACACCTTTAGCCCACCTACCCTACCCCACAACATTGCCCTATAATGCCCATGCTAGCCACTTACCATGACCCACATCCCTACCCAACACTGTGCATTTGCCCCTGTCAAAGCCTCCCTCAACTATCCTAGCCCCACCCACCCAATGTGCCTTCATACCTGCCAAAGCCTCCATCACCTATCCTAGCCTTGCCCACCAAACCCCACCTATCATCCTAGCCATGCCCCACCCACCACAATGATAGGGATCAATTTTTAAATTGCTAGGGCACATACAGATGTTACTGTAACTTGACCTTTTCTACATTTAAGGTTACCATAGAGTGTCCTATTTGAGGAAATCCCCCTTCCTTAAGAGTGTGTTGGGGTATCCACGTCAAAATTGTGCACTTAATGTGGTTATTGAACATTGAAATGTGTTGGCTTATCATAGTGGAAGCAATGAAGCCATGCATTAATACTTTTACTATTGATAATATTGGTGGAAAACACAACTTTTGTGGGTCATCTTTTAGCATACCTCGTTAATTTACTTGATCTCTCTTGGGGAATGTCTCTTCTCTCAAAATAATTGGCTTTCAGGAATAATGCTTGAAATGGTAGTTTTTAAATATCTCCTCACGAGACTTTAGAAATTGCATGAAAGAGATTGTTGTTTAAACAAGGGTGGTAGTTTTGGTGTTTAGCACACAGATTGAAAAATCACCTAACAAACTCTAGTTCCAACGGAGTGGACTATTTTGGGTGTTTTGCAACAATGATAGATCCAATGCCCTCTACTTGATTGACTTGTAGGGGTTTTTTCTTGTGGGGGTGGGAGTGGGGTTGGCAAGGGGATGGTGGTGTAGAGGCCATTCTCACACTCACATGCATGTTTTCTTGAAGACTATCTATGAATTATGTTATACTTATATGAAATCGTGTGGGTTACATCACTTCTATTATATCGTAGTAGTATGAACATGGCATCACAAGTAATTCAATGAGGGTTTAAGTTTTGAAATTTTCTACTTTACCTTTCTCAAAATATGATTCTTTTAGAAGAAAACTTACAAGTAAATATTTTAAATCATCAAATGATGAGTTAATATATTCGAAGTAGCATTACCTTTTAAATGAGAGATACATGGTTCAAATATCAAGTTTTCTGGTATAATTAAACAATTTGTCTTTTGAAATATACTAACACTCTATGCTCCTCCTCCCTCTCCTTCCTTTTCCATCTTCTCCTCCTCCTCCACAACCTCCCCCTCCTTCCACCTTGTTCCCCTCTTCCTCTTCCTCTCCCCTCCCTACCCCCACTAACCTTGTTCAAATGGCACCTATAGTTCAACCCCCATGGCCCCAAATCATCCAATGTCTTGGTATGGGTAAAATTCCTTGATCTACTAGACCTCTTCTACTAGGTCCTAGGAGCTGTAGCATCATCATTAAGTAAATTCCTAGGACATAGATTGACCTTGGATATCAACCCTCCTTGGCATCCCTCAATTCTGGTTGGGCATACTTAGTGCATGTGTCACTAGGGCACTTTATCAAAGACTAGCTAGAATAGGGGAGCATACACAAAAAAGAAGGGAATAAACTAGTATCCATAGAGGTGGATGAAGAAGGTTTCAAGAAGGTACAAAACCAGAAGCAAAAATCCAACAATAATAAAAATTCTAATGGACAAAGAAAGTCCTCCCATCCAAAAGGTAGCAACAAAGACAAGTATGCAGCTTTACTCTCATCAATATCAAAGATAACTCTATTGGCATTAAAGGGAAGGAAAATTTCCCTAATGAAGAAAATGATTTGAATAAATTTGACAAAGAGTTTGTAAATGGCACCTAGTTCTTTTAGGAGTTCTTTTAGGATAGATAGATGCAGGAAGAATCACTTGAGAAAGAGATCAATGAGTATGATCTTAACAAACACTTGAGGAAGGAAGTTCTAAGATGGTAGAGATGGAAAAATATCAAGCAAAAGAAGAATCTTTTCCACCCACCTCAACTTATCACCAATAAGCATGCCCTACCAGGAAGACCACTTCAAACCCTTGCCCCCCAATTCAACAAAAAACTATGGAGACAGTAAGTGGAGGCTATCAAAAGTTGACCCAAGCAATGGAATCTCAATAGTCAATGGAAAAGGGGCTAAAGGTAAGAGTATTTATTCCAAATCTAAAAAGAAGTAATGCAAACGCTTCACATGGACAAACAATCAAAAGTCCCCATAACTAAGAAAGGCCATACTTGACATATGCTACATCACATTCAAACTGATGATAGCTTATCTAAACTACCAACAAAAGATATTGCATACCATAATTGTAACTGATCACCTATTTTCACTACCTTCTCTCAAGACTCTAGTACTAAAACTAGGGTAAGATGGTTTCATGTGGATCCCTCTCTATTTCAATTCAATTATATAGGGAAATGTATAAAACAAGTATGGGAATCCCACTTCCCAATGAAAAAAAACCCTTATAGAGCTTGGGTATAGTGACCATTAAATAGTCCTAGCAACTCCTTGGTTAGGCAAAGATTACACTTACTAGGGTCAGATAGGAGCAAAGAGCCAACGCCTATCAAGAACTTGACATTCTGGAAAAGAGAATTGACCAATGAGAAATTGATCTCCAATCTTTGCTAAGATGCCTCTCATAGGAAAGAAGAATTCATTGAAGCAGAGAGCCTTCATGAGAGCTAGATTTTAGCATCTGATTTGGACCTGTTCTTGAAGCACTAGAGCTCGTTTTGGAGCCGGAAAGAGCCCGAGAGGTATTAAAGAGCCAATTTTTATGAAAAATTAAACGGTGGCAGATGATCGAGCTGGAGTTTTCTTAGATGCATTTTGACGTCAACAATCCAATGCAAGTCTCGATTCGTCAAATGGAGATTGTTTGACCCCCCATTTAATCCCTCAAAGTTTGGCGTTATGAAGTAGCTACCAGTTCAGGAAGCCCTAAAGTGCGTGGGAGAGGCCAAGTTGATGAAGTTCCATGCCACGAAAGTCAGATTGCAAATCGGAGTTCGTTTGGGCCTTCAAAATCGAAAATCCATTTGCCAAGCAGTGTGAGCAAGAAAGGCTGAACCAATTATTTTAATCTTTAAACCTTAATGAAGGATTAAAAGGGAAAAAAAACTTATCAAACTATTGAAACAGAAGGGGGCACATTTTTCATGATGCTCAGATGATTGGTGTCTCTTCATTGTTGGCTGGGTGAGAGAGATGAAGATGGATTACTGATCGACATAGAGAGCGCTCTCCGTTTTGGCTATAAGCACATATCATATGATTGAGAAATGAGAAATCCATTTTTTAGTCTTTCTCTCTCCTCCCTCTCTCTCTTGCAAGGGGCAATTCCTACGTGTGAAGGGAGATGAAGCCCAGGTGGTGAATGCTTGTCCCGGTGTGGTACCGGATCACTTCTGAGTTGACTTGAGGCTAGAGATGGATGATTGGAGACAGGCTGAGCATTAATCAAGGGCTATTCTACTCTCCCAAATCTGGTTTTAGAAACCTGCAACCATATAAAAAACCGGTAATTCTATTTTGTAAATGAAAAAATGCTTCTTTTTTAGGTTTGGTTGGCCAAATGATGTTCCTATTGGATGAAAATTGGTAGGAATGTTTTTTGCTGTATTTTTTATGATTCTATGTTAGAAAAATTAGAATACATAATTCCATAATACTTGAAATAATTTTCTAAAACCCAAAAACTGCATTTTAGAAAGAAAAAAAGAGATTTTGCGTATTTCGGGTGGAAAAAAATGTGTACATGGGATGGAAATTTGTTTGAACCTTGCTTACATCATGTTTGAGGATTGCACATGGAAAAATGTAGAACCTATAATAATCTATGGTCATAATTAATTACTTAAAACCCGAAAAACACACATTTTACAAAGAAAATGGGTTTTTTTTGTCATTTTGGATTAGATAAAAATGATGCACGAGGGATGAAATAAGGAAAATGAGTGATTCTCAGTTTTCATAATTAGAAAAAATGAAAACAACTAGTAATGCTCTATTTTCTTGATAAATAAATAAGAAAAAATAGCAAAAAATGAGAAAAAATAGATTTTTGTGCTCCAAAAAATAAGAAAAAATATGATTAATGTCTGTGAATGTTTAGCAAGGTTGAGGCATGAGGTTAAGCCTCATCTCACCCTATTTTTATGTTTTAGTGAATTTTTATTGCTTTATACATCAAAAATAACAAAAAATAAAACCCTACACCTATGTAACGATGCAACACATAAACAGTAGGGGGAAAAGAGGGGTTGTGGAAGCGTTTAAGTGTTGAAAATAATGAAAAGCCTTTTTTTTTCATGTCATATAGGACGTTGAAAATTTAAGTTTTGAAAGGCTAGTAGCACGAGGTAACTCGGTGCTAGTCTCTAGCAACGCACCAACAACAAGTAGGTTGAAAATCATTGAAGGGTTGATTTTTACACTGTACTTTGCTTATCTTTAACGATAAATGTTTGTGCACAATAAGCATGCACATTGACGAATGCTGAGAGTGTGAGGAGGTCCTTTGCTGTAGGTTAGACAAGCAATTCCTTGGGATAACTTTAGTGAGGAAACATCAACTCCTAGATCGTTCAATAAATCAAAGAGTGGATCTTGTACTCTTGTTCTTTATGTTGAGCAGCACATCAAGGGGCTAATCCTCATGATGTAGGAGAGCTGCAATGAGGCCGTGGTGTTTTAGTCGAGAAGTTGTCTCCTATGTATGTGATATGAGATATTATACATATATGTTATGGGATCTCCCTCTAAGGAGTAGGGGAAGGTAAACGTTGGATTGTGGTCCTATTACAAATGCAAGATCAATATTAGAGTTTAATGTAACATGAGCCCTAGATGCTCCTAGCTTGGTGAGGCCATGTGGGGTGTCTTCTGTGTCTTAGAGGTCTGGCTAGTGCTAGAGAGCTAGTGTCAGGCCCATTTTAGATCTCGACAGGTGGTGCATTTGTGGGGAGCTGCCTATAAGTGGCACTTTTTGAATCTAGGTTGTAAAGGGACATAAGTTTATAATTTCCATTAGGAGTGTGCTAAGCTAACCATAAAATGGGGTTTGTTCAAGGATGGAAAACCTTGGCTTTCCCTATACAAAACTTACTGATGGACTTAGTTAGTTATGTAGAGCATGAGTCCTCTAGAGCAGATAATTTAGGTGATGAGAAGAGTAACGAGTTAGTGGTTACCCCATCCTCTAATGTGATGGCATGGGCTGAGGTTCACCTTGGTGTGGTCTCTACCCAAGAGAAATCATGCATAACCATCCATCAAGCTAGACGACATGGAGCAAGTATGTTTGAAGCTATGGCAGTCATGGCATCAACAAGTGATGATGCTAAAAGCGTAGTGCCATGGGAAAAACTCGACATATAGTGGAGTACAGTTATGGTTGAAACATCCCGTATGGTGGGCATCGTGCCAAAATTTTAGGTATCACAAGGATGTTAGAATCCCTCGCTGTAAAGGGAAAACCATTGCTTAAAAGGCATGGTCCCCAAGTCCTAAGTGCTAAGGATAAGTTTGTTTTTTATGAGGAGCAGAAGCTCCTAGATAAAGCCATCATGGAACTCCCTAGGAAGAGGCAAGATAGGGAAGATCCTCTAAGAAAGGATCAGAACGACATGCTAAGAGCTATAGGCCTCCCTAGACCACTTTATGAGTTGGTAGAAAAAGGGTTGTTAAGGATAGTATTAACATTCCTACACTAGTAGAGGTGGAAATGGAAGAGGTCAAAGACTCTAAAATGTTGGAACTAGATCATGATGAATATGAAGATTTTAATGACCCAATGTTGATCCCAAGAAAGAGGACTAAATGCCCTCCTCCTTATGGGGATCTCCTAATGTTTCATGGGCTGGTAAATGAGGATCCAATGGTGCACTTAAAGGAATATGGCCTAACTTGCCTTGTAAGCGGGTATGATGATATACATCGGATGCTCATATTCTCAAGTACTTTGAAGGGGGAGGCTAGAAAATGGTATTGGATCCTCCCAAGAGGGTCGATTAAATCATTCGAGGAGCTGCACAATAAATTTTTAGATGAATATGAAAAGAAGGTGCCTATGACAATCCAGGTCTTAAGGCAGCTTATGCAGATAAGACAAGAGTCTTACCCTTCTACTAAAGAATATGTTAGAGCCTTTGACGATATCTTGAGGCATTGGCCAAGAAGAGCTACTATGTTGCCTAAGGATGTGCCATCTGAGCTCTTTATGAGTGGCTTTGAGATTAATACGCAAGTCGAAGTGAGGATACGTGATCCTAAGTCATTAAATGAGGCCAACATGCATGCAATTGACTATGAGCAGTATATTTGAAGATGTTGAGAGAAATTTTGGAGTTTCCCCCGCTTGTTGCAAGTACATCCAAATATCCAACCAATTTTGCAAAGAGAAAATCCTTTCGCTAATACCAAGACAACCTTAGTGGGAGATCTTGGTGATCAAAATCTCCAAGTAGGAAGTGGCAATCCTTTGAGCAGTGATAAGATGTCTCTTGGGGATAAAATGATTCCATGCCTAGCAAGTCCCATCAAGGCTTGCAAGAGTTCCACAAGAGGTAGTTGTGATGGTGGCATTGATAGGACCATCAAGCCTATGAATATGGATAAGCATGCTATGAGTGGTCCTAGTTGTATTGCTAGTAAGGCTCTTGAGAAGCCTTTTCAATTTATGGATGAATCATACTTTCGAGTAGATGCTATTCCTTTTAGTAAAAGCATAGTTCCTATGGCTAAGCAGTTGTAGACTGGACAAAGGAAAGGGAATACATCTCATATGAAGAAGGTGTACCATGCCCAAGGTCCACCTATGTTGAGTAGAAGCCCTAAGGATATGAGGCCATCTGGCTACAACAATAAGTCTGCTTTGAGTCCATTAGACCAATGTGGCAAATTATGAGGCAATATAAGAATATAAAAATAAATATCAGATGGGTTTGGAAACCCAAATTTTCTAAATGTGTGCCGGTGTGGCAGTTGAAAGGCCATGAATTCCATGTGGATATGCCTTGACGATTTCCCAAGTGGTTGAGATGAATGGCCATAATGACACATCTGTCAATATGCATAGCCCTAAGTTGCATCTAGGTGATGGGCCTAGGGTTGAAGTTCTACCTAGTTTGGGTTGCAACATTGATCTCTACTAAAATCCAAATAGGGAAGGTTTGAATGAGCAAAAAACTATGATTCATGAGCAACGAGGTCATTCATTTAGGTCATAGTACCCAAGAAGAGATGACCCTTATTATAGAGATATTAGTAGAAAGGCTTGGACTAGTGGATCTACAAAAGCCCAAGATCAAACTAACTCACATAAGTAGTATGTCGCTAGCCTTCACATCTCATGATATCTTTGGTAAGATATAGTATATATGCCAAAAAAGGCCATCTATTAGATGTAGTCAAATGAGCTACTTTCATTAGGCCAAGAGGGCCAATTAGTTTGCAGTGAAATGTTCTATTTCATTAGGCCAAGAGGGCCATTTGTCTGTCTAGTGCGAGTGCATTTTATGGTTTTCTATTTTAGTGTTGTGCTGGATAAATTATGTGGAACTTGGGGGAGCCTTTGTTGTACCAAAGCTTCTTGTGGCCCAATCCAAGTGATATCTTTTTCTTTTATGACGAGTTCAATTCTTTAATGTTATATGTGTCTGTGTACTTGTGAGGGATTTCATTTTCTTATTGGGACCGGCAATCAAGGCATGAAGTCCCATGTTTAGGTTAGGTATGTTTGAGGGAGGTCTGAGTAGTCATTGCTTCCTATAAAGGCATTGTCAAGCATTAAAAGAACTATTTTAGAAGGTAGTCCTAGTGACCCTATTCTACTGACTTGCTAGGCAATTAACTAGGAGTTTTTGTTAGTTGTGAGGCAATTAGAAAAGCCTGCCAGAAAACTTGATGATGTCCTTTTTGGACATCATGTTAATTTAATGTGCGCGTCGGTGACTCCACAACAGAAGATTCTGCAAAATACATATTTAAATTAATGGACGTTTATGAGTTTAGAGTGCACTCGTATTAAATTAAGGTTAGGACAGAGTTCTAACCTATTTATTTATTTTATAGTTAAGGACTGCTAGATATTCACTTTTATGGGTTTAATTTTATTATTTTTTAACAATTGTGAATGCTTCAGTTGATGTGTAGAGCACGTGGTGGTGGCGTTGGGAAGCACTGGGCGATAGTATATATTCAAATTATCTAGAAAAAATGATTAAATTTAATGGGTGCGCATCTTATTATTAAAGGCGTGGTGCTAATATTTATTTAGGCGCGCTTATTTATTGAAGCACTTGATAAATATTTATTATTTTGTATGCGCATGGACACACGGTTTAAATATTTCATTATTGGACATTGTATTTGGACACAACCAGACTTTTGGGCCATCCAACCACTTTATTCTTTATTTGGACAAAAGCAAACACAAGAGCTAAAGCATGCTTATTGTAAAATGGGGCTATTTTTGAGCTTTGAGATGAATAATTTTATAAATACATGCCTTGTGAAGCGCTCACACAAGACATGGGGAAGATTGTACCCAATTGGTCTTTTTACCTCATGTCGTACAAGTCTATCTTCTTGTTTTTTGAGCTTAAAGTATAGTTCTTTTTTCTTGGGGACATTCAAGCGCTCACTATATACAAATCGAGCACCCGATTTGTGTACTAGTGGTATTAGAGCAAAGCTGAGATCAAGGGTTTCCAATGGCTTACCATCTTGCGCGAAGGCAAAGCTCCTAGAACAAATGGGATGTACAATCAGTCTCACAACAAATCGTTAATACAAGTGTGTTCTTGGGGGTGAAGAACCCTCTACTGTACTGTTGGATCATGAAGGACCACTTCCAGATGGCGGAGGACCACTTTCAAAGCTCCTTCATCAACACTTTTTTTCCTTAGAGTAGCAGAGAAGAAAGATAATTTAATTTAAGCTTAAAAGCTTAATAAGCTTTAAGAAGAAGCTTCTTCTCATAATTCCAAACAATCGTGGCAATAGCATGTCCTGGTGGACGGCATCGAATGTGGTGTGAACGTCCTCTCATCTTGGTCGTTTGTTGACAATTTGCATAAGCTTTTAATTCAAAATCTTAATGCTAAGCTTAATTAAATCTTAGAAGTTTTATTAATAACCTCCTACATAGCAGATGTTCCTGTTGCTATATTCTCAAACCGGCTTTCAACCTTTAGCAAGCCCCTGTTCATATCTATACTTTAACAGAGAGAGTTTCCAGCAAGAAAACTAATACACACAGTATATTTTCAAATTGAAAGAAGGAATTCATCAATTTCCATACCCACAAAAAGAAGAAATATTGCAAAAATTCATTAAAAAAAAGAAGCAAACATTGTAAACCCAACTTTGAGCTAGGCTCATCCCACTAATAAGATTTCGAGTATGTGAGGTTGTTTGAAATTTTGCAGGATGACCAATCAAAATATGGAAGATTTTATGGCCGAAGATGATTTATTGGAACCAACGGTGGAGTAAAAATTGGACCTAATTATGATGCAGCTTCAAGAGGAACGAAGAGCACGTTGAACTTTGCAAGCTCAACTGGCAACTCTTCAATGATCTATTGTCAAACAAGATGGACCGCAACCCGAAGATGTTATATGACGTATGATCGATGCGACACTCAAAGCAAAATCTATCAGGAAATAATACAAGATAAGTAAAAGAAATTTCAAATTATGTAGTTTTAATGGATTACGTGACAGAAATACTGTTCTCACTTTTATCAGTGAGTTTGATGATTATTTCCATGGAGAACACTAGGCCGAAAAAGATAAACTCAAGTGTGTCACTAACCATTTAGTGGACAGAGCATCGCTATGATGGACTGTTGTTTTCAAAAGTATTGATTGTCGTACTACTTGGGAGGCTTTTCAAAATAATTTTTTGTAAAATTTACTTCCACCTCAATTCCACGAAAAAGCAATCAAATAGTGGGATCTTCTGCAACAACAAAGAGATCGTGAGCCTATTTCGCAATACATTGAGCGTTACTGGAATGTTGTATTGCAACTTCAAATGCTTGAAGATATACCTGAGGCGATCCACAAGTGCAAGTTTATGTCTAGTTTGCTTGGTCACTTTTATGCGGAGGTGAATATGTTCAAGCCAAGGACTCTCGAGGATGCGATTTCTTTGGCCCATGATGTTGAAGACAAAATTTGAGAATGAGAAAAGTGACCACAACAATCCCCAACTAACAATAATTTCGGTACAAATCAATTCAATTCTAACTTTTGAAGATTTAATAAAAATTGCTTTGTTCCATCTTCTCTCCGTAAATCTTGGACACGACCCCTTGCTTTACCATCAAACACTAATCCAAATCCTAAGCCATCTTTCCAGCCAAATCCCAACATCCCTAAACTCCCTGCTATTACCAATAATGTTTTCAAAGCCAAACCCATAGTCTACTATAAGTGCCACCAACCTGGACATCTAGTGATGAATTGTCAATCCAAAAAGTCAACTATTCATATCAACTACGTGGGAGTGATTGAAGATGAAGACCATGAAGAAATGCCAGATTTCACGGAAGACGATGACGATATCGGTACTACTTCAGATATTTTATCAGGTATGCCAAATCCTCATTCTTTATTAATGATGAAATGTCTTGTGCATGGTAAAGAAAAGATTGTTTTACATGATGATGGGAGCACACACGATTTTATTTCTGCAAATTGGTCAACGAATTGAATTTACATACTGTTTCAACTCATTATCGCTTCAAGGCTACATTCTTAGGTAGTAGATACAATGGTACACAAGATATCCATGACTTAGAAATTAAAATTGGTGATTATGTTGAGGGCATAAATTTCTTAGTTGTGCCTTTGCAATCTAGTGATATTATTTTAGGAATGTCTTGGTGTCATAAATATAATCCCGATATAGATTATTCCACGCATTCAATGAAAATTCATTCTAATGGGAAACAAATCACATTACATGGTACAAACACTTTAGATAAATTTTCATTGCTTAGTCATACTAGGCTAAACATGGATTAAGAAAAGGTAGAAAATGTTATTTAATATGGGTGAATGAAATTGAAGCTAAGGAAAATCAAATGCATCCTAGGCACTTCTTTCACAATTTAAAGATTGTTTTGCTGTTGACTTACCACCTAGCTTTTCACCTACACGTCCTGAAGATCATAAAATAGACTTAATTTTAGGTTCTCAACCGCCATGGAAAGCACCATATCGACATAATCAAATTGAATAGAAAGAAATTCAAACCCAAGTTCAAGAATTGTTATCCCAAGGACTCATTAGGCCCAATAGTTCTCCTTTTGGTGCACCTATCCTATTAGTTAAAAAGAGAAATGACACCTATAGGATGTGCATTGATTATCATGCCCTAAACAAGATCACTATCAAGAATAGATATCCGATTCCTAGGGTAGACGACCTCATGGATAAACTATGAGGGCCCACAATATTTAGCAAGTTAGATCTTAGATCTGGATATCATCAAGTACGATTGGATACACCTGATATTTTCAAAACCGCATTTAGAACTCAATTTGGTCATTATGAGTTCCTTGTTATGCCTTTTGGTTTAACTAATACACAAGCCACATTCAGTCGTATAATGAATCATATATTTTTGAAGCATCAACATTGTGTAATTGTTTTCTTTGATGATATATTGGTTTCCAGTAAGAATGAGAACGAGCATTATGAACATTTATCCTTGGTTTTCAAATTATTGAAAGAGAATCAATTATATGCTAATCTTGAAAAGAGTGATTTTTTCCAAATCCACATTGAATATTTAGGACATATTGTTTCATCTGATAGTATTAAAGTTGATCCTAAAGAGATAGAAGCAATTTTGAATTGGCCGATACCTAAAAATGTGCATGAATTATGTTCTTTCTAAGGTCTTGCTAGCTTTTACAAAAAATTTGTGAGAAATTTTTCATTGCTTGCATTACCTTTGACAAAATTATTAAAGAAAGTTATTGTGTATCATTGGTCTGATAATGAACAAAAGTCCTTTGATTTATTGAAACATGCCTTAACACATGCCATGGTATTATAATTACATGACTTTAATAGACCATTCTTTTGAGTAGTCACTAATACTAGTGGATCTGGAATAGGAGCTGTTCTTATGCAATATTCATATCCCATAGTCTACTCTAGCTGCAAACTTAAACTATCTGAACTCAAGTATTTTACCTATGATAAGGAATTGCTAGCTGTAGTACAAGCTTTATGTCAATGGAAACACTATTTAATGAGATCTCAATTCATGATCAAAATTGACCAACAAAGTATCAAACATCTCCTTAGTTAGCCACAAATCTCTGACCATCATATTAAATGGGATGCTTTTATTCATACTTTTCATCCACTTATCCAATATCAACCTGGAAAAGAGAATGTTGTTGCCAATGCCTTAAGTAGAAGACCAAGTATCCATAACATCTCCGTTATATCTTTTGATTCCCTTATTCCTATGAAAGATACCTATAACCAAGACCTCAGTTTTCATGCTAATTGGAATAAATTAGTTGCAAATAACTAGATTCCAATAGATTCATTGTCTTATACTGATGGATTTATGTTTTATGAGAAAAGGTTCTGTGTAACTATTCCATTTCGATCATTTGTGTTGCACAAAATTCATTGTCTCCCATATCAAGGTCATAGAGGTATTATTTCTACTTTGCATACATTGGTTGAAGATTTTTACTGGCCATAAATGGAATCTGATGTTTCTAACTTTGTATCTGAGTGTTTAATTTTTCAAAGAGTTAAGTGACACCATGGTAAGCAATATGGTTTATTAATGACTTTACCGATTCTTGAATGGCCATGGGAACATATTTCAATAGATTTTATAACGGGTTTGTCTAACACCCAAGCTAATCATGATATGATTTGGACTATTGTAGATCGATTTAGCAAACAAGTATATTTCATTCCATGCAAGAAAACATTAACTGCATCTCAAGCTGCACAATTGTTTTTTAAAACCGTTTTCACTAACCATGGTTTACTAAAAGTTATTATTTCTGACCATGATTCTAGATTCTGCAATAATTTTTGGACTACTTGCTAATTTAGGTATAAAGATTGATTTCTCATCTAGATTTCACCCTAAAACAAATGGACAAACATAAGCTACTAACAATACAATTTTAGATCTTTTGCATGCATACACAATTTCAAAACCACAAACATAGGATACACTTGCATTTACTTCAGTTTGCATATAATAATACACCACATACAACTACATAGAAATCACCTTTTGAAATCATTCATGGACATAGATTGCCTACACCTGTTACATCATTGTTAAACAAAGTTAAAGATGCTGATGATATTGCCAATATTCATGCTACAATTTTTGTTGAAGTCAAAGACATGATTGTGAAAGCTCAGCAATCATACAAAAAACAAGCTAACAAGAAAAGAAAAGCTATGAATTTCAAAGTTGATTATTATTTTTGGTTATGCATTGAAAAGAGAAGATTACAAAGTGTTAAGAAACACCCTGTTGTTAAGTTAGCCCTTAGATTTTATGGACCTTTCAAAATAATTCACAAAATCAATGAAAATGTATTTAAATTAGAACTACCCCAACACTGCAAAATCCACAATACTTTTCATATCAGTTTGTTATGACATTTTAGAGGCCAATTACCTGTTCACCCTTTCTATAAAAACCCTCCTTTGTTGGAAGAAGAAACTAAAATCCTTGAACTAGAAACTAGTCTAGATATTGACTTTATGACCATTAGAACTGGCCATAAAAATTCTAGATATTTGGTTAAGTTTAAAAATCATCATATTGAAGAGGCCCAATGGATGCACAACCACGACTTAAGTGCTTACCCCTCACTGCTCGCTCCACATTGAGCTAATAGCAATTGAGGACAATTGCTATCCCACCCCAAGGGTATGATGCCAGGAGGCATATTTCATGGTGGATTTTGTGAGACCACGGTGGATTTCGTGAGTTTTTATTCCACGATGTCTTGCTGCTACGCACAACCGTGTTTTGAAAAAAAAAATCTAGAGTGTGGCTTTTTTATTGATTTAGAGAGCTAATGCCATTTTAGACATTAATGTTAGTGTCCATGGTTCAAAAATATTAGATTTTTGGACAAGTTTTAGCCCATTTTTGATATTTTAGATATTATCTCTTATAAAAATTCATAAAACTATAGACAACTTCTAGATAAGGATGACATGTAAAAGAAAGCATGTAGCTTTTAGCCAATTTGAGAGGATTTTATGTAAAAAGAGAGTTTGAAAAAATTGTGCGACGCGCGATCATTGTTTTCAGGCAGTGTACAACACTTCGAGAAGGGGGAGATGAAGAAGGGGTGATCCGACAAAATTCTAGTCAGGCGTGCCGGTATTTTACCCCCCTTTTGGAGCCAATAAAAGCATAAGATTGGTGGTCTAAGCAATGCAGAGGAATGCATTATTTTATACATGTTTTTGTCTATTAGAGTTATATCTTCTCATAATACTAAAAGAAACTAACAGGCTTCATCTCTGTTAGTATTCTTCTACATTTTCTAATTTTTTTTTGAAGTATCTTCTACGTCTTCAATTTCTTCAAACCCCTTCTGTTCCGTCTTCTCCTCTCCTTGAATCTACCTTCACCCTGATGTCTCTTACCCTCGTAGTGGACTCTTGACACCAAATGCACTGATACCATGTTTGGGGAAGTTTATGCTATCATTAGAGGTGAATTCTGGAAGATATTTGGGCTGATTTGGGACTAATATCTTCAGCCATATTCAGATAATTAGCTACAACATTGTTCTTTTAATTCACTTCTTACTCTATAGAAGACATCTTGTCAAAATATGCAAGTATTATGTGTCCATATTGTAGGGCAATGTTTGTAGATCACTCATTGATGCTTTGAGTTGAATTAAGAGGATATTTTTCTCTTATTTCTTAGCTGTGGTAACTTATACTTATCAGAAACTCAATTTGAAGCTCTCTTGAAGCAAGTATCTTTGCCCTACAAGCCTTGTAATTGACTCATAAGCTTTTGTCCCTAACTGTCTACATTGAATGCAATCATGCAAAGTTGATTCATGCTATGGCATCACGTATGAACGATGGGATGCATAGTTGTTTATGATACATGATAGCATATTGTAGTTGATTTTATAATTTGTGATTACTCTTGTAGATAAGAAAACAAGCTTGTTTTGAGTTAGAACTTATGTGATAATACTCTTGTGATCTTTGCTAAGAACATGCAGTTGGAAGCTCTACCAACATCTTCAAGAACTTGGCTTGAAACCTTCAATCCTTCTCTTATCTCTACCATCTCCAAAGTCTAAGCTCTTGAACCCCCATACACTCTTCTCTCTCAAACCCCTGTGATTGACTGTGATGTACCTCTTGAACCTTTAAACATTCATTGTAATCTACTTATCTCTTGAAGACACATCTCCATATATCTTGTCCAGTTTTCTTGCCAAACCCCTATGGTGACCTTGCGCGTGTGCACGTACACTATGGATTAATTTTAGAAATTAGGTGGGTTATTGTGCCAAAGTGTGTGTGCAACGGAGTGGATTCCTTTTACAATTAATGCTCGAGTTTATTTTAGTTACAAATTTAGAAAAGTGCATTGTATTAATTTTGTGGGTGCAATAGTGGGGTGATTTTTATTACAATTACTTGTGTGTTAATGTGTACATGAAGGAGGGAAAGAGGAAAACCTAGCGGCATGTGGACACCCACAAGGTCTGTCGTGCAAAATCCCACTTGTAAAGTATCCCAAAGACATGAAAAATCATTCTACACAACTAACAAAGCAACCAACGGCCTCTTGACATTTACAAAACACCACATCCAAATATAAAATCGAACAGGGACACAAAGAGGATTTGACATTTAGATGATTATGTGTTAGGTTTGTGAGTTTTGTTGATTTTTTGTTTTTTCTCAATGATTTTATTTTGTTTTGTTTTGTTTTTCAATAAATGTAGTTGTGTGTTTTTGTTCTCTTAATTTAATTAAATGTTGAAAGATTTGTGCATATGTATGTGGAGTTGGGTTGAGGTTTAAATCATAAGATGACTATGTGATTAATATATTGTTTGTTTTTTTTAAATTTTTACTTAATTTTGTTCATTCATCCAAATATAGGTTGAAAACTAAATAGAGAGGTCCAATCAAATTTACCAATTTTTTTGAAATTTTCTAACCATTCCCGAAGTGGAAAAAGATTTTTTTAAAGAACTTACATAGAAAATAAAAGTTTTTATATTCAATTAATTGTTTCCATTTAATTGTAATAATTTTAGCACATGCAAATGATTCAAAAATATAAAGAAAGGTGAATATGTTTTTTTGGATTTTTTTCATTTTTAAAACCATTTTAGGTGAATTTCCATGAAATTAAATATTTTAGTTATTTTTTAATTTTCTATTTTAATTATTAGCTAAGAAAAATGCCAAATTTTTTAAAAAGGTAGTAAATTATTTTAGCAAATGTTCAAAAAATTTCTCATAAATTTAGATATTTTTATGATATTTTTAGGGTTTTTAAAAGGTTTATTGTATATTAAATATTTATCAACTCATATTATCATTTCGTTGGGTTGTGAAATTTAATATTGAAATTTCAAGAATTGGATGGAAATTTTCTAATATTTAGTGTCATTTTCAACATTTTAATGAATTTTGTATTGATTTTTTAGCATGCGAAAGCATGCAAACAATACCAAAAATGGAGACACCGAGGGCATGATCCGGGGCTAGAAATGAGGCCCGAGGTGGGTGTGGGACTGTAGGGGAAAACGGGGGGCTTGTAGGGGGGAAAAGGAGTTTGGGTGTTTTTCTTTCTCTTGGCATGTGGGGGTTCGGGTAGGAAGGGGGGCGGTGGGTTTTTGCGGGGTGGGGGGGAAGGGGAGGGTTGATGGGGGTAAGGTGGGGTTCATGTGGGGGTGGGAGGAAGGGTTAATTAGGGGGGGGGGAATGAGGGGTAATGATGTGGGGGTTATGGAGGGGGAATGGGGGGCAATGGGGTGGGGGTGGTGGGGGGGAGGGAGGGCAAACACAGGCGAAGGGCATTAGAGCGGGTGGGTATGTTGAGATATCGAGCTCCACTCGTGATATGCCAGGGTGACCGTTGTGCATTTATGTCACCGACTTGTCAGTTTTGCAGATGTGGTTGGTACACCGCCCATGAATAATAGCTAGATGATAGCTATCCTTATCTACTCTAGTTCATGGCTCAGTTAGTATGCCACCTTAGTTAGTTGAGTTTGGTTTGAGACCCATATATAGGGTTCTTCTATTTCTATGTACTAGAGTTCTTTTGGCTTACACAACTAAGAAGAGGAAAACTGTTTTTAGCCTCCACCTATGTGTGTATTTCCCCATTGTGCAAGCAAGAAAGCTACAAGTGAGACTTCTTCCTTCTCTCCCACAATCTTGACATGGTATCAGAGCCTTGTTCGTGGTAAGAAGCTCAAGAAAGCAAGCCAAGTTCACGGTGTTTTGGTAAGAGGACTAGTGTTGCTTTCATTCTTCTATTTTGGGAGCAAGTCTTTGCAGGTAGCACAGTCGGAAAGTGCAAGAGTGCATTGTCTCAGGTTGAGACGCCCTTCGCGGTGAAGCAAGAGGGTAGTATATGCTGCAGGAAAGGGCTTTAGCCCTTGGTGACCCTATTTTTTTGCCATTTCGAGGCCTGTTTTGGAGGCGGAAGTTTTCTGCATGCACTCAAGAAAAGGCCCTGTTTTATGCTGTGCGACCACTGTTCTACAGGTCGGTGAAAAGTTACTGTAGAAATTGCATCGTATGCCTGTGCGCAGAGACATTGGGAGTTACAGAATCATCCCTGTTGCCTGTTGATGCAAAATCGTCACTAGGAAGTAACTGTGTGGTCAAATACCACTTTCGTTAGTTTTGCAGATTTGCCCTTGTGAGGCTGAAGCTGTGTTCTTTGTAGTGACAGAATTTTTTGCAGTTTTCTGTAATGGCGTTTGATTCTCTTTCAGAGATTGTCACTAAAAAGCTTGACAAGAACAACTTCCAAGCATGGAAGTTCAGAATGACGAATTTCCTTATGGGAAAAGGATATTGGGAATTCGTTGCAAGAAATGAAGAAGGACCAGTTCTTCCTGATGTTCCCAATCAACAACAAATGCAGGCATTTAAAGCATGGCATGAGAGAGCCAGGAAAGTTATGTACTGGCTGTCTATCAGTATTTCAGACTCTATGATTTGTGCATATTCAAGATGCAAGTACGCCAAAGGAGACATGGGATACTTTGTCAAAAATGTATAGCACAAATACGCAAGCTAGGAAAATGCAGCTCAAGTAAGAGTTGCATAATGTGCAAAGAGAAAATATGAGCATCAATGACTACCACATGAAGGTGAAGAAGATTGCAGATGCACTTGCTTCCATTGGGTCGCCAGTGGAAGATGATGATTTAGTTTCTGTGACCTTGAATGGTCTAGGAAAGGATTATGCACAGTTCCAAACATCCATTTCCATTCGTGAAAGATTTCCTGATGTTGAGGAGTTGATTGCTCTTCTAATTTCTGAGGAGCAGAGAAATGGTGGTGCATTTTCTTCAGGAGGAACTTCAAAAGAAGTTGTCTTCTACTCAAATGCTGGAAGAGGTAGAGGTAGAGGTAGAGGAGGCTGATCTGGAGGCCGTGGTAGAAATCAGAATATGCAGCAAACTCAAGAAAACTAGTCCTATGGAGGAGGATGTGGTAACTCTAGAGGCAGGGGGAGCCAAAGAGGTCGTGGTGGATGGCAAAGAGGCCAAAATGCAAACAGCAATATTGAATGCTACTACTGTGGTAAAATGGGTCATATGGCTAAGGACTGCTATAAAAAGCAGAATGACATCATGAATGGAAAATTGCAACAAGGGAATTCTGCATCTTCTAGTAGACAGGGTGATGACAGAAATGAGCATTTGTTTATGGTGCAGCACATGACCAATTCTGTGACAAGTGCAGAAGAAAGAAACGATGTGTGATATGTTGACTTAGGTGCATCAAACCACATGACAGGTCATGCAGAATGGATGCACGATGCAAGGAAAATGAAAAAACTAGGATTTGTGGAGATTGGTGATGATACTGCACATCCTATTGTGCAGATTGGAAAAATTCATTTGTCTATGCAAGATGGGAAAAAGAAATACCTATCGGATGTATTTCATGTCCTGAATATCACCAAGAACCTAGTTTTTGTTGGTCAAATGGTTGAGCAGGGCTTGCAGGTCAGATTTAACTCTCATGGATGCTTTGTTGAGGATATGAAAAATAAAGGTCGCTTGATAGAAAAAGGAAAAAAGAAGGGCAGAATGTTTACGTTGGATGCAGACATGTCTGAATTGAGTGCATCAATGTTTGCATATGGGACCGGTGTAGTTGTAGATATTGATATCTGGCATAAACGCATTGGTCATGTTAATGTACAGCGACTTAAATCAATGCAGGCCCAAAATATTGTTGCAGGATTGCCTAAATTCAAGGTTGCAGAAATGCATAAGGTATGTGAAGCCTGCCAATTTGGAAAATAGGCAAGGAAACCATTTCCTAGACATGTTCAAGAGAGTAAAAAGCCATTGGAATATAATCCACTCTGATGTGTGGACTACTAAAGCTGCATCTCTTGGAGGCTGTCATTATTTTGTCACTTTTATTGATGACTATAGCAGAAAAGTTTGGGTGTATTTTATGAAAAAGAAAAGTGAAGTTTTTGGGCATTTCAAAACTCTTAAAGCTATGGTTGAAAAAGAAACAGGCCTACAAATAAAATGCCTAAGGTCAGATGGAGGGGGAGAGTACCTCTCAAATGAGTTTGCAAGGTTCCTACAGGAGCATGGCATAAAGCTACAATATTCATGCAGTCATACCCCACAGCAAAATGAAATTGCAGAAAGGAAAAACAGGCATATCGAAGAGGTATCTCGTGCCATGTGAACGAAAAAGACTTGCCAGATTTTTACTGGGCTGAAGCAGTTGCTATAGCAGTCTACATAATGAATAGGACTCCCACTACAACAATACATGGGATGACTCCAGAGGAGAGGTATACTGGTAGGAAACATCATATTTCTCATTTGAAAAATTTTGGTTGCATTGCCTATGTTCATGTGCCAGATGAGTCGAGATCCAAGTTGGATCCAAAAGCTAAGAAGTGCATCTTTATTGGCTACTCTCTGCAGTAGAAAGGGTATAGATGCTATAACCCTTCTACTCGTAAGTTTATAGTGAGCAAAGATGTTGTTTCTGATGAGATGAGAAGCTGGTATAAACCAGTAAATGTGATTGATGATGTAGATGCACAAAATGGGAATGCTGCACAGATTTCACAGCAGCAGTCACAAAATATTAGTGGACCTGGAGTGTCCTCTAGCACTGGTTCACATTCTTCGCCATGGACAGGCAAATGGAGATCAGGAGAATATTCTCAAAGCAATGCATATAGTGGTATGTAGGTATCACGAAAAGGAAAAGAAAAGGTAGATCAGCCCATGTTTGATGTGAATGCAGGTTACTCTTATGTGGATGGTGAATCCAGTGGCTCAGAACAGAGCATTGATGATGAGTTGAGTATTTCTTCTATTGTTACACCTGGAATAAGGAAGACCAGGGATGTTTTGAGAGCACCTGAAAGTGAGCCTACTTTGCGCAGGTCTACTAGAGCTAGATATCCTGTGGATAGGCTGAAATATGATGGATTTACAGCCATTCACTATGCCTATATGGTCAAAGTGATACATGAACAAGAACCCACTTCTTTTGAGCAAGCCATGGAAAAAGAAAAATGGGAGAACACCATGGATGAAGAAATGGATGCTTTGGAAGCAAATGCTACATGGGAATTAGTACCTTTGCCTAAAGATAAGAATGCAATTGGTTGTAAGTGGGTTTATAAGGTAAAGCACAATGCAGATGGTTCTGTGAACAGATACAAGGCAAGATTAGTAGTCAAGGGGTATGCACAAACATATGGCATTGATTATGAAGAAACATTCAGTCCGGTTGCAAGGATGGCAACCATAAGAGCAGTCATTGCTATGGATGCATCAAAGGAATGGTCTTTACATCAGATGGATGTAAAGAATGCCTTCTTGCATGGTGATTTGCAAGAAGAGGTATATATGGAGCAGCCACCAGATTATGTGCATGCTGTTCATCCTGGTTTTGTTTGCAGGTTGAAGAAAGCATTGTATGGCTTGAAGCAAGCACCTAGAGCATGGTCTGATAAGATAGGGCAATATCTTGTTACTATTGGCTTTCAGATTTCCAAGGCAGATTTCTCACTTTATGTGAGAAAAACAAAGAAAGGTATTATGTTGCTTGTCATTTATGTTGATGATTTGATTATCACAGGTGATAGTGATGAAGATATCCTTCATGTGAAAATGCTATGGAAGCAGAAGTTTGAGATGAAGGATTTGGGAGAGCTGCGTTATTTCTTGGGCATTGAGGTGATTAGATCACCAAGTGGGATATGGCTCTTGCAGAGGCAGTATGGATTGGACATGCTATCCAAATATGGGATGACAGGCTGTAAGCCTATTTCAGTTCCTTTGGAGCAGAATGTGAAGCTGAGCGTAGATGCAGGTGAGCTTCTGGAAGACCTTACTATGTACAGACACATAGTAGGAAGTTTGATTTATATGACTATTACCAGGCCAGATTTGAGCTATGCTGTTGGATTGGTAAGTCAATTTATGCAGGCTCCAAGGAAACCGCATTTGGATGCGGCTAGATGCATACTCAGATATGTGAAGTCCACATTGTAGTATGGACTATTTTATGAGATTGGGGTTCAAATACAGTTGCATGGATACACTGATGCTGATTGGGCTGGTAGTATTTCTGATAGACGATCTACTAGTGGATATGTGTTCTCTTTTGGGAGTGCTGCAGTCACTTGGAGCAGCAAGAGATAGCCTACAGTTGCCTTGTCGAGCACAGAGGCTGAGTACAAGGGTGTAGCAATGACTGCATGTGAGGTAGCTTGGTTGCATAAGCTACTTTATGATATGCATCAGCCTACAGATGGGCCAGTTGTCATTTATTGTGACAACATGAGTAGTATACACTTGGCAAATAACCCAGTCTATCATGCTAGAGCAAAGCACATTGAGGTGCATTATCACTATGTGCGGGATAGGGTTTTACTAGGTCTTATTGATCTGGTTTATGTCAGCACAGAGGATCAGGTAGCTGATATATTTATGAAGGCATTGGGCGCAGAGAAGTTGCGCAAGTTCAAAGACCTGCTTGGTGTGCATGAATTGGGATTGAGCTCGAGGGAGAGTGTTGAGATATCGAGCTCCACTAGTGATATGCCAGGGTGACCGTTGTGCATTTATGTCACCGACTTGTCAGTTGTAGATGCGGTTGGTACACAGCCCATGAATAATATCTAGATGACAGCTATCCTTATCTACTCTAGTTCGTGGCTCAGTTAGTATGCCACCTTAGTTTGTTGAGTTTGGTTTGAGACCCATATATAGGGTTCTTCTATTTCTATGTACTAGAGTTCTTTTGGCTTACACAACTAAGAAGAGGAAAACTGTTTTCAGCCTCAACCTGTGTGTGTATTCCCCTATTATGCGGGCGGTTAGAGGGGAGGAAAAATGAGGTAATTTAAAAATAATAATTCTACAACTTTAAAAATAATTTAAAAATAAACCACATAGAGCTTGCATCATGATCGTAATATGTTTTTGCCATTGTGGGATGAACTTCTTATGGAAAGTGGCTTTGGTAATGTGAATCTCCAATTTTTCAGTGGTAGAAGGAACTTTGGAAATATCCATTGAATTCTTCTCTTCTTCGCAAATTTGGCATTTCCTTCATTTTCAGCCTCTTTTGATGCTTGTTGTTGATAGTAGTTTTCCCTGTCTGTGCACAAAAAACATGGAGCCCCAAAAGGAACACCAAGGAAATAGGGTTTCTACTGCAAGAAAATCTATCTTGTAACATCAACAACCATCTTTTTCATCTTTTTTATGATCTCAACAAAGAAAAAAACACCGAGAACAAAAAATCTTCATGTAGCTTCATAAAAACAATTCTCCAATGGCTTTAACTTTAATAAAATCCATCATTCTCTTCATATGATTCATATTATTCTCTGATAGACATATAAAACACAGAAGAATACTCCACTTTAAATGGAAAAATATCACATATGATTCAACTTCAAAGTTTCCATAGCTTTTTCTCACAATCTCTCATAGATAGATACATTGTCTTGCATAGAATTAGCTATCTAGTACATCATATCCTCACCACAATACTCAATAATCACTCATAATAATCCTTCTTTGACCATGGATACCTCTTCCAAAAGCTGTGTCTAATATGAAAGGTCACTAGAGCCATTATAGTGACTCCTCATAGCTCACTACTGTCACTTCACTCCAGTCTTCTCTTGAGTCTTCAATAGCTTCTTCTTCCGCTTCCTTGAGCTCTTTTGAACTTACATTACCTCTTTCCAGGGCTAGAAAACTTTCCCAAAGTCTCACATACATTCCATAAAACACTTTCAAAGGCATACATTATAGAATAGAACAGAACACGAATAGAGGATTTACACAAGCTCAACAGAGGATTTACAGAAAGTCAACAAAAAGCATTAGAATCATATAACTCGTACCAAAACCATTGCAAAATATAAAAAACCATTCAATGATCTTTCAAACAATCTCAACCTTTGTCAACCATTGCTTCATTCTTCATACAGAAGAAAAACATAACAAAATAGAAACTAAATAGAAGCTATCAAAACCTCAATAGAACCTATCAGAACATCACAGAGCTTCCAAAACATAATCAATCTCATCCTAAACACTCTCAAACACTTCCAAAATAATTAAACATAATTCAAAATTAATAAAAATTCAACTATTCAGACCTCAAAAACAACAAAAATCAACCAAAAAACTAATAAAAATCAATCAAGTACCAAGTCATCTCAGCATTCAACACACACACACACACATACTCTCTCTCTCTCTCTATATATATATATATATATATATGTATCTCTTTCAAACAACCTCCTTCACCTCTCATTTTGTACTTCTTTCATGTGCATAAAGATTCAACAAATCCACATCCTTCTCACTACATCACCTTTTCATTCTCTCCTTGTGTGTGTGTGTGTGTGCGTGTGTGTGTTTGCACATGCATACACAACATCCATACATACATATTTACATATCCTTAAATAGTTGTCTCTCTTTATCCCTTGGATAATTCATTATATGTATACCCTCTATATTATATGCATTCAATGCCTATTTATAAATATTCTTATCTGTGAGTTTTTTCTTCATTAAAAATAACCATTTTAAATTCAATCTATAAGTAAGCCATTTATATGGGACTCTTTAATATGTAAAACATGTGTAAAAATGGTATTTTTAAAATCCCTTATGTTGTATCCAAATGATACATAAATACATTTCTGACAAACCTTCCCGAGCTTTCTTCATACACACACACACACACACATATACATGTGTATATTTTGATGTATATATGTATATATATAAAAGTACTCAACCTCCCTTACTACTGATTCGAGAAAATCACAAAAAAATATTTTTCTAACACTTTGTTGATTTTTAATACATTTGGAGGTTTGAAATAAAGAAGAGGGTGGGAACAACCTCTTGGGAAATCCAAGAAATCACTGGATGGAAATATTTCATGGATCGGTTTACCAAGGGGGGGGTGAAGAGTAAGGATCAATGGAGGAAGGTGAAAGGAAAATGTGTAATGTGAAAAGAAAAGATATGAAATGGATTTGGAGCCATCCAAAGGGCATGTGAGACTCATAATGTCATGGCTTTGGAGCCTTATGATAATTCAAACAAATGGGACCCCTCTTGGAAGCATTAGTGGAAGAAAAATCAGGCACATGATTTTGCAAGATTTTTTAAAAATACTTCCACTCCAATCCAAAAAAACTTTTCAACATGAAAGTTGTAGCGTGCGAGATAAAGTTTTGGCTGGTATTTTTTAAAATAATTTTTTGGAGCTACAAGTCGGGAGATATGGCCAAAATGGTGGACGCCAACTTTTTCCAACTGCGGTGGAGATCACCTCCCAATTTTATACACACCCACACTTTCTTCCCCACACTTAACAATTCCATAAAACATCATTCATTAGACTCCCAACCCTTTCCCCTCTCTTCTTATCTCTCTCAAGCTAATAAACCATTAGAATTCCCCTCCTAAATCACCCTCAAATCATCCTTAATTGTAGTAGTAATGTATGAATTCTCACTACTCTCTCTCCATTATTGCTAGATATGATCTTATTTTATGAAGATTCTTTATATTTTTTTATAGGAGAGCGCTTGGACTCAAGCTATGGGGGGGGGAGAATGGAGACAACTCACCTATGATGGAACTTGATTAAGTATAAAATTGGTCAACAAAACATCTAGATGGAGCTTCCACATTGGTGGAACCGCCTTAATGCAGATTTTGGTGGTGTTAATTTCTATTTTATCTTAACTTCCTCCCTAAACACCCTCAAGGCCTATATAAAGAGGCCTTCTCCTTTGTAATTTGCAAGAGAGAGCCAAGAGGCTTTCTTCAGCCCTATTGAGTCTTCCCCATTCTCTCTCATGAGCTTATGTAGTTCATTCCCTTACTATAGCTTATGCATGCTCTACAGTGTAATAAGCCCTTGCTATTGGTGTCCATATTGTGTATATTGGTTATGTCTACAGGGTTCTCAATCTCTTGAGCCCTCTTAAGTTTTATTGATTCATCTATCTTTTGTAGTTCTCTCTCTCTCTCTCTCTCTTTCTCTCTCTCTCTCTCTTAGTTTTCCTGTCTTCTCCGTCACAAGCTCATCTCCCTTTTTCATAGCATCCTAGTCCGCTCTTCCATGACTAGGTGGTGCCCTTACCTCATTCACTTTGTGGCAAAAGGGAGTTTGGCATACTATAGAGGCTGCCATACTGAATTTCCTTAGTCAACTACCACCACCTCTCTCTCCCTCACACACACACACACATACACACATTTTCAATACAAAATTATCCATGAGAGTACTTTGGATTGATAGAATTTGTATTGCATTGTATTATGAAAAGCGTTGCAACAAATTGTTCTCTCTTAACTTGTAAACAATTCTCTCTCTCTCTCTCTCTAGTCGAGATAGTTATCTAAGTTGGGAAAACATACACACACACACACACACACACACACATATATATAATATCTCTCATTTCTAATAAAAAATAATTTATGCAATTGATTGGGATCTAGATTTGTATTACATTGTTTTATGGGACAAGTGTACTATTATTTTACAAAGTAAGAGAGACAAGGATAGTAAAACATTATCAAAAATTGAATCATAACTAACCAAGTGATCCATATATGTATTTTCTTAACAAAATAATATTGCATTTGCAATAAGAACTAGCAAAGGTTTTTCTTTCTTGGTCACACTATAGGTAACATAGAAAAAGCTCTTCTACTTCCAAATATGAGGTGTAAGTTTTCCTTAGTAAGCATGGGTTGGAGTATAAACATGTCTACATTTGCATCCATTACAAACACTCGAAGGAAGATGTAGTACAAGTGCTTGCATGCAGAATATGCCTTCCATCCTCACTATCATTGTGGAACCACATGACCTAGCACTACATTCCATGTTCATTGCTAGCTTACCCTCTTAGTTTTGACAACTCCATGATACCCCAAAACAAATATTGAAGTACCCTATGTGTCGTGCTTCTAATTGGTTTCTTGGATTTTCCTTATGGAACCCCTCAACCACCCTTAACATTGGACATGAATCAGATTGTGAGCTGGAATCCTTCTTATGGACTAAATATTGTCGTGAAGGTCAGTCTCCATCACACTTCCTTTGAAGAAATTAGAGATATTTCCTTTGCTTGGTTTAAAGATGAAGGGCCCTTGAAATTTACTTTTCTTATATAATTTCTTATTCTTTAGTTTTCAATTATATACTTAGGTTTGTGAGGGGTGTTTGCTTCCTTTAAATCCACTTTCCCATCAACTTTTTTTCCCTCACTAGTTACATTATCACCTCTTAAATTAGGTTTTTGATACATTTGAATTCTAGCTATCACATCCTCCACCATCCTTGCTGCCGCTATTAGTGTGGGGAGCTACTCCTTTATTATAGTCAATTTAGAAGCTTCTTACACTAGATCATGTAGCATGCAACTTTCTTCAAATGAATGCATGTCATTTTGTGCTCTATAGTAGAGTTATAGTAGAGTATTGGCCAAATCATTGACACATGCATCATACAAGCTAATAGTTCCTTTGAATCCCTCATCAGTTAGGCAAGTTGCATGGAATAGCTTTGTTAAGTTTATGATTGATATATGAGAAATATCCTCTACCACTTACATAAAAACCAATGTGAGAGTATATGGAGTGTGAGAAAATAATTACAAAACATATGACAATACCTACTTTTAGGATTAGTCTTTTCTAAAGTACCTAGATCTGCTCAGGGTAGGCATTAAAGCAACTATTTGCTTTTTATGACTTACCCTAATAATGTCTCATCTCCGACACAGATATTTGATATGCCACCAACTAAGCCAATAATCCATTGTTAGAATAGTTTAATATGCAACTTTCCCTGAGGCCCACTAGGCTCAAATGAATCGATACTATGTAGTTGCATTATCTTCTATGATGCACATCTCCATATGCGACACAAATACCTATGTTCATCTTGGGAATTACTGTGTACATATTGTGATGTGTGTATTTAGAGACTCTATTCCCAATGAGACAAGTAAGATCTCTCCCTTCCTTACATTATGTTATATCTCCATATGCAACACAAATACATATGTTCATCTTGGG